>NW_009242972.1:2233775-2252248 GCF_000388065.1 Fonticula alba | reverse complement strand
CCCCCCGGGGGCCGAGACACCCACACCCACCCGCCATGACCGCACCAGCTGCCCAGGCGCCCGGCGACAGCCCGCCGGAGCTCCGACCCGCCGGCGCCGACCGCGACGACAGCAGCTCCGATGAGCACCACCTCGCCGGCCCTTCGGAGTCGTCGCTCTCGCTGGTCATGCCGGGGCCGGATGCCTCCGGCGGCGGAGCCCCTCCCGCCGGCGATCCTACCACGTAACTATGCCCCGCCCCCGTCCCCGCCCCTCTCCTCCCCCCGGTGTCTCACTGCGCTTCCTCCGTCTCTCCTTCCGCTCCCCCCCCCCTCCCCCCCCCCATGCTCGCCCTCCCGCGCTGACCTCCTCCCTGGCATCCCCACCTCGTTTGCCCTTTTTCTTCCTGGCAGCCTCCACCAGCGGGCCCGGGCCCCCTCGCGAGATGAGCTGCTCGAATCGCTGCCCCCGGCCGTGGCCGCCATCGCCGGGGTCGGCGGTGCCGGCGGTGCCAGCCCTGCAAACCCCTCGCCCCCGGGGACGCGCTCCCGGCGGCACTCCTTCACCAGCTTCACCAAGCGCTCGTTGTCGGTGCTGTCGTCCCTGTCGGGGCCCAGTGCGCCAGCCGCCTCGGAGGCCGGGGCCTCGGAGGTCCCGGCCGACCCGGGCACCGCGAGCGCCGCCCCGCGCGCCCGGCCTCCCTCCCTGACGCCGGTGGCCCTGGCCGCGCGCCCGGCCCAGTCGGCTTTCAGCCCCTCCAGCCAGTCGGCCTCGGCCTCCTTCTCGGATGTCAGCATGTCCGGCGGGGGGGCCGGCGACACGTCGGACCTGGTCATGGTGTCGCCGGTCCCCGTGCCGGTCCCCAGCCCGGCCCCGGTCCCCGTGCCGGCTCCGGCCTCCACCATGCGCCGGCTGTCGGCGCTCTTTTCCTTCTCCTCGGGCTCATCGTCGCCGGCTGCGGGCAATGCCCCGGCCGGCTCGACCCCCGGCAGCCCGATTCTCTCGGCCAAAGCGGCCCCCCCCCAGCCGGCGCTCTCGTCGTCGCTGGTGGTCGTCGACCACCTGCCAACCGGGCCGCCGCCGCTGCCGCCGGCACATGCCGCTGCCGCCGGCCCCGGCGAGGGGCTGCCCGATCTGGGCCCCGGCGGTGGCGGCCCCCCGGCCCGGGGCTCGGCCAGCAGCACCGGCAGCTTTGTCTGCCTGCCGGACCTGTCGGCTGGGAGCAGCACCGGCGAGGCCGGCGACCCGGGGGACTACGAATTCATCACCGACGAGGTGCCGGAGCTGGGGCACACCGGGCCCGGGGGCCCCTCCTCGGCCAGCGCCACGCCCGGCACCACGGCCCCCTCCTCCCCCTCGGGTGCCAGCCTCAACAGCGCCCTGTCCTTCCTCTTCCGGTCGATTGGCTCCAGTCAGTCCGGCACCGGCGCCGGCGCCGGCGCCGGCGCCGGCGCCGGCGCTCCACCGCCCACCGGGGCCATCCCTTCGGACCCGCCATCGCCGGATCTGAATGGCGGCAGCGCCCGCGGCGCGCCCTCTTACCACGCCTCGGCGCCGGTGTCCTCCTGCAGCTCGCCCTCGGCCCTGGCCGGGCCTTCGGGCTCCTTCGCGCGCAAGGGGTCCTTCAACGGCACGTCGGTGGGGCTGGCCACCCCGGTGCACATCCGCCCCCCCGGCCCCGGGCAGCATGCACACCAGCCGCCGGCCCCAGGCCCCCCGGTCGGCACCTACGAAGAGCCCCTCTCCTACAGTGGCAGCACCGGGTCCCTGCTGGGCCACCACCATGGGCGCCGGCGGAGCAACACCGCCAACCCCTTGCGCTTTTCCTCCGGCGAGTCGACCTCCTCCTCCTCGTTGTCCTCCTCCTTCTCCACCTCCTTCGGCGGGGGGACGCGCCTGGGGACGGGCGGCTTCCCGGGCATGCGTGGCGGTCTCGGGTCCCCGGATGCCGGGAGCTCGCTCTCCTCGTCGAGGGCCTCGCTGCGGCCGGGGGCCGGCCACCTGGTGGATGTCTATGTGTCGGATGAGGACGAGTCGGACATCGAGAATGCCGTCGGGTGCGGCTTCTGCCAGCGCTGCCAGGACCACTGCGGCTGCGGGTGCCAGTGCATCCGGGTCCTGTCGTCGGCCGTGCACGCCAGCTGCGTGTGCTACAGCAACACCAACACCCCGGCCGTGCTGCTGAGCCCCAGCGCCAGCGGCGACCTCCTGGGCCGGGGGTCCACCTCGTCCACCGGCAGCGCCGGGCCCGGGGCCCGGACCTCCACTTCTTCGGCCACCGCCAACCCGCCGCCCGCCGCCTGTGACTGCGGTTTCACATGCGGTGATTGCCTCGATGGCGAGCGCTGCGACTGCACGTGCGATTGCTCGCCGCCCTCGGTGGCCGCCGATCCCGATGTCCCCTCGGCCACCAATGCCCCTCACGTATGTCGCCTCCCTGCCTCTTTCTCTCGTTCTTTCTCTCTTTCTTTCGCTCTCTCTCTCTCTCTCTCTCGCGCTCTCTCGCTTTCTTTCGCTCTCTCGCGCTCTCTCGCTTTCTTTCGCTCTCTCTCGCTCTCTCGCTCTCTCTCTCTCTCTCTCTCTCTCGCTCTCGCTCTCGCTCTCTCCTTCCGAGGCCACATCTTGCTGTGGAGCATGCCCTCCTGCTCACCTCCTCGTCCCCTCCTGCCTGCCCTCGGCCCTCCTGCCTGCTCCGGCCCCGGCTCCCACGACCCAATGATGTCCGGACATACAACCCCACACAGTGTCTCTGCATCGTCGGGTCGCCTTCGCAGGATTCCGGCGTGTCCATGGTCGAGAGCGCCCCCTCAGCCGAGTTCCTGATGGCCGGCAACGGCAGCATGACCTTCACTTCCTTCTCGCCGGTGTCCTCGCCCACGCACCAGCTGCCCTTTGCGTCGGAGGTCTTCTCGCCGACCCCCCCGCCGGTCATGGTCCCCGGCTCGCCGCCGCCGCCGGGCCTGCCATTCGCCCCCGGCGGGCATCCCCTGATGCTGGCCATGCACCCTGCCTCCATGTCCACGGAGCAGCTGCTGTCCATGTCCGGGCCCGGGACCCCGGTCCCCGGGCCCGCGGCCCCCATCATCTGCGCCTCGCCGGTGGCCCCCTTCAAGTGTGCATCGCCCCTGCCATCCATCTGCACTGGATCCTCCTTCCTGCACTACCCGACCCCCGGTGCCGGTGCCGGTGCCGGTCCCGGCGGGCAGGGCCCCGGCGCCGGCGGGCCAGTCGGCACGCGTGTGCTCTTCCCCTCGCCGCATCCGGTCGGGCCGGTTGCCGAGCACTTGGGGCCGGCACATGGCGGCGGCGGCGGCGGCGGCGGGCGCATTCGCGCAGCCTCCTGCCTGGAGCCAGGGTCCCATGCCAATCGGGCCTGGGGCGGCGATCGGGAACTCCTCCCCGGGCCGTCCTCCCTGGCACTGGCGTCACCACCGCTGTCTTCGGCTTCCGGGTCGGGATCGTCCTCGGCCTCGTCGTCGGCTTCCTCCGGCGTGGCGGCTCCCCTCCCCGGTGGCGGTGGGGCCCTGGTTTCCGGGTCCATGGAGGGCCTGCACCAGCTCCCGCGCGGCAGTCGCCTGAGCTTCAGCTCGGCCGTGGCCAATTGCCCGATCACCGGGGCCACCTCCCCCGGGCTGGGCATGTCTCCGGCCGGTGGCGACGCCGGGGCCTGGCCCGGCAGTGTGCCCCAATCGTCCTCCGGCGCCGAGGGGCCGCCATTGGTCAGCCCGTCGGGCCCGGCGCCGCTGCTTCGCGGGCGAACCTACTCCTCGCAGTCGGTGGCCTTCGGCCCCGGGGCCGGGGGCTCCCTTCACACATCGCACTCCTCCTCCACCACTTCCCTTCACACGTTGGCTTCCCTGCCGCCGGGGCACTTTGCGGTGGTCTACCCGCCGGCCAGCATGCCGGTGCCTTTGGCGGCCACCGCGACCGCCATCGGCACCGGGGCCGGGGCCGGCACCCCCGGGTCCGGGTCTGGGTCTTCTTCCGGGGCCCGGCGCTTCATCCGCCTCGGGCGCACTTCATCCATGACGGCCTATGGGCAGAGCCCCTCGCGCGGGGCCGGGCACGGGGTGGTCGGCCCGTCGCCGACCTCCCTGTCCTCCCCCTCGCTGCCGGTGTTGGACATGTCCCCGCCGCTGTATGTGTCCTCGCGGTTGGATGACGCGCCCCCGGTGGCCGGCGGCCAGCAGGGCCCCGACACCCCCCACGCCTCCCCCCATCACCCGTATCATCACCCGCATCACCACCCGTATCAGTACTCGTACCATGTGCACCCGGAGAGCATGAGCCCCGGGGCCGGGCTCTACCTGCATTCATATCACGCCGGGGCCCAGGCATCGGCATCGCACTCGCCGCTGCTCTCGCCGCACCCCTCGCCGGCCCCCTCGCCGGCCATGCCCTTCCCGGGGGCCGGGCCGGTGTCTGGGTCGGTGCCCGGCCAGGGCCCTGCACCTCCGCTGCCGACCCGGGAAACGCGCTCGCTCGAAGTGGACAAGGCCCCCGACGGCCGGCGCATGATCAATGGCTACCACCTGGGCGGGGTCGTGGGCGTCGGAGCCCATGGCAAGGTGTACCGGTGCATTTGCACCCGCACGTCCAATGTGTATGCCATGAAGATCGTCGACAAGGTCCCCCGGTCCAGCCGGTCCTGGGGCGGCCTGCGCAATCGGGCCGGCGATGATCCCCACACGCGCGCCCTCCGTGAGATTGCCATCCTTCGGAAGGTTAACCACCCGCATGTGGTGCGCCTGATCGAGGTCATCGACGACCCGTCGAGCAACAAGATTTTCATGGGTACGCGACCCTGCTGCTGTTGCTGCTGCTGCTGCTGCTGCTATTTGTTCTGTTTCTTCTCGCCCCTTTCCCTCCTGCTCTTTCCTTTCCTCCCCCCCCAGCGGGGGATCCCCCCCCCCCCTATGTGAATGACGATCGCCCTCTGACACCCCCCCCCAGTCCTCGAATACATGGAGGGCGGAGCCATCCCCTACCAAGACCCGAGCGTCGATGGGCCGATCATGTGCGAGGATCGTGTGCGGCACTATTTCCGTGAAATTCTCCTCGGCTTGGAATTCCGTGCGTCAGGCTTCCCATCCTCCAGGCTTGCCCTCTGCCGCGCCCCCCCCCCCCCCCCGCCCCCTGTCCTGACCCCGACTCCATGTGCCCCCTTCTGTCGGCCTTTTCGTCGCCCTTGCTCTGCACCCGCGCCCAGTCCACTACCAGGGGATTGTCCACCGCGACATCAAGCCGGCCAATCTGCTCCTCGACAGTACCCGCTCGCATGTGAAGATCTCGGACTTCGGCGTGTCGTACCTGAAGCCCGAGGTCGTCAACCCGAGCAAGCACCGGGCCCCATCACGCCTGTGGCGGCGCTTCCGCCGGCGGACGCAAAGCGGCGCCTCAGATGGCGGGCTCTCTCCCCTGACCGGGGGCGGGACGGCCAGCCATGTGTCCGAGGAATCGGAGGAGGTGGCCCTGGCCAAGACGGCCGGCACGCCGGCCTTCTTCGCGCCGGAGCTCTGCGCCGTGGATGATGACGATGTGACGCAGCTGCTGCGGACCCTATGCCTGGACTCGGAGGATGAGTCCACCGGCGGCGGGGGCTCGGCCTCTGCCATGGCCCGCGGTGGCGGGGAGTACCTGTGCGACATGCTGGACGAGGATGACGATAATGATGACGATGAGGATGGCGGGGCTCCGCTGGATGATCTGCACCATATGCATCACATGCACTTCCACCATCAGCTCCACGACCATCTCGAGCCGCTGGAAGACACGGACGGCCGGGTGCCGGGACAGGCGCCGACCGGCGAGGATGCCGAGGACGAGGAGCAACCCCCCCAGCACCATGTCCACCACCATCACCACCACCATCACCATCCTCACCATCACTATGGTCACCATCATGACCATCAGGACAGGGCGGATGCCGGCCCGGCCGGCGGGTCCGGCGACCGCTTTGGGTATGGCAGTGCCACCGCTTCCGTGGCCTCCTCCTCCTCCTCCTCCTCCTCCTCCTCCTCCTCTTCCTCCTCCTCTTCCTCCTCCTCTTCCTCGGGTGTCGAGTCAACAGGGCGCTTCTTCCGTCGGGATTCGGTGGTCGCCGCCAGCGGCTCCTCTCTGGCACACCAGCGCACTCGCAGCACTGCCTCCTCGTCGACCGAGTCGGTGGACGCGGCGCCGGACCTGCCGACCGGCCCGCGTGTGACCATCCTCCCCTCGGCGGCCGAGCGGCCGCCGGTGCCGCCCGGGGTGGCATCATCGTCGGTGGTGGCCCCGACAACGGCCCCTGCCCATGCCGACGACACGGCCAGTCCCGACCAGGACATTTGCCTGACGTCGACCATGGACTCCTTCTTTGAGGCGCCCTTGGCGGCTGACTCCTCGCACACCAGCCTCAGCCGGCTGTCGCCGACGAATTTGCGTCTGGCGACCGACGCCTGGGCTGATGCCGACCCGGCCCCGGGGAATGGTGCTGCCACGGGGGTGGCCGTCTCGGGCCCGATGGCCGGGCCCGGTACGCCGGGCCCGACGTCCTCGGCGTCCACGGCCCCCGGGTCTCCGGTCGGCGTGACTGGGCGCTTTAACACCGGGCCGCTGAGTGACTCGTCGCGTGCCTCCTCGGTGTCGCTCTTGTCGCAGTCCCTGAGGTCATCCCGGTCGAGCTCCACCTCGTCTGCCTACCTGGCGCCGGAGGAGTCGCCAATGCCGCCGGCCTTCCGGCCGGTCGATGGGGACCCCGGCGCCGCGCACCGGCGCTCGGTCTCGGTGTCGTCCACCTCCTCGACCACGGCGGCCTGTGGCTCGGCCGGTGGGCCGGGGCTCTCGATGGGAGCCGATTATGCTCCTGGCTCGGCCCAGGCGACGCCAGTCCCGCAGCACCCGGTCGGCAGCAGTCAGCGGCGTCTCTCGGGGCTCTTTTCCTCCTCCGGGCAGTCGTCCTCGAGGCTGGTCCCCTGGCCGGCGGGGGCGATGTCCGAGCGGTCCACCAGCGACTCCGGTCCCGGGGGGGGGTCCTCCTCCTCCATCGACCGGGTGTCCCAGCAGCAGTACCAGCAGCAGCGCGGGCGCTCGGCCACCGACTCAGCCCTGCGGAACATTTCCCTGCATCTGAGCGGGTCTGGAGGTGGCACGGCCGGCGGCGGGCAGTCGCGCCATGGCGGCCCGTCGCCCGTGGACGCCGGCACCGGTCCTGCCTCCGGCAACAGTGCGTGACCCGCCCATGTCTTGTGGGGGTGTTCCCCCCCCCCCCTCTCTCTCTCTCTCTCTCCATCGGTTTTTCTCGCTTCTTTTCCCTCGCGTGTCCCTTTGCTGACCTCGTTTCCCTCCCCACCACACACACACACACACACGCACACACACACGCACACACACACGCGCGTACATAGAATCGCCACCCATCTCGCATGCCATTGACATCTGGGCCCTCGGTGTAACGCTCTACTCCTTCGCCACCGGGAAGCTGCCCTTCTGGGCGGAGAACGAGTTTGAGCTCTACCAGGTCATCCTGAAGACCGAGTGCGTGTGCCTGCCCCCCTCCTGGCCACTGTTCGCCCACCTTGCCGATGTGCCACTCACACCCCATCGTTCTGCCATACTCCCCCCCCCCCCCCCCCCCGCAGGCCCCATTACCCCGACTGGCTGAACCCCGATTTGGTGGACCTCCTCCAGGGGATGCTCACCAAGAACCCCCTGCAGCGACTGACCATCGCCCAAATCAAGCAGCACCGGTGGACCCTGACCGCCTTGTCCGGCTACCCGGCCGGGTCCGAGGCGGCCCTCGACGCGGCCCGCATGTGGCTCAAGCACACGGACCCCTCGCGCTTGGCTCCCCCGGTGCAGGTGTCCCAGAAGGAGGTCAATGAGTCGCTGTCGAAGTTCTTCATCGGCACCTTCCGCAAGATGTCGGCCCAGCTCCGGCAGGGCTTCAACACGCACCAGGGCTTCCCCCAGCCCGGACAGGGGGGGCACAAGTACTCGTCAAAGCACTCGCGGCCCTCCTCCCCGCCGGCCACGCTGGACATGGCTTCCCCGCCGGCCGGCGGCCCCGGCATGCATCGCAACACGCGGGGGTTCTACCACTCGGGCATGGCTGGGGCCCCGGGCACTGGGGCCGGGGCCGGGGCCGATGCCCTTGCTGTCTCCGGCAAGCCCGGCGCCTTCCTGTCGAGCAGCCCGATGGCGGGGCTGGCGGCCACCGCGGCGGCCACCGGCCCCGGGAATGGGGTCTCGCCGGAGCCGTACCAGCGGCTGCGGTCGGCCTCGGCCCGGCCGGCCCTGTCGATCTCGACGCATGCCGGGTCGCGGGGCGGCGCCCCCGCCGGGCCGACCCCGGGCCTCGGCTCCTCGGTCGCCGGGGCTCCCCTGTCGCACCCCTCGTCGCCGGTCTTCTACCGGAACCGGTCTCTCTCCTCGACGCCCTCCTCCCCGTCGCTGACCACGCGCTCGACATCGGTGGCCTCGCCGCAGACTCCGACGCACCCGGAGCACCATCAGCAGCTTGGCCCCGGGGCCGGCGGCAGCGGGCCGGCCCCGGCCTCTCCGCCGGCGGTCCACACCTATCATCAACACCTCCACTCCAGCCAGCAGACGGCCGACCACCACCCTCGGCCTGGCTCCAGCGGCGGCTATCTCGAGCCCCTGTGCGAGCGGTCGGCCTCCGGCCTCTCCCTCTCCCAGACTTGACGCCCCTCCCGTCCGCCTTTTTCTCCCCCGTCCTTGTGATTCCTCCCCCCCCCCTCTCTCTCTCTTCCTCCCCCCTCCCTTCCTTGCCGTTGACCCTTGGGCTCGGCGGGAACCGATTTACGGCCATGCCCACGGGCAGCCTCGACCGAAGCAGCCACATGCCCCCTCCTCTCCCTCTCGCCTGTCTTGCCCGCGGCATGTGTGCCGCGCCCTCCCCTGCCCTTTCCATCTCTCCCTCTCTCTTTTCTTGGCTGGCCCGGCGGCTGTCCCTCCGTTCGCCCATGAACATATAGACCCCTTCCTGTTAAAGACCTTGTTCTTTTCTTCCTTCCTTGCCGCCTTTTTGCTTCTTTTTTTCTTTTTTTCGGCCAAAGGGCCATGATAGCGGCCGGCGATGTACCGGGGGCTGCCTCTTCCAACACGGGCGTGAATGGCACCTGAAGGCATATATGCTCGGGCATATTTAGTCCCCCCGGAACCCGACTTTGCAATGAAATAGGCCCCGCGCTCGGGCGTGACCCTCCGCGCGCATCAGCCGGACATCGCCCCTGTCACATGTTCAGATGCCTAAATGCCGGCGCACGGACCCCCAACGAAGTGCCGCCCTGGCATCCCGCCTGGCAGTTTTCCCGCCCTCTGTCTGCCCTCCTGGACTTGGTTAGATGCTCAGGGCGCGGGGGGCCGCCGAGTGTCGATTATTTCTCGCGCCAGGCTGCCGGACCGCGGGCTCGCCCGGATGACCGCCACCACCACCCGCCCCCCACCACCCAGCCAGCCATTTCTCCCCGCCCGACATCTGCCCCTCCCCCTCCCCCTCCTCTTTCCCTCTCTCTCTCTCTCTCTCTCCCCCTCCCTCCCCCACGTCGCTTGCTTCCCTCTCCCATGGTGTGCCATGTCCTCCCCTAGTGCCGCCGTCCCCTCCCCTCTCCGTGGCGAGGATCTTCAGCCGGACCGGCCGGCCGACGCACCCAGCCCCGCCCTGGCACCGGGCTCCCCTTCAGATAGCACAGGTGTGTGTCTCTCCCCCTCCGCCCTCCCCGCCGCGGGGATTGCCCCGGCCCGGCCCGGCCCGGCCCACGCCCGCCTATGCGCCAGTGCCCACCTCTGACCCGCCTTCGATCGTTCTTTGCCCACCGGCCGGGGGTGCTCGCAGATGTGGAGATGCGCGACTCGCCCGGCGGAAGCCACAGCAACGGGCGCGATGACCCCGATGCCGAGGATGGCACTTCGGACATCTTCGTCGAGCTGCCACGGGCCGACCTGCCGGCCGGCCCGCCGTCTGCCCCCTCGGACGTGGGGTTCCTCCCGCTCGAGCCGCGTCTGGCTCCGCCAGAGCTGTACCTTGTGCACCCGGACAGCAAGGTGGACTATCTGCCGTACGTGGCGGGCCCCCGGTGGCGGCCTGTCCTGCTGGGCGGGCTCCATTCCTTCGTCTCCTGCCTCGCTCCTTCTCTGGGCGTTCCACCCGCGCCCTGACCGTCCCTCTTGCTGCCATTCCCCCCCCCCCCCCCCCCCCCCCGGGCCATCCTGCCTGCAGGATCGTCACTTCGGACGAGCGCCTCCGGCGCATTGTCCACGAGTCTTTCATCCTCTCGGGTGTCGCTCGTGCTGGGCGGATGCGGCCGGCCAGCGCCGAGTCGGCCGAGTCGGCGGATGGCAGCGCTCCGGCCGATCCCTCTTCCGGGGCCATTTCCCCGAAGCAAACCACCCAGCAGCAGCAGCAGCAGCAGCAGCAGCAGCAGCAACAACAACAGCAAGCTGCTCAGCAGCACACCACCCCGATGGCCGAGATGTCCCAGCTCCTGAGGTGCGCCGTCGCGATCTAGCCCTGTCACTTGCCTGCCTGCCCGCGCATCCCCCTCGCCCTGTCGCCCCGAAGCCCGGGCACACGCCACCGGCTGACGCGGCTTCCCAGTCACACCTTCAATGAGCTGGCCATTGTGCGCGACATCCTGGACCATGCGCAGGACATGAGCCACCACTTTGCCGGCGGGCTTCCCGGGGCGGGGGCGGGCCCGGTCCTGCCGGCCCCGCTGCTGAGCCTCCTGCCGATCGATTTCACGGCGGCCTCGCGGCCGCGCCCCTCGCAGCAGCTGAGCTCCCTGCTGGGCGGACTGGGCCAGCGGCGGGAGGCCTTCACCCGGTGCTCGGACCGGCTGAAGGAGGAGGCGGCGCGAATGCGCGCGCAGCACCACGCCTCTCGGCGCTTCGAGGCCGACGTCCTGTCCCTCCGCCGGCGGTGGGTGGTTGAGACCCAGCCCCAGCCCCGGGGCGGGGCTCCGGGCTTCCGGCCCTGGACCGTGGACTTCTCCTACCGGCCGCGGTCGGTGGCTCCCCATGCGCCGGGCGACGTGCCGGCCTTCCAGTCGCCGGGCTTGGCGGAGCTGGTCCCCGGCCAGCCGACCGAGGCCCCGCTGGCACAAAACAGCGTCCCCCGGCTGTCCCTGGCATATGGGCCCCGGCGGGCGGTCTTCCCGCTGGACACCCTGCCCCCGCAGCTGTTCAGCTACTTGTGCCGGCGCCGGCGGGAGCTCCGCCGGTCGCTGGCCGCCCCGCCGGCTGACGAGTATGTCCCGCGGTACTTCCGTCCCTCGAAGGCCCTCCGCCTGCCGGGGCCGGCCGGGGCCGATGCCGCCAGCCCGGCCGATGTGCCCATGCACGATGCCGATGACGGCCCCGGGGTGGTGTACTTCGCCGCGCCGAAGCCCCGGTTCTCGCCCACCGTGCCGGCCTTCATCGTCAGCGATCCGGCATGCGCGGCCCTGCCGGACTGGGTTCTCCAGGCGATCGTCACCACGGCCCCGCTCTTCCAGCTGGATCTCTACATTGCCAACACCTCGCCGACGCCGCTGTTCGACGTCAATGGCAGCAGCTACGGCCAGGGGAAGCATCTGTTCTCGCTGAGTGGTGCGTTGTTCTTTTTCCCTTTCCTCCCCGTCCTGCATCCGGTCTCCCGCGCCTCCCTCCCCCCCTTCTCTCTCTCTCACTCGTTCCCTCTCTCTCTCTCTCTCTCTCTCTCGTTCTCGCACGCGCGCTCTCTCTATCCCCCATCCGCGGCCTCGCCTGCTATCATATGTCCCTCCGGCCGGGGAATGCTTGCCCATGCCTCCTCCTCCTGCTTACTTACCTAGCACGCTCGGTGGCCTCCTCCCTCCTGCCCCGCTCCTCTCTCTGTGTCCTTTGACGGTGAACCATCCCCGGCTTGCAGATGGTCTCACCCACCCGGCGCATCTGTTCCTGCTGGCGGCTCAGCGGGAGCTCTTCGAGAGCGAGCTCTTCCGCTCGATCTCGCGCGAGGCCACCAGCAGCCGGGCGTACGGGGTTGTGCAGCACCGGACCGACCCGGGGCCGGGTGATGCCACGGATGCCGGGACCGGCCCTGGCGGGTCGGCTGGCGGCCCCAATGCCCCGGGCGGCCTGCCCGGGCCCGGCAGCCCCGGCGGTGGGCCTAATGCCCCCGGTGGTCCCCAGTCGGCGGTCGACATGCAATTGGACTCCTTCCACCGGTTTGGCATCCGCTATGGCCGGAATACCACCCCGTTGGAGGATGCCCAACAGGCCGAGGCCGATGAGGCTCCGCTCCCGGGCCCGGACGCGGATGCCTTTATTTGCTCCTCGGCCGCGCACCACCTGCGTCGGTGTGCCCTGCGGGGGTTGCTCTCCCGCCGGCGGGACACCATCTCCGCCACCACCTGCATCCCCGGTCTGGCAACCAGTCAGCCGGCCTTCGCACAGCTTTCCCTCTCGGCGGCGACGGCGGCGGCGGCCGCTGGCGGCGCCTCCTCCGGGTACGCGCACCCCTTTGCCACGTGTCTCTCTCTCTCTCTCTCTCTCTCTCTGTCCTCCTGTCTCTGCATGTTGCTCCTTATTTCTGCCTGTCCCTTCCTGCCCCTCCTTGGTCCTCCGTGCTCTTCCCTGTTCTTCCTTGTTTCTGCCCCCTTACCCCTCCCTACCCCCTCCTCTCCCCCCTCCCCACCGACATGCCACTCACCTCACCTGCCTCCCCCTCACGCTGCTCCTCCCACGTACCTGGCAGTCCGGAGCTCCTAGATGAGACATACGGGCTTCTGCGGCACTACATCACGAACAAGGCCTTTGCCGAGGCGACGGACGCCATCGCCCGGGCCGTGCGCCATCGGAACCGCGCCCGCATGCGCGCCTACCAGGCTGCCCTCCTGGCGGCCAGTGCTCGCCTCGGGGCCGAGCTCGCGCCTGGCGAGGAGCTCCCCGCGCTGGATGCCTTCGTGGCCGAGCGTCCTCCCATGCCGGACACCTTCTCGGCCAATCTGGAGCCACTCTCGTCGGCGGTCTACGTCGGCACGGCCACCTTCAACCAGTGCGTGGCCTCCCTCCACCTGCTCTGGGCAGTGGGAGGGGGAGAAGGGGGGGGGGCGACCGCCCCGCCCTTTTCCCTCTGCCTCTGTCATCGAATGCCCCCTCTCACACGCGCACACACCCCCTCTCTCCGTCCTTGGTTCTCCCGGGGATCCCCCTTGGCCCGCCGATCTAGCTCCACCATCAGCTTCAACGCCCGGCGGGGGTATATCCGCGCGCAGCTGCCCGACGGCCGGAGCACGCGCGTCGGGGAACGCGACTTGCTGCAGTTCCTGGCCAGCTCCTTTGGCCTCGAGGGCTGGGTCGACCCGCTGTAGCGGCGCCCCTCGGGCGCATTCGCACATGCCCCGCCCCTCCGCCCCTCCCCCCCCCTCCCCATGTCCTTGAGAATGTCACCCAAACATGAGCACCTTTGATTCACCATCGCGCGCCTGCCTGCTCTTGGTTTGCCCTGGCGGCCCCTGGCATCTCTCTCTCCCTCTCTCTCTCTCTCTCTCTCTCTCTCTCTCTCTCTCGCTTTTTTTCCCCCGGCCCATCAGACGAGGCCGAGATGTCTATTGGTGGGGGCCCAGCCGGGTGCCGGGGGGGGGGGGGGGGGGGAAAGAAGGCACCGGACGGACGGCCCCCTACCCCTGCAGGCTGAGGAACGACTGTCGGGTGGACTGAGACTGGCGGCCACTGCTGCTGGCAATCGGTGTCAACGGCACGTCGGTGTAATTCTGCCCCAGGTCCAGGACAGCTGCCCGGACCACCAGCGCACTTTCCAACAGGCGCTTGTCCTCGGCCTGGACCGCGGACTTCAGCAGGCTGTCGGCTGCCTGGAGCAGTGCCTCGGCCGAGGAAGCCCCCAGCGTTGGCGGGGCATTTGATGGGGGGGCCGTCGGGGGGCCAGGCCGCCGGCCGGCCGCCATGGCCGGGCGGATGCCCCGCATCCAGGTCGGCCGGCCGCCGGGCGACACACTCGGGCCAGCCGCCGGCCGCCGGGCGCAAGGCACAGGCTGGGCCAGCTGCCCGGCGCGCGTGGCAAGCCCGGCCAAATTCCCCGCGGCCAGGCGCACCTGGCAAAGGAGCAGCTGCACGCGGCATTCCTCCTGCACGCGGGACAGCCCGGCCCCGCCGGCCACCGAAGAGCCCAGAGTGGCCCCATGGCGAGGGGCGGCCATGGCCCCGAGTGCGGCCGCCAGGCGGTCGGTCACCGCCCGAGCCGCGGCGAGGGTGTGCCAGAGGGCCGGCCCGCGGGGGGCTCCGGCCTGGGGCCGGTGCTCGGCCCGGCCGATGCACGCCTCGGCCAGGCCGACCAGCGCCAGGGCGTGGCGCAGCCAGATGCGCACCTGGTCCAGCTGCGACTGCTGGAATAGGCTGGCCGAGCCGGAGCGCCGGCAGGCGCGCGCACTACGCGCCTGGTCCACAAAGAGCGTGCCCACCGGGGCCGAGCCGGCGGCCAGGTCCTCGCCCACGCGCCGGTGCATTTGAAAGAGGACCTCCTGGGCGGCCGGCGTGTCGGCGGCGGTGGCGGTGGCGGTGGCGGCCACCGCCGGCGGGCCGGGCCATGCGTCCTCCTCCGACAGGTCGTCCTCCTCATCAAAGAGGGCCGACTGGGCGAAGGTCCGCGCCAGGAAGGCCCCAGCCGGCGAGGGGTCCGGCCTCCGCGCGGCCAGGTGCTCGGCAACCGCGCGGCCAGTTGTTGGCAGCCAGCTGGCCGGAGTCGGGGGAAGGAGCCCCGACCGGGTGCCCGCCGGCCCGGCACAGTCGCCACACACCCCGGTCCCGGCGGCCGCCGCGCCGCCACAGTCCCCGGCCGTGGACACCTCCTCCAGGTAGTCCAGCTGCAGGGCCACGCTGGCCAGCTGGCACATGGCCGCCTGCAGGGCGTCCGACTGGTCCGGCGCCGCCACCGGGCCGACGCGCGTCCCGCCCGGCGGGATGCCCGCCTGCAGCGGGTTGGTGGCCCCGGCCCCGGCCCCCGGGCTGGCCTCGGTCAATAGCAGCATCGACAGGAGCTCCAGCGACCCGGCACACTGGCCGCCCCCGGGGGCCAGCCATAGGGCCGCCCACCGGCGTAGCAGGCCCGCATGCCGTGCGGGGTTGTTCTCCACCCGGGCCAGGAGCTGTGCCCGGACCACCGGGTCCAGGGGTCCGGCGGCCGTTTGCAAAATGACCGCCAAGGGCCGATCATCCACGGGCGCGGGGAAGACCCCGGCCCGGGGGGGCGGGGCAATGGCACCCTGCGGCATGCCAGCCGGGGCCACCGGCCAATGCCTCAGGGGGAAGCGGCTGAGCAGGCCGCGTGCATGTACTTGCAGCTGGAAGGCATCGACATGCTGGGCATCCGGGCCGGCCGTCGGCCGGTCGGCTGCCAGCTCGGCCGCCAGACGCTCGAGCTGGCTCTCGGTCAGCAGCTGGGCGTTGGATGTGAGTGTGGTGCGGAGGAGAAGAAGGGCGAAGAGAAGAAGGGCAAGGAGAAGAAGGGCAAGGAGAAGAAGGGCGAGGAGAAGAAGGGCGAGGAGAGAAGAAAAAAGGAAAGGAGGAAGAGGAAGGAGGAGCAAGAAAAGGAGCCGGCGATGGGAGGACAGAAGCAAAAAGGGGTTTTGCCGTCGAAAAAGCCGGCGCACGGGCGCACCTCCTGCCACCGGGACACACGCAGGCGGATGTCCGAGTCCGGCACCTCAGCCGGGGCGACGCCGGTCGGCCCACGTTGCTTGGCGCCCAGGTAGTGCTGGGCAATGGTTGTGAAGCCTGGTCAAGGGGGAAAGGCGACGAACAAGAGGGGCCCGGCCGGCCGGAGGACGGACGGGGAGACATGCCGCATGGGTTAGTGCCCTAGAGCGGGCCCGAGCCGCGGGCCGAGGCCCTCTTCGGCGGAGGCGACCACGCCGGGCGGGGGGGGGGGGGAAACGCACCAAAGAGCGTCCAGCAGTGGGCGGCCGTCAGCCGCGCCTCAAAGCGCCACTGCTCCACCTCGCGGCTGCTGGAGAGGGTGGGCCGCCGGGCGAAGTCCAGCGCCGCAAGCACGCCGGACGCCACGTCCGGGATGCCCGCCTGGCCGCTTGGCACCGCCACCATCGGCGAGTAGGTCTCCTCCGGGTTGGTCAGGGTCTTGGCCAGGGCGGCCGACACCCAGGGCGGCAGCGGCATGCCGGTGGTCGCCAGCGCCGCCAGGACTTGGCTGAGGGCCGGGCCGCCGGTGGCCGCCGGGGCGCCTTCGGCCGCCGGCGACCGGGGGCCCTCATCGCCCGGGGCATCGGTGTCCCGGGCCCAGGGCCCGGCCATGCCGGCCTGGGGCGCGCCCGGTCCGGGGCCAGCCCCACCGAGGAGCAACCAGCGCGCCAGGCCCAGCGACAGGCCACGAAGGGCCGCGTCGACCGATGCATCGGCCAGCCGGCGCCCAGTTGACGGGGCCGCATCGTACGCGGCACTGGCCGCCGCCTGGATGGCTCCCACCAGCATGGGACTCAGCGGGGGCACCGGGGCTCCGGGAGCCGACCCGGCCCCGGGGGGAGGGTGCCCGGCCCGCTGGCCAAAGAGCCGCCCGCCGCCGAGGACCAGAGACACAAGGCCGGCCCCGGTGCCACCGCCGGCGCCGGCACTGCCACCGGCCCCGGTGGCCCCGGCTCCGGAGCCACTCCCAGCCAGGGAGAACCCCTGCCGAAGGACCGAGTCCGGCAGCAGCAGGCACTCCACCTGCTGCGCCACCTGCAGGAGGGCCGCCAGCCGGGCCAAAATGGCCGCCTGGGAGCCGGCCCGCACGCCGAAGGCCCCGGGCTGCAGCGAGCGCCAGATGTCCTGCCGGGCCACGGATGCCAGGTCGCCCTGGTCCTGGGCCAGGCGCCGGGCCTCGGTCACCAGCCCCCCGGGGGAGGGGGCCCCGCGCGCCAGCCCGGCCAATCTGGCCCCCAGCGCCGCCCAGGCGCGCAGCCATCCCACGCACAGGGGAAAGTGCCCGGGCGAGGGGGAGCCCGGGGGGGCCACCGGCCGGCCCGCGGCCAATTGCCACACCGCCCCGGAGCATACCGGGCCCGGGCTCTGCGACAGGGCGGCCCGGTGCTCGGTGACCAGCTGCGGCCCGAGGCTCACCGAATTCAGGTGCCCAAAGCGAAGGCCCTGGTCGACGATGGCGTGGACGCGCGCACGCTCGGCATCCGGGTCAAGGCTGTCCTCGCGAGGGGGGCGGGGGGCGGGGGGCGGGGGGCGGGGGGGGAGGGAGAGGGTCAGCCTGCGCATCGGGACGCCGGGCGAGTCCGGGAAGGGGGGAGGGAACAGCCCGGCGGCAAACGCACCGGGGATACCGGCCGCAGGGGGGCGACGGGTCGATGCCGGCGGGCGGAGCGAGCGAGGCCCGGCCGGCGGCGCCGGCGGCCAGGGGCCCACGAGCCCCCCACTCGGCCAGCGAGCGCCGGGCCACGAAGAAGAGCTGCTCCGAGGCGGTGCGCGTCAGGAGCTGGACCACATCGACGGTCCAGCGCCGGGTGTGCACCGCGAGCGGGCTGGAGGGGTTCCGGAGGAGGAGCTCCACCCCGTCGGCGTCCTGCGCCGGCGGGCCCTCGGGGTCCAGAGGCAGGCCCAGGACCAGGAGCCCGCGGAGGTCTGTGCGACCGGTCGGTGAGCGCCAGCGTGAGCAATCACAAATGCCACATCCGGGCCGGAGCCCCACCGGCTGGGCGAGCACACGCGAGTAGGAGGGGGGAGGCGGAGGCGGAGGCGGACAGAAGGCACATCGAAGGGGGGGCGTACAGTTGGCCAGCTGGATGATGGAGTCCTTGGCTGCGGGCATACCCTCGGGGTGCGGGGGGGGGGGGGAGGGGACCGGTCCCGCGGGTCAGGACAGCGCACGGGTGAAGGGGGCAAAAAAAAAAAGAAAAAAGAAGGAAGGCCCGAGGCCCAGCAGAACGCACGGCATGGCCTAGCTGCATGAAGAACAGGTGGTCCGCCGGGCGGCTGGGCGGGAGGGCGGCCGCGCGCAGGCCGGTGGTCGCGTCGACGCCGGCCGCCGCCGCCAGGCGCCGGCGAAACTCCCGGCATGAGAGCAGCTCCGCATCGGTGGCATTGCCCTGGGACCGGGCGAGGCCCGGGCGCGTGCATTAGTCAGCCTGCGACGGGGAAATGCGTGACATGCGCCCTCCGGCGAGGGGGCCGGGGCAGGAGCGCAACCGGTGGTGCAATCAAGAAACAGGGCCACGAACCTCGTGCAGGGTCAACTCCGAGAGGATGAACAGCAGGCGCCGGGTGCGGACCTCGAGGGCCAGGTCGCGCGCCGAGGGCCGATCCCCGGCCGGCGGTGACACGCACCGGCCGCACGGAGACGCGGCGGCGTCCGACGCCTCGGACCCCGGCCGGTGTGGGCACTGCGCGCCCAGCGGCTGCAGGCTGCTGGCAAGCAGGCTGAAGCAGGTTACCCGGTGGGGGGACAGGCAGCTAGGGAGCCGTCCACCGGGCGGCGGAGGCCGACCGGCAACGGCGGCCAGCGCAGCCGTGGCGCC
>NW_009242972.1:2229055-2233310 GCF_000388065.1 Fonticula alba | reverse complement strand
GGGGGGCACAAAAAAGGGGCCACGGAGAGCGGGCGGCGCGGCTGTTCCCGCCCCCCGGCGGTGCGGCGGGGCGCGTCTTCTCCGCCGGGTGTTACACATGTCTCCTCTCGCCCTGGCTCAGAGGTCAATGAGATTGGCTGGACGTCCCGGGACACAAGCGCGTGCGTGTGTGTGTGTGTGTGTGTGTGTGTGTGTGTGTGTGTGTGTGTGTGTGTGTGTGTGTGTGTGTGTGTGTGTGTACGTGGCCGGGCGCGCATGGTCCGGTGACGCGTGGCAACAGTGCGTGGAAAGGGGTCAGTGGGGGTGCTTCGGGGCGCGAGCGGGTATGCGCGCAATATGCGCCCCGGCAGAATGTCGGGCACAGGGGCCGGCAGTGGGGACGCACGGATTTCGGCCGGCTTCGGCGGGGCTGGCGCCGGGGCCGACACCGGGGCGGCAGCAGGCATCGCCGGCATGGCCGCATAGCTGGAGGGCGATCCGCCGTTGTAATAGTGTTGCTGCTGCTGCTGCTGCTGCTGCTGCGACGGCGGTAGTGGCTGCTGGTGCGGCTGGTGAGGATGGCCGGAGTGGTGAGGAGGATATGGGCCGGTGCCGGGGTACTGCTGCGGCTGCGGCTGCGGCTGCGGCTGCGGCTGCGGTTGCTCCGGCGCGCCGGGGGGGTGCTGCGACGCCTGGGGGAAGCCATGCGGACCGGCCCCGGGGGGGGGCTGGATGTTGGATGCGTGGCTCTGCGGCGGGGGGGACGACATCATCATGCCCGGGGGGTGATGGTGCGATGGGTGGGGGCCAGTTGCCAGGTGCGGGTACTGGCTCGGCCGACCATCGAACACCGAGGCACCGACGCGGGCAGCGGCCTTCGGCGAGGCGGGCTCCAAACCGAGGCCCGAGCCGAGATCAGCCGCGGGGTGGTAGCTCGGGTGGGGCGGGCTGCCGGGCTGGCCTGGCCCGGGGGCCGCATTGCCCACCGAGGACGATGGCGGGGGGGAGGGCGAGGCCGCCGCGGTGACCGGCATGGCCGGCGTCAGCAGGGACATGTCCTTGAACAAGGCGTCAAGAGAGCTAATCTGCGGCTGAGGTGGCTGCTGAGAGGCGGGGCCGGAAGCTGTGCCTTGGCCCGAGACGTCAAGCAGGGATGGCTGCTGCTCGACCACCGGGGGAGCTGGAGCCGAAGCCGTCTGCTGGTGGGGCTGGTGCGGCTGGTGGGGCTGGTGAGCCTGATGAGGCTGGTGAGGCTGGTGAGGCTGGTGAGACTGATAATGTTGCTGGGGCTGCTGAGGCTGCTGGGGCTGATAATGGTGCTGAGGCTGCTGAGGCTGGTGGGGATGCGACGGCTGGTGGGGATGCGACGGCTGGTGGGGATGCGACGGCTGCACCTGCTCAGCCGAATAGTGGGAAGCCGTAAGATAGGGAGACGAGGGGGCAAGATGGGGCGGGGGCACGGGCTCGCCCTGCTGAGGGAGCTGATGCTGCGGGTGCTGAGGGGGAGAGGCCTGATGCGGCTGCTGGCCTGATGCCCGCGGATACTGGCCCGGCGGTGTCGGCTGGGGAGAATGATGGTGCGGCGGCTGACCAGCGTAGGAGGCCGGCGGGCGCTGCTGCTCTGGCTGATGGGGCTGCGCCTGCGGCTGGTGGTGTTGATGATGGTGATGTTGCTGATGATGGTGGGGGTGATGCGGCTGCGGGTGCGGCGGCGGCTGCTGATGCGGCGGCGGCGGCGGCTGCTGCTGATACGAGACTGACGGACTCGGCCGCGAGCCAACACCATGCGCCTCGGCGGCGCCATGGCCCGACCGATTTGGCGGCCCCTGCTGACCGTAGTGGTGGGGGTGCTGGCCGCTGCCGTGGCCGGGAGCCGGGCCATGCATATGGTGAGCAGCTTGCCCCGGCGCCCCACCGAAGGACCCGCCCGCCAGGTTGGGATTCGGGAAGACCGCCGACGGCGAGGGCGGGGGGTAGGATGACGGACCGGCCCCCGGATGGGAGAAGGCCTGGTGCATGGTGGCCCCGGGCCCAGGGCCGCCAACCGGCCCGGCCGCCGCCGCCGCATGGGACACTGCCTGCTCCAGCAGGCCTTCATAGAGGGACACCGCCTCGAGGAATTCCTCCCGCAGCCGGCCAAGCTTGGACCGGGCATCCGTGATGTCCACCAGTCCGGCGACAATTTCCGGCCGCACGGACTTCGCCCGGGACTCCATGGTATTGATTTCGTTGAGCTGCTCCGGGGCCACGCCATTCTCCAGTTGCAGGGAGGCCAGCTGAGCGGTGGCCAAGATGCAACAGTATGGGCAGAAAAAAAGAACGAGTGGGTGAGCGCATGGGCGAGAGAGGGAGAGAGGGCGAGGGAGGAGGACCACAAAAAGATCAAAAAAGCGAGAGTCCAGGAGGGGAGGCGGAAAAGACGGCCGACAGAAGAGGATCGACCAGGGGCCCCATGCGGGTGGGCACACCCCCATGCACACGTACACGAGCCTGGAGGTCGCGAATGGGCGGCTCGGTCGAGGCGAAGCGCGCCTGTGCCCGGGTCAGCAGCTGCACAAAGTCCATGGTGGGGAAGACAACGTCGCGCCCTTCGGCAAACGAGCCGCCCGGGCCGCCGCCAGAACCGGCCGCCAGCAGGACCGCTTCAGCCTGGGCGGTCTCCTCCGGCCCAAGTGGGCGCACATACTGAGCCATGAAGGTGCCGGTGGCTTCGTGCGCTGGCGGCCGGAACTGCGCATCCAACACCACATGACCCTTGAGCCAGTGGGCCGCGCTGGCGGTTTCGCTGATGCGCAAGATGTCGCCCACCGCAAAGGTCAACTCCCCGCGCAGGGGGAGGACAGCCATGACCAGCTGCCCGGGGGCAAACGCCGATGCCTAGAGGGGTTGATGGAGGAGGAGGGGAGAGGGGGGAAGAAATCGGAGATCAGAGATGAGAGATCAGAGATGAGAGAGAGAGAGCAGGCGCGATGGGGAGGGTGAGAAAGAAGAACCCCAGCCAGGGCTTAGCAGTGAAAAAAAAAAAAAGCAAGAAAAAGGCCCAGCCAGGAGGACCGCCAGGTAACCTACCTGCGAATGGTGGGCGGCGACCAGGTGTGGCACGGGGGCCTGCTCCGGCAGGTTCTGATGGCCGCTCTCTTCGAGGGACAGACGAATGGCCAGGGCAATTTGCTCCTCTTCGGACTGGGCCACCGGGTCGATGCCGTCGGTCGGGCGCGAGGACGAGGACGAGGAGGACCCGGACTTGGAGGAGCCTGAACGCTTGGACCGGGAGGAGCGCCGCTTGGTGGAACTGCTGCTGCTGCTGCCGCTGCCGCTGCTGGACCCGCTGCCGGAGCTACTGCTCCGGATGCTCGGGAAGACAATCGGCACGCCCTGGGCCTTGAGCGAGTGGGCCTCATTACGCAGGAAGCTCAGCGTGTCATTGGGCTGGTTGGGCGCCGGGGGGTTTTGGTATGCCCACTCGCCGAATGTGGTGGCCAGCATGTTCTTCAGTGAAGGGGGCGCGTTCTATCGGCCGCAAGGGGGAGAGGCCCGAAGGGGGAGCGCGAGGCGAAGTCAATACACGGCCCGGCGGGAAGGGGAGGGCAGAGGGAGGCCGAACAAATGGCCGAAGAAGGTGCCTTCCGATGGACGCACGCGAGCGTGGAGAAGCACAACCAGACGATCGAGCAGGGTCCGGTTATCGTGGAAGGCCTGGTGGAAAGCCTGGCCGGAATTCTTGACACACAGATCCAGCAGCTGAGCGGATGCGGGGGTCAGTCCGGATCGCCAGACACGGGGAGCGGAGGGGAGGAGAGCAAGCGCACGCACCGAGACAACATGCTCGAGGGAGATGTAGTCCATGCTGGGGGAATCGTTCATAAACAGGTCGTTGATGCGTTGGATGATCACCTTGACGAAGTCGACGGACCTGCGTGAGAGCCAACAGGCCGACACATGGGGGGGGAGGGAGAGAGAGAGAGAGAGAGAGCAGGGTCAGAAGGGAGCCCTGGAGGGGCGCCAGAGCGAGGCAAGGAGGGGGGGGGGGCGCACTTGGTGGGGTTATCACGCAGGCTCTCGGCCATGTCCAGACGATCGGAGATGAAGGAGATCTCGTCCCGGCCATCGATGGTCAGGTTGGCTTTGCCAGGCGAGGGGGGTGGATGTCAGACAGGCTGCACCGGAGCCGCAAGGGGAACGAACTGGCGCATGTGCGACGCACTGACTGCCCGGAGGAGAACAGGGTCGACCACCGGAGCCGAAGAATAGAGGGAGGACAGCGCGCCGGAAAACA
>NW_009242972.1:2225413-2228571 GCF_000388065.1 Fonticula alba | reverse complement strand
CCCCCCCCCCGGAGGCCACCTCACTGTGCTTGGGGCTCGGGGACCGATGGTCGGCCGGCTGGCTGGGCTCCTCCGCCTCCGGCCTCGGCGCCGGGGCCGGGGGGGGATGATCGGCCGCCGCCGCTACCCCCGCCCGCCCCCACCCCTTGGCAGAAGTGATGTAACCCCCCGGGGCGCGTGCGTAGTCCGGGGGCACCAGGCGAGGGGGGGGGGGGGCTGCGATCGGCGCGTCGGCCGGGCTCGGCTCCCGGTTCCCCGCCTCTCGCGAGCATCGGGGGCCCTCCTCCTGCGAGATGTGTCTATTGGTACGGGCGGATGCATGAAGGGCATATGTTGTGTGCAGGAGGGGGACGTGCGCGCGGGTGGATGGCAGGGCTGTGCGGCTGGTGGTGGGGCCGGCTCGCAGGGGCCGGACCGGGGGGGGTCTGGCAAGAAAGAGCCCAAAAGAAGGGCGCGGCAGATGGCGCCCCGCCCCCGGCCCAGGGACCCCCTTTCTCCGCCCCGCCTAGAGACTTCTTCACACGGGCGCGTGCGGGCCGAAGAGGCTGAGAGAAGCAGCGAGCGCTCCCTGTGTCTATTGAGGGGAAAGAGCAGAGAGGGGGAGGAGGACTGGGTGGGAAGAAAGACTGGAAGAGTCGTCCGAACGCCCTCTCCCCCCCCCCCCCCCCCCCCCTCGTTCCCCTCCTGCCCACTTGGCATCCTCCAAGAGCGGGCTCGAAGAGACTTCCCCCTCTGCCTCGATGAGACCAGCAGTGCAGCAAAAGAGAAAAAAAGGCCTCCACCGCCAACCACAACAACAACAGCAGCAGGTAGCATATGCGCGCATCTTGTGCGATGCTGGAGGAATGAGAAGGGGGCGTGTCCATTGGTACACGTCCCCCGGCCTCGCGGCCCCCGCTGGCGCCGGCTTCTTGGCCTCCGCGTCCCCGGGAATCAGGGCTGCGTGGTCTGGAGCTTGGGCCGGGTGAAGTTGATCGGCTCGCCGAAGAGAGCCGAGATGCGCCGCGACCCCGGGGTGTAAGTCTCATTCGTGGCCCGGGAGGTGGTGCCGGCACCGACCGCCGGGGAGCCGGACCCGCTGAAGGACGACGTGGACAACGACCGCAGGTGGCCGCCACCGCCGCTGGTGCCGGCATGGCCGCCACCCCCGCCGCCGGCCCCGCCCCCGCCGCCGGCCGACCCGGAGCCCAGATCGGGCGCCGTGGTGAAGGACATGCTGCGCGACCGGAGACTGTTGCTGCTGCTGCTGCCGCCGCCGCCGCCGGATGCCGTGGCCACCCGAGCCGACAGCTGGAAGGAGGGGGGGATCTGTGAAGAGGAAGAGGAGGAAGAGGAAGAGGACGGGGGGGAGGACGCACGCGCCCCGGGCTCAGCGGGCGGTGTCGGGAAACTGGAGACACTGCTGCCAGCCGGCGAGGCGTACATCGAGCTGGGTCGAGGCCGGTCGGCGGGGTCGAGCGACGCGGCACCGCTGAAGGATCGTGGCCGGCCGCCGGCGTGGTAGTGCGATCCGGAGGACGGGGGAGACAGCGAGCGCGGCACGTAAACCGACGACAGGGTGGAGGAGGTGGTGCCGCGGTAGCGGCCGCGCACGGGCCCATCCCCGGTGGCCCCCGCCGCCCCTGACGAGGAGGAGGAGGAGGAGGAGGAGGAGGAGGAGGAGGAGGAAGACAGCGACGATCCGGCCACAGGGCGCGTGGCCAACAGCGGCGAGAGCGAGGTCCCGCCGGAGGCGATGTCCGCCTCCAAGGTGGCTGCAGCCCGTGGAATGGTCGACGCCGGGGCCGAAGAGGAGAGCCGGCCTGACCCTCCGGCAGGGCCGGGCAGGTGGCCGGCGTCGCCGCCAAGCCTCCCGAGCGGCGGGGTATCAACCTCGACTGCGGCCGCCGCCGCTGCCCCCGCCACCGAGGACGAGGAGGAGGAGGAGGAGCAAGAGGAGGAGCCGGGAATGGGGGCAGTTGCCGTGGCATCGGCCGCGCCCTGCACGCAGCCACCGCCGCCGGCATCGTCATCATCATCATCATCATCATCATCATCGTCATCATCACCATTGCTGGTCGCCGGGCGGACGCCGCTGCGCGAGCGCAACGGTGACGACTCGGCCGGCCGGGTGGCCGAGTCGCGCCGGGCCGCACGCAGGGCCAGGCCCTCGGCGGTGGTGGCACTGACCCGGACCCCGGTCGCGCCGGTGCCCATGCCACCGGCCCCACCGCCGCCGGGACCACCGGGACAGCAGTTGGCGGCCCCGGACACGGCGGCCACCGTGCGCGGCGACATGCCGACCGACTCGGCGGCCGCGGCCACGGCCGGCGAGAAGGCGGTCATGTCCAGCACCGGGCGCGCGGTCATGCGGAGACGCGCACGCAATGAGGAGGACCCACTGGACAGGGTATTCACCGGCAGCGGGGAGTCCAGCCCGCCGCCGGCATCGGCCAGGGAGGCCCCTCCCGGGCTCCGGCCGCCGCCGGACAGGTCGGCCCCCATGCCGCCGCCGCCGCCGCCGCCGCCGGCCTGGCACCGGGAGCAGGGCTCGTTGGCCAGGCGGTCCACGCGCCGCTGGAGGTCCGTCACACGGCGCTTGGAGGTGGCGGCCTCGACGCGCGCGGCATCGGCATCGGCCCGGGCCTGGCCGGCCTCGCGCCGAGCCGCCGCAAGAGCCTCCTCCGAGGCGGCCACCAGCGACTCGGAGGCGGCGAGCTCATCGCGCGCGGCCGCCGCCCGGCCCAGGGCCTCGGTCCACCGGGCCTGCAACAGGGCCGTCGAGGACCGCATGGCGGTCGCATCGCGCCGGCTCTCGGCCAGCTCGTCCTGCAGCCGGAGGGCCTCCTTTCGGATGTCGGTCAGAGCCATGCGACGCTCGGCCAGCTCGGCCCGCAGGATCTGATTGGCCTCCCGCAGCCGGGCCTGCTCGTCGGTCAGACTCTGCACATCGGCCTGCGAATGGGCCAGGTCCGCTTGGAGTTTGGCCACCTGGCTCTCGAGCGACTCCAGGGAGGCCTGGGACCCGGCGCGCGACAGGGCCTGGCCCTCGTCGGTTCGCGCGGCCTCGGTCGCCAACTCGAGGTCTATGCCCAGTGAGGCCCCATATGCAGAGGGGTGGAGGGCGTGCAGTGTGGTGCAGCGCGAAGGGGGGAGGGAACCGAGGGGAGGGGGGCGGG
>NW_009242972.1:2217241-2218230 GCF_000388065.1 Fonticula alba | reverse complement strand
GGGAGGGGAGCGGGTGGATGACGGAGTGTGGGGGAGAGAGGTCAGACCCGGGGTCTTGAGCGGGGATGCCCAGGCCTCCGGGGACGGGTGGCGATCTGTGGGGACGTTTTCAGAGCGAGCGAGAGAGAGAGAGAGAGAGAGAGAGAGAGAGAGGAGGGAGAGAGAACGCCCCCTGCCGCCTGCCTCCCCCCTCGCCCCTTCCCTCTTGGTTTGGGGGGAGTGGCAACGGGACGCGGAGGAACGCCGGGGGGGGCGCGGGCAAGCGGCGATCTCCCCCGGCCGGGGCGCGGGGTCCATTGGGAGGCGTGGCCAGTGTGCTGGCCTTCGGGCGCTCGCGCGCCGAGGCCCCGAAACAGGGAACACACCCGGCGATAGGGGCCACGGCAGGGAGGAGGGGGCCGCGGGCCGCGAGCGGGGACGGGCAGGCGCCAGTGCCTCGAGGCCGCCGCCCCCGGAGACCCAGCCCCGCCCCCGCGGCAGGCGCCCCAGGGGAAGGGCAAGGTGCGTGTGCGCGCGCGCGCACGCGCCGCCGGCCAGCGGGCAACAACAAAGCAAAGGGCTCGCCAGGCCGCCGGGGGCCCCTCGGCCCAGGCGCGACACGGCGCAGGACCCGCTGCTGCCGCTGCCCTGGCCGGGTGCCAGCCGCGTCAATTTTTTTGCCGCACTCGGCGCGGCTTGCCGCCCCCGCTCCGGCGCACGCGCGCGCCCCCCGGCCCCCGGCCGCGCCCAGTGCGGAATGACTGCCCCTGAGCGACCGGCCGCCGGGGGGAAGGGGCTCGGCGTGCGCGCGCACATACACCCGCTCGGGGGATCTGGTGTTCCGGAGCCGAAGGCGGCCGGAGCTGGTGCGGCGGCGCGGCCCCGCCGGGCACCTGGCCCCCGGCGTCAGGACGCCCCCCTCTCATGAGGCGCGCCCCCTCTCCCTCCATCATCCCAGGGGGCCGGGTATTTCGGTGGGCGCGCCCCCCCCCCCCCCCCCCCCCCCCCCG
>NW_009242972.1:2213403-2215442 GCF_000388065.1 Fonticula alba | reverse complement strand
GGGATCGGAATGGTGGTTAGAGGGAAAGGCCCGACCCATGCAACGGCGATGGGGAGCCGCGCATTCGGGAGCACGAAATCCAGCCAGTCAGGGGCGCACCGGCACGCAGGGAGGTGCGCTCCTCCTCCAGGGAGGACACCTCGCTTCGGAGCTGCTCCACGGTGTCGCTCAGCAGCGAAACGGTCTCCTGACTGAGAGCCAACTCGGCGCGCAGGCCATATGTCACCAGGTGCGCGGAGTCCAGCTGCTGCTGGGAGGCTGCGCCGGGATGCGACACATGGCGGAGGTGCCCAGAGAGGTCAGTCGAGGGCAGCGCCGGGCGCGGGGCAAACCGAGGCGGAGAGAGGCGCAGGGCGACTGCCAACACAAGGGCAAGGCAAAATAGGCAGGGGTGCGCGGCGGGGGAGGGGGGGGGGGAGAACGAACGGGCCAGCGCCTCGCGCGACTGGGCGGTCACCGCCTCGGCGGCAGCGCGCGAAGTGACGGCCGCCTGGAGCTGCCCCTGGACCAGGGACAGCTGGCTGCGCAGGGTGTGCAGCTCGGCCTGGAGCTCGCGCAGGGACTCGTCCGAGGCGGCACGACTGACGCGGAGCTGCTCCGCATGCTCGAATTCCAGCTTCTTCCGGAGGGCCTCGGCATCGGTCTTGGCCTGGGCCTGGGCTTCACGCTGGCGGGCAGCCACGGCCGCACGCAGCCCGGCCGCGCAGGCCTCCGACGTGCAAGGGCCGGCGGTCGTGCCGGCCACGGGAGCCGACCCCCCTGCCGCTGGAGCCCCATCGGTCGTACCCCCGGGCATCATGGCCGGGGCTTGGACCGGCGTGCCCAGCAGCAGGGCGCCCGCCCCGGCGAGGACATTCTCCACAATCTGTCCGTCCTGTAGAAGCACTGTCGGAGCGCACAAGTATGCGCGAGAGCATGCAAGGGAGCATGTAAGGGAGCATGTAAGGGAGCATGTAAGGGAGCATGTAAGGGAGCATGTAAGGGACATGTAAGGGAGCATGTGAGGAACAGGTAGGGAGCACTTATGCAGCATGTAGGGAGCACTTATGCAGCATGTAAGGAGCATATGTGCAGCACGGGAGAGACATGTGCATGTGCAGCACGGGCAACCGGCGGCAGGAGAAGGGGCGGAGAAAGGAGGAACCAAGGCACACGCACGGAAGGCCTGCAGGATGCTCTTCTGCTCGATGAGGTCGGTGACGGGCTCGCCCTCGTGCGTGTGCGCCGCCGGATCGGCGCCGGCCAGCAGCAGGGTGCAGATGGTGCTCAGGTCGCCGGAGTGAGCGGCCGCATGCAGCGGCGTCCAGCCATACCGATCGGAGCTGTTGATGTCGGCCCCGACCAGCACCAGCAGGGCGCACACATCGGCGCGGCCACTCCAGGCGGCATTGTGCAGGGCCGAGATGCCGGCCGTGTTGGGCTCATTGACGGAGATCGAGGCCCCGGCCGGGGTGGGCCCGGCACCGGACCCCGGCAGGTCGCCCAGTGGCAGGTCCCCGCCGGCCAGCTGCTGCCGCAGGGTGTCCGGGCTGGGGACCGCCGGCAGATCGTCCTCATTGAGGCCGGCCTCGTGCAGGGCCGCGCGCAGGGCCCCGAAAAAGCGAAATGGCCCGCACAGGAGCGACCCGCACCAGGAGCCGGGGGGCTGGGTGGCCGCCGCGCGGCCGGGGGGCGTCCAGCAGCCAGCCGAGCAGGGCGCGGCCGCCAGGCGCGCGGCACCCTCGGCCGCCAGACCCGCCGGCAGGGCGGCCAGATGCTGCAGCAAGACCGCCACCTCGCCATTGAGGGAGGCATCGACAATGATGTCGCCCTGGGAAAAGCGCACGCGCTTGCGCGCGGCATCCGGCCGGGTGCTGGACCGAGCCGCCGGCTTGCTCAGCACGCCGACCAGCGGCGCAGCAGCCGGGGGGGCCGCCATGGCGACGGTCATGTCGCCGGAGAGGGTGGGGGCCGGGGCAGGGCGGAACCGGATGCAAGCCCTCCGGCGATGACCACTCACAAGGGGAGAAGGGCAGGGGGCGGTGGCGGTGGGGGTGGGG
>NW_009242972.1:2201703-2209312 GCF_000388065.1 Fonticula alba | reverse complement strand
CCCCCCCCCCCTCCTCGCTCTCCCCTTGCCTTGCCCCACCCGCGCGCGCATGCTGACCCCCGCCCTCTCACGCGCATCTCACCCCAGAGCCTCATCCGGTTGACGCCCGATTACTTCATCACCGGCGGCACGGACTCTTTCGTGCTTCTCTGGAGTCTCTCCCTCGGCCGGTGCCTGTTCCGATTGAACTTCCCCCCCGACTGGTCCAGTGCGTCTTGTGCCACGGATCTCCCCCCAACGCCTCCCCATCTTCTCTGCTACGGGCGCTGACTCTCTCTCTCTCTCTCTCTCTCTCTCTCTCTCCCCCCTCCTCCCCCAGGCACCAGCGCCATGGTGTCCATCGGCAGTGGCCATGATGTGGTCATCGCATCTGACTCCAAAATCGGTAGGCGTTCCTCCTGTCTTCCGAATGTTTTTTCTCCGCTCCCCTCCCGCCTCGCCTAACTCTCCCCGCGCCCCGCGCCCCGCGCCCCCTCCAGCTGTCTTCCACTTCGGACCGCTGTTGGACTGTCTTCGCACGACCCCGCGCGGCCACCTTCAATCCCTGACTCTGGCCGCCGTGGATGTGCCAATCTCCCAGCTCCGGTCCAGCCTCGGCAGTCACCGGGAGAGCATCCACCACCTGGTGGAGTTGCGCGGCGTGGCGCCCGGCACTCCGGCGGTCCCCTACTCCCGGAGCGCCACCACTGCCAGCCTCTTTGCCTCGGCGTCCGATGATGGGCTCGTGCTGGTCTGGTGCGCGGAGTCTCTGCAGGCGGTGTACTGCCTGTTTGACCCGGCCGGGTCGTTGCCCGGCAGCCCGTGGCGGCCGCCGACCATCGGCGACATCCGCCCCGTGGACGACGTGCGTCTGCCGGCCATTCGTGCATGCTTGCCCCCGGGCCCCGCCCCGTCGTCTCGCCTCCTCTTTCCCTAGCCTGGCGCTGGCACTGCTCTCATCCTGCCCTGCTGACCGCCTTCTCTGTCGTGCACTTGCTCGCGCCCCCCCCCCCCCCCCCACACACACACACACACACATGCACGAAGCGCTTCTTCCTGGTGGCTGTCGACCGTGGGATCGCCCTCTGCGACACAAGCACCGGGCAGTGCCTCTTTTCTCTGCCAGATGCCCATGAAACCTGCGTGCGGCAGATCGCCCTGCTGTATGGCGGCGCGCGGATCCTCACCATCGGCGATGATTCCAGCATCCGGATATGGTCCCCCTCCCCGGGCCTGGCTCATACACACTTCATGGTCGCATCGGCGGCCGAGGCCATCCTGGGCATGGGTGCATTCGGGGCGCCGGTGAGCGGCGTCGGCAACGCCGCCCCGGGCTTCGGGGACACCCTGTCGGCCTTCGCCGACGCCGGCGGATCCGGGCTGCCCCTCCCGCGATCCGGGTCCAGCATGGCGCTGGCCACCGGCCGGCCCGGGTCCGGTCGCCCGCCCCTGGTCCCCGGCCATGGGCCCGGCCCGGCCGGCGGCCACTCTTCGGCCACCATCCCCGGGCCGGGGTACGACAAGCGCCGGGCCATGTCCCTGCGGTCGTTCTCGCACACCGACGACCCGGACTCCCTGCTGCAGACCCCCTTCTCGTCGGGGTCCAACTCGCCGGCGCCCTCGCGCGGCGGCCCTGCCGGGTCGACCCCCAGCGAGCCTGAGCCCGTGGGCCATGTGAACCCCCTCGATGTGGGGGGCCCCTCGCGCCCGGGCTCCGGGACTTCCTTCCTGCCACCTGACGGGGGGATGGCGGCCTCCGGGCTCGGTGGCTCGGTGTCTTCCGGGGACCTGTTGGGCGGCCCGCGGCCGCCCCCCTCGCCCAACCCCGGTGGCCGGCCCTTTTCCCGCACCGGCTCCCTCTCGGGGCGAGCCCTGTCGCGGCACCCGTCGGCCGGGGCCATGGGCGGCCCGGCGGCCGGGCCGGTTTCGCGGCCCAGCTCGCCGGCCAGCACCGGGGCCTCGTCCTTCCCGCCGCCGCCGCCGCCGCCGCCGCCGCCCATGGTACCGGCCGGGGTCGATGTGGCCGAGACCCTCTCGCGCCCAAGCAACAAACGCCTGCTATCTCTGCTACTCTCCTATGACACGTGTCAGCTGCTATCCGCGCCGCCGGTATGTCGTCCTTCCCCTGTCCGCTGTCGCTGCCGGCTGCTTTTGCTCCCCCCCCCCCCCCCCCCCCCCTCCCCCCCCCCCCCCCCCCCGCCCCCCCGTCCCCCCCCGTTTTTTTTTTCCCCCCCCCCCCCCCCCCCCGCTTGTGTACCTCTCTTCGTTCTTCACTCTCCTCTCACGCAATTTTCCCCTCCTCTCTCTCCCCCTCGCTTCGCGCCCGGCCCCCGGCCCCCGGAACCCCTTCTCGGACGCCCGCTCCAAGGTCGGCATCGAGGCCTTCCTGACGCCGCGTCAGCGTATCGACGCGGTCCTCGGGCCGGATGCCTTCATTCCCCGGTCGCCGCCGGCCTTCCCAATCGACACCCATGCATCCACCGAGTGCCTGTCGGATTCCCTCTTTTCCTCGCGCGTGCGCAGCGCCTCACTTACCGGGCACCATCGCATGCCGCCTGCTCCGGCCCATGTGACGGAGGCCGGCCTGCCGGGCCAGCCCCACCCGGCTGGTGCTTCGGCGGCGGCGGCGGCGGCGGCGGCGGCGTCAGGGCCGGCAGTGGCCGGCCCCTTCGGCGGCTGGGTCTTCACTTCCTCCTCGTCGTCCTCCGCCTCGTCGCCGTTGTCCGCGGCCCCGACGAACGGCCCCGGCGGTGCCGACGCCGCCGGACTCCGCCAACGATCGAGCTCGGTCCATGTGGGCGCCAGCAATGTCCCACCCCCGGCAAGTGCCTCGGCCTCGGCCCGGTCTTCACGCGTGTCCTCGCCGGTTTCCCTCTTCCCCGGGGGGGCCGACACATCGGAGCCCAGTCCGTCGAGCGACTTTGTGATTCTCTCGTCGGTGCTACAGCACCATGCGTCGGCAGACCCGGCAGTCGTGGCGGCGGCTGCCTCCAGTTTCGGTGCCAGCGCCGGGGGCGGCGGGGACAGTGGCAGCCCCATCGGCACCGGCACCGGCACCGGCACTGGCACCGGCACCGGCGCCGGCACCGGCCCTGCGAGGAGCGTGTCCGGGGCCAGCCTCAGCGGGTCTGCCTCCCTGGGGTTCGGTGGTGGCGGCCCTTCCTCGGTGAGTTTGTCCATCCACCACCCGGCAATGGTGGCACTGCTGGGAAGCCCGGTCTTCGCGGCAGCCAGCCATGCCCTGGACGCCCTGCAGACATCGGTCTTCGCGTCGCCGCCGCCGCACCTGTCAACGGCTTACTGCGCGGTGGAGCCGGCGCTGCCCGGTGCCCGGGGTGCCTCTGCCTCCTCCCGCACGTCGTCCCTCTCTTCGCTGTCCTCTTCGTCCTCGTCGTCCTCCTTCCCGGAGGATGCTCCAGGGAGGGGCAGCTCATCGGGGTCCAGGCGCCCGAGCACCGGTGGCGGCGGTGTTGGCAGCAACAGCAACAGCAACAGCGGCGGCGGCGGCGGCGGCGGCGGCGGAGGTCTCCTGGCCACACCCTTCACCGGGGCGGCCCTCTCGCCGGGGTCCATGCCGCAGCCGGCGCACCATCATGTTGCCACCCTGTCGGTCGCCGCCGGTCCGGCGACGCCACCACCGCCGGGGGGGTTCTCCCTGACGGCGGTCACGGCCACGGCCGCGGCCACGCGCCTGCAGGGGCTCACCCTGTCGCCGACCAGCTCCTCCAGCGAGCTGCCTGACATTGGCTCGCCGCTGGAGACGCACAGCACGGACGTGCGCATCGCCGTGTCCCTGCACGACATGGCTCCCGTGCCGGCCCTGCTGTCGACCCTGGCAGCGCACAACAAGTCGGTCACCGCCCTGCTGCCCTTCGGTGATGTGGCTCTCCTGTCGTGTGGGCTGGATGCGGCGGTGTGCCTCTGGCGCGACGAATACTCCGTCCGGAGCCGCGACTGCCAGGACTACCGGGCCCTGCTCCAGCAGCAGCGGCAGCAGCAGCGGCAGCACCAGCGGCAGCAGCAGCACCACCACCAGCAGCAGCGGCAACAGCACCAGCGCACGGTGGTATCGCCGCCACTGCGCGCCCACTCCGCCGCGGGCCGATCGTAGGCGGCGTGCACACAGACACACACACACACACACGCACATACACACACCGGTGCCATGTGCCTGGCGCACATTGGCTACCCTGCCAGTTTCCCAACCATTCTTGTATCATATTCCCCCTCCCCCCCTGCGTGTGTGTGTGTCTCTCTCTCTCTCTCTCTCTCTCTCTCTCTCCCCACTCCCCCCCCACTCCCACTGTGTCTCTACTGTCCTTTCTTTGGCAATACGACTGCACATCTGCCCCCTCACCGCCCTCTCCTGTCCTTTGCCTCGGCCCATTCCCGGGCGCACGCCTGGGGCCCCTCTTTGCGCAATATCTCACCTTGAGGCCCGGGAGTGGCACTGGTTCTTATTTGTGTGGGCCCAACGTGTGTGAGCTCTCGCGCGGGGCAGCCACTCGGCACGTAGATGCCCTTCTCGTGCTTTCCTCTGAGATGGGTCTGGTGATGCATGGCCACTTGCTCCTTTGCCCTCCCCCTCTCTCCTCTGGCTACATGGAGACTCCTCCCCTCGCCGCCATTTCCTGCCCCCTCGCCCCTCTTTCCCTCCTTCTCCTGTCTCGCGCGCGCATACACCGTCCCCCACACGCTCGAAAGAGGCATTATTCATCTTCGATGCCGAGAGCGGCGGAGACCAGCGGACGGGCCCATGCGCGACAGGGCCTTTCTAAGGCCAGGACGGAGCACAAAAGGCACTGTGAGGAGCGCTTTGACGCACGATGCGCCCCATGGCCGAACAGCGACTGGCCCCGCTCCCCCTGCCCCTTCTCTCGCACACAATGCGCATGCATTTTTACTTCCCCCCTCGAAGAGAGTCTGGGCCCTCCTCGGTGTTCGTCATATTAGTGGCAGCAAGGGAGACGGGCGCAGCCGGTGCATGTTTTGAGAAACAAGATTCCACCACCTGCACATTGCGTGTATGTCACACACACACACACAAACTACTCACCCCCGAGGTGGTAGTAGCCCCACAAGCACACCGCATACGCACACACACACACACACACACACACACACACACACACACACACACACACACACACACACACACACAGACACACACACAGGCACACACACGCAGAAGGGGCGGGAGGCGACAAACGCTGGGGGATGTGCGTGCGCAGGGACCCGACAATGCCACAGGGGCCCAGAGACACCGGAAGATGGGCGTGTGCTGCGGTCAAGGGGATGGTGGTGGTGCACGTAGCCAGAGCTTACTCTGGCGTAAGGGGTGCAGCAGCGCACCCCCGGGCAGCGGTTATGGACACCCCCTCACAGTTCTGTTTGTTCCTGGGCGACACGCATGACGCCGCGCGCCATGTCAGGAGCTTGCGCCCCTGGCTCCTCCTGCGGCATTCCCCGCGCCCGCCCGGCGGCGGCTCTCAGGGCAGGCCTCTTTTCCTCGGCCCCTCGCCACCCATGCGCGCTCGCCGGGCACGCCGCCCATCCCCCCCTGTCCTCTCTCTGTCCTCCCCCTGCCTCCCCCGGACCCCCAGGAGAGAAGACACGCGCCATGGCATCCCCGCGCGACATGTCACCCCCCCCCCCGGGTCCCATTACATCGCACAAGCACAGGACAAAAGCACCACAAGGCGTGTGTTGGGGCAGGACAATGGTTTATATGGGAGAGCACGCGCCGTCATGCATACAGAGGAGCAGAGGATGGCACGCGCGTGGGGTCCATGGACACTCGCGCGGCACGAAGGCCGGGGCCTGCATATTCATATGTGCACACCACCGGGGGGGTGGGGAGGGGGGGAGGGTGGCGGCGGGGGCGGCGAGGGCGGCGGGGGCGGCGACGGCGGCGAAAGCGGGGCACTTTCAAAGGTGCTTGTGCAGGTTGGTGTGCTGTTGGGCAAACGCCTCGCCGTGAGCAATGGGCCGGGCCACCGCCTCGATGGTCTCGTTGTTCAGGCTGGCAAGCAGCTCGGACTTGGTGGTGGTGATGACGTGGGTCTCGGTGTGGACACGGCGAGCCTCGACGGCCTCCGGGTGGACGACAATCGGCGGGTGCTGGGGCAGGTGCTCGGTGACCTCGGCCAGCTTGGCCGTGGCGCGGACCTTGGCCGAGGACTGCATGCGGGACTCCTGGATGCCGAGGGGCTCGATCTCGACGCGAATGCGCGCCGACTCGCCGACCTCCTGGTTGAGCTCACCGATGACCTCATACTGGACATCGCTGACGAGGATGGCCTGGCGGCGCTCGGCCTCGGCCAGGACAATGCCGTAGGCCTTCTCGATCTTGAGGGCATGCTCGGCGGCCAGCTCATGCTTGGCGGCCAGCGACAGGGCCTCCTTGCGCTGCTCGATGAAGAGGACCTCCTCGGCGCGGGCGTTGGCGCGGCAGTTCTCCGCCTCGACGGCCGCCTCGTGGGCCTCCACACGCTGGCGCTCGAACTCGCGCTCCTTCTCGATGAGGCTCATCTTGAGCTTCTCCTGGACCTCGACCACCTTGCAGGCCTGCTCGGCGTTCTCCAGGGAGGTCTCGGCCATCTTGCGGGCCTCGGCCGCCAGGATGCTCTCGTCGCGGCGAACGCGCTGCGCCTCCAGGATCTTGGCCCGGGCCTCGGCGATGCGCTTGGCATTGAGGGCGCTCTCCTCGCTGCGGTTGACCTCGATCTTGCGGACCTTGACCTCACCGAAGTCCATGTCCTGGGCCACGGCACCCTCGCGGTGGATGATGATGCGCTCGGTCGGGGAGTTGAGCACCTTCTTGCTCAGGGTCCGCGGCGACCGGGGGGCGTTGGCCACGTCGAAGGGCGGGATGACGATGGCCGGGCCGGTGGAATGGCTCTCGGAGCTCTCGTCATGGTAGGTAGAAGTGCGACCCTTACCCTGGAAGGTGGAGGTCTGGCTGGACTTCTTCTCGGACTTCATTCTGTTGGTTGTAAACTCTGTAGTAACTCTCGGGGGGAGGATGTGGCGACAAAACTTGTGATCTAAGCGAGGGCGGGGGCGGGGGGGCGGGGGGAGGGGGGGCACGGAAGAAGGGTCAGTATGAAGCGGGGAAGATGGTCGGCGGGGAGTATGGTCGGTGGGGAGTATGGTCGGTGGGGAGTATGGTCGGTGGGGAGTATGGTCGGTGGGGAAGATGGTCGGTGGGGAAGATGGTCGGTGGGGAGTATGGTCGGCGGGCATGGTCTCTGCATAGAGGCGGGGCGCCTGTCACACGCCGGTGGCGGGAGGGCTCCTTTCCACCAGATACGCAAGAGGTCCCCACCCTTGGCCGAGGAGGGCTCGTGTGTGTGCATGTGTGTGCGTGTGTGCGGGAGAGGGAGGGAGGAGGAGAGGTATGGCGGCGGTGACGCGAGGGGAGGGGGCTTCAATTTTTAAGAGGGGCTTTTTCCGGCGAGGGAACAGGAGGAGAGGGGAAAGGAGGAGGGCAGGCGGGGGGCGCGTGGTGTGGGGGGGGGTGTACATTTGGAAACTGCGATTTCTTTCTGCAGGAATCTGTGTTCAGTGGCCAGTGGGGGGGGCCTTTTTATACGGTGGCCCGCGCAGGGGGGGGGGGGGGGGGCCCCCC
>NW_009242972.1:2195278-2201610 GCF_000388065.1 Fonticula alba | reverse complement strand
CCCCCCCCCCCCCCCCCCCCACACACACCCCTCTGCTCCAACAGACCGTCCGCCCTGTCCTGACCCCTCGCGAGGTCCACCGGAAGGGGGCGCAGGAACACACCCAAGAAGCCGGGGAGGCAAGGCGCGCGGGCCAGGGGGCGCGCCGCCCAGGCGCCGCCTGCCACGGGAGCATGGACCTCATGGCCGGCCGAGCGCGCCCCTACTCCCCGCCCACAGTGGCGACGGGCCGGCATAGAGCGCCACAGGTGTGACGCCCTGCCGGCCCGCAATCTCCCCACCATCGCACACGCATGCATCTTCACGGGCAAGCGCACTTGCAGATACAATACTGTCCCTCGCTCAACCTCTCACACACACACTCACACACACACACACACACACACACACACACACACACACATACTCACCGCGCGTGTAACAGGGGGCTCTGCTTCGGGCCGGGGCGGACACATCCCCAGAGCCATTTCCCGAGAATCCCCGGGTAAAAGATGGAAATGTATTTTTTTTTTCCACCCAGATCTCCCGGCGCTCCCCTTGGGCCCGGGGCCGAAACCGACGGCGCGGCCACACTGCCCGGGGCCGGTGTCGCGAGCGGCACCCGAGCCGACCCGGCGCACGGTTGCCCCCCCCCCCGTCTTGCGCCCCTGCCCAACAGTGACAGTCCCCCTACTCCTCCCCATGTGTGCGTGTACCGAACGGGCCAGAGCCGGTCGCGGCGGGGCCGGGTCGCGGACAACGCTGTTCCGGCAGGGTTCTCTCGCTTTCTCCTTCGCCGGCGTCCTCCCGCACACACAAGCGCGCGCGCGCGGCGGCGCGATCGGCGCGCTTTCAGGGGCCCGAAACGGGCTCCTGAAATCCGCGCCGGTCCTCACAGCCCCCCCCGGCCCGTGGAGCACCGTCCCCCCCCCCCCCCGGGCTCGGGCGGAACTGCCACCGCGCCGGACAAGACCACCAGCGACCCGCGGGACGGGCATAGAACCCCGACCCGGGCGGCCTCCCGCCCCCACAATCGACGCCGGGGGCGAATGGTGCAATCAATGTTTGAAATGGGCCACATGATCAGTGCGATGGCTTCAGCCGACTTCCCCACCGACGTCGCCCGGCTTCCTCGAGGGCCAGGGCGAAACGCCACGCCGGGGCCCGGCAGTGCCAGGGGCAGCATGCGCCGGCGGCGGCCACGCAGGCCGCGGGGCCCCGGGGCGGCTCGCCGACGCCCTCGGCGGGACTGCCATCGTCCACGGCACGCGGGGTGCACTCCGGCAGGACGGCGCCGCGGCAGGCGCACGGGTCCGCCTCGCAGGGGCCCTCCCGGCCGTCGTGGTCGTGGTCGTGGTCGAGGGCCCGGCGCCAGGCCCGCAGCAGGGCCAGCCCTGCATGCAGCGGGAGCCGGCCCTGGGACAGCTGCTCGAGCAGACGATCGGCCGCCTGGCCGAATGCCGGGTTGGGCCCGGGCTGGGCGTTCACCGGCGCCGGGGGGCTCCCGTCCGGGCCGGTGGCGGTGGCCTCCCTCGGCGCCGGGGCCGGCCCCGGCGCCGGCTCGGCGGCTGGCCGCCCGACACAAGGCAGAACCCGCCGGAGCAGCTCCAATGTGGCGGCCTGATCGCGCAGGAGCTGCCGCATGGCCACCACAGGCAGGTGCTGGTCATCGGCCGGCCGGAGCCCGGCCCACATGCCGGCCGGCCCTTCGGCCCGGGAGCCCAGTCGCCCTCGGACCTCGGCCAGGTGAAAGGCAACTACCTGCACTTGGATGTCGGTCGGCAGTTCGAGGAAGGTGTCCGGGTCCAGGTCCCGAAGTGGCGGTGCCAGCAGCCCCCCCGGGGTGTTGGACACCGCCACCGGTGAGCAGGACCCCGATGGCAGCCCGGACCCCGGGGCATCCGGGCCGGGGCCGACCTCGGCCCGGGAGACACACGGCAGCCCCTCCGGCGCAGTGGCGGCGGGGATCTCCTCCACGGGCGCCGGCCCCCGGGCGTGGCCAGCCGCGGCAGCCGACACATCATGGTGGCCCGTGGTGGCCTCGCCCGGAGGGGCGCATGTCGCCCCTCCGGGCGAGGCCGGGGGGCTCCGGCTGCTGCTGGGCGAGAGGCAGGCCGGTGGTGGGTCCGCCCCCCGGCCCGGCGGGGTCACGGCCGACAGCCGCCCGGGGGCCTCGCCTCCGGGCGGCAGCCAGCCGGCTTCCCGCGGGGCAGTCTCTCGCGCCGGGGCCAGCCCGGACGAGGGCGACCCCGGCCAAAGACCCGCCCCGGTCGAGGGAGGGAGCCCCTCCGCCAGAGCGGCGGGCACGCCGGGGACCGGCCCCCCTCCCCGGCCGCCAGCATGTGTCGCCTCCGACTGGCAGGGGGCCTGCCGCTGGAGGGTGTGCGCTTCTGCCGGGACCGCCGGCGGAGCCGCGTCGGCCCAGGGCAGGCCCCCCAGAAGATCTGCCGGCCGGCGGGGGATCGGTGCTTCGGCTTGGTGCTTCCCCGGCGACAAGAGGGCAGCCCCGGGCCGGGGCGGCCCCCCCGGCGCTTGGGCCGCTTGCCCCTGGACTCGAGAGCAAGCAGGCTCACTGCCCGCGGCGGACGGCGGCCGCCCGGGAGCCGAATCAGCACTGGCCGCGGCTTTTGGATGCAAGCCCAGCCTGAGGGGGGGGACTGTGGCCAGCGCGCCACCGGTGGCCGCACCCCAGCCGGAGGGGCTGGCGTCGACGGCCTCGGCGCTCGGGCCCCGCGGAGAGCCGTCGGCCCCCTGCGGCAAGGGGGGGGAGCCCCTGTGCATGGGGCCTGGCTCGGCGGCCACCGGGCCGCCGGCTGGTCGGCCGGGGGGCGCCGGGACAATCACCGGGGGCCGGGCGTGCCCAATGGGAGCAGCAGCCGAGGCCCGGGGGCCGGTGTCGGAGCCCGAGCCGGCCGGCCGCGAGCCGGCAGCCCCATGGCCCAGGGCCGACTCCATCTCGCGGAGGAGATCCTCCTCATCGTAGTCCGGCTCCAGGGCGGCCGCCCGGCTGGACTGCCGGCGCTGGCGCTGGTCCCGCAGGAGGCGCGCCCGGTGCCGGCGGAAGAGGCACCTCTCGACCGGCAGCCACCACCACCAGTCGAGGGCCTGCTCCCAGGCGCTGCCGCTGGACTGGCCCCGGGGAGCTGCTGTGGTCGTGGTAGCCGCCACGGCCGCCGGCGGCAGGGTCAGCATGTCGGCCTCGGCCCGTGTGAGGGCCGGGCCAATGGGGCCCAGAGCGGCCAGCAGGGCGCCCGGGTCCCGGCGAAAGAGCAGACCACAGGCCGGGCCCGGGGCCAGCGGCGGCCCGTCAGCCCCCCCGGCCGGGCCGGAGCCCCCCCGCCCGCCCAGGCCCATCGGGGTGTCCAGGCCGCGCATGGCGTCCAACAGCCGACTGGCCGTGGCCTCGGCGCAGGAGTCCGCCGACAGGAGGCGCTGCCGGTGCTGCCGGAGGAGATCCTCCAGCGCCCGTCCCGACAGGTGCCGGGCCACCTCCAGCAGCGAGAGGGGGGGCGTGCTGGGTGTCGTCGGGCCGGGCGGCGGGCCCGCCGCCCGGCCCGACCCGGCAGCCTCGGCATCCTGGTAGACCGTGTTCAGGGCTCGGGGGCCTGGGGCCCGGGCCCGGGGCCGGGGCGCCGCAGAGGCCCCGGGCTCGACGGCCCCGGCCAGCAGCAGCACGCGCTGCTCAATGGCCGAGCACAGAAACCCCGGCAGGCCGAGGTCCGCCGGCGACGCGCGCCGGAGAATGTCCTCCGGCGTGTCGCCGGGGCCCGGTCGCAGGGCCGCCAGAAAGGCCAGGGTGGCCGTCCCACCGCATCCCACCAGCAGAGCATGGCGGCCAGGCCCGGGGCCACGGTCGGCCGCCGTGGCGATGTGCGCCAGCAGGCGCGCATGGCCATCGCCCCCGCCCGGGCCACCACCACCACCACCACCACCACCACCACCACCACCACCACCACGGGCCGTGACCACCTCCAGCAGCATGTCGCGCTGGGAGATGCACGCCAGGCGAATGCGCGCCCCGGCGGCGGCGGTAAAGTCCCGCGCGGCGGCCCGCAGCACGGCCGCCACCTCGGCCGACATTCGCGAACACACCGCCGGCCGGAAGGGCAGGACATGGAGCGCGACCGGCTCGGCCGACTCGGCCGGGGCGTGGTCCCCGCCAGCCGGATGCACAGCCACCCGGCCGCCGGCCAGACGCCGCTGCACGTCGGCCAGTCGCTCGCCCAGCCGCACGCCCAGCCGCTCCTGGGCCGGCCGGTTCATGGCCACCACCACCACCACCACCGCCGCCAACAGCTCCGTGTGGGGGGGGTCTGGCGCCAGGTCGGCGGCCGGCTGCCCCGGCGGCAGGCCATGCACCACGACCACCGGCAGGTCCGGCGGCCGCGCGGCCGCCGGACCCAGGAAAAACTGCGCGTGGGCCGCGGCCAGGAAGTCTCGCACCCGGATGAATGCCCACCAGCGCTCGTGCGGCCCCGTGCCGAGGCCCTCGCCCGCGGACGTCGACCAGGGGAGCAGGCCTCGCCGGCGCAAGCGCGCCAGCCATTCCGCCATCAGGCGCTCCGGCGGTGGCGGCATGGCCGGCGACGCCCCGGGCCGCCGGGCCCCATCGACGCTCGGGGCATGCGGCCGCCCGTCCGGAGACGCGCCCGCGGCGAGGGGTGGCTCGGGCCGGGCTGCCGGCCGGGCCTCCCCGGGCCATGCCTTCGAGTCGGGCTGCCGGTCCCGGGCATGGGACTGGTCTCGGTGGCTGGGAGGCTCCACCCGGCGGTCTTCGGTGCATGCCTCGACCGGGGCCGCAGCTGCCCCCCGTGCCGGGGCGAGCGGCTGTGCCCGGTCCGCGGCGCGCGTGCCTGGACATGGCCCGGCGCCGGATGTGGCTCCGGCTTTCGGGCCCTCGGCAGCCGGGTCCCGGGCGTGAGCCGCGGCGCGGTCGCCCGACGAAGGGTCCCCCGGGGCAAAGTGGGCGCCAATCGAGGCGCCAGCTCGCGAGGGCGGAGCAAAGCGCCACTCCGGCAGCGCCCGGCCGGCGGCCGCCGAGGCGGTCACCCACTCGGGCGTGACAAGATGCGCCGCGTCCGGGCCCTGCAGCAGGTGCCGGGCCACCGCCGCCGGGTCGGCCCCCGGGTCCAAGACGATGTGCGTCACCCGGGCCGGACCGGGCGCCTGGCCGCCGGCCGCGCCCCAGCCACCCCCGAGGAAGGGCGCAAGGTGGCCGCCGTGCAGCAAGACCAGGCGCTCCAGCTCCGGGCCCGAGGGCCGAGTGTGCCCGGCCACATGCACCCGACACCGGGCAAGCGCGTCCGACTGGCCGCCACTCTCGCCACCACCATCCGCCTTGAGGGACCTCTGCCGGATCCGGTCCCGCGCCTCCTCATGCTGGTGGTGCGTCTTGCGCCGGCGCTCGCGCATGTAGTCCGGTGGGCTGGGCGGCCGCCTCGTCAGCGACCGCCGGCGCTCGTCGTCCATGGCGTCAAAGCCGGGAGCGTGGGGGGCGTGGAGGCGTGGAGGGGATACCGGCGTGGAGGGGGTGGGGGACGTAGAGGGGGTGGGGGCTGGAGGAAGGGCCGGGGGGGGGGGTAGGCGACAGGAAGCAGCGAGGAGGCAGCGAGGAGGCAGCGAGGAGGCAGGTGGCGAACTCTCCCACCATTCCGCCCGTCCGCCACTTGAGCCGCGGTGCTCCATGCGGATCGGGCCGACGGTGCGGCTGGCCGATCGTCCGAGGCCAGCCTTTGCGCGAGCGTCCGGCTGGGGCGCTAGATCGCGCCAGGGGGCCTGATCTCCACCGAGCATCCCGTGTGGTCACGGAGCTGATCACGCGCACACGCGCTCCCTGGGCGGTATTATTTTTATCCGCCCCCGCTCCGGGCGGGGGGGGGGTTCGAGCTGGTACATGTTCCCCCCCCCTCTCCCACCGAAGAGAGAGGACGCCGAGGAGAGTGCGTCGACAAATGCCCCCATCCCCACATCCAGGGCTCCCCCTCGCCTGGCGCGGAGACACCGGGCCAGAGGCGGAGGGGCCGACTGGCCGGCATACGGACCGGGCCCCGGAGCATTTTCTGTGTTTTTCTTTTGGACCCCCCCCCCCCCCCTCGGTGTTGTTTCCTCCCCACGCTCACCGCATCCGCGGCGAAAACCTGTGGCCGCGGCCGCGCACTCCCCCAGGAAGGGGGTGGCGGCGGTGGAGGGCCGCACGCTCACAGGCGGACGCTGGGAGATACGCCCCCGCGCGAGCCACAACAAAGCCCCTGCGGTTGCTGCTGCTGCTGCTGCTGCTGCTGCCGGGGGACAAAACGGGGGCCCCACCACGGTGGGGCGGGGCCGGGCCGCCCCCCCCGCCATCCCCCCTCCCC
>NW_009242972.1:2193700-2195198 GCF_000388065.1 Fonticula alba | reverse complement strand
CCCCCCCCCTCCCTCCGCAGCCCCAGGCCCTCACATCATGGACGACAACCCCTTCGGCGATCCGTTCGACGACGTGCCCATCGCCTCGGCGCCGGCCGTGCCGTCGACCAGCGCTCATCGCGCCCAGCGTCGCGGCTTGGACGCTGTGTACGCCTCGAACCAGGCCAGCTCCACCCCGGCGGCGACCCCGGGCTCGGCAGCGGCCTCCACCCCGGCGAGCACCCCCTCCTCGTCGATGTCCAGCTCGATGTTCCGCCGGGCCGCGGCCGCGGCCCCGGTGGCCGATGTGGACCAGCCCTTCGCGGATGTGGCCGGCCCGGCCGGGCAGGCCCGCGAGGCCGAGCTCCGGGAGCTTGAGGCCCTCCTGGAGACCATCGCCCAGAAGGATGCCCCGCCGACGCCCAAGTGCGGGACCTTCCCGGCGTCCGGGCTGCGGCCGCTCTTCGAGCGCTCCGGTCTCGACAATGACCTCCTCCGCTCGGTACGCCGGGGCCTGGCTTTGTTTCTCGCCCCCGCCCGACTCCTGGCTCCGCATTACTGACCCCCGCCTCTGAAGATCTGGGACATGGCCGACATCTCCAAGCGCGGGTCCCTGTCGCGCGAGGAGCTGACTCTCGCCCTGAAGCTCATCTCGCTTGCGCAATTCCTGCGCGATGATGACCCCCGGGCCCTCGATGAGTCCGGCGCCAAGCGCCCGCTGACCCCCCTCAACGCCGGGCTCTATGGCGGCGGTGCGTGTGTCCTTGCCTGTGTGTGTGTGGGGGGGGGGGGGGGGGCGGGGGGTAGCCTTCGGGCGCGTGCCTCCCTTCCGCCCTCCCCTCCGGGCCGAGGGGCCGGGCGGCTCCCTTTGACCATGGACTGACCCTTTTGCGTGCCCCCTCCCGGCTGGGCCTTTCTCACTCTCTTCTCCTGGTCCTGTCGACCCAGTGCCCAAGTTCTCGGATGCCCTGTCGGTCCCCTCATCGCCGGCCCTCCTCCAGGCGATGCTGCCACAGCCGGTCGCGGTCCCGGGGTTGGCCTCCCTCGGCACTCTCGGCAACAGCCTGCCCCCGGTGGGCGCCGCGCGCGGTGCCAGGTGTGTCCTGCCCGGCCCTCGCCCCTGGTGGCATTTGCTCCCCTCGCCCGCACTGACCTCTCCCCTGCCCGCAGCAACGCCAACAACATCACCCTGGCCATTGCGCCGGCCGACGACCCCCAGGTGCCGGGCACCTTCTTCCGGACCACTTTCTACTACTTGGCCTCGCGCAAGCACACGGCCAAGGGTCAGCCCGTGGTCCGCCGTTTCTCGGACTTTGTGTGGCTCGAGTCGCAGCTGGTCGCGCGCTACCCCTACCGGGTGGTTCCCACTCTGCCGGAGAAGCAGCCCCTCGGCGGCATCATTTCCCGAGGTACGTCGCTTGGGCGCCCATCTTCCGACACATGCGCAGGCATGCGCAGGCATATGCAGGCATGCGCAGGCATGCACGCGCGCGCACACACACACACACACACACATACA
>NW_009242972.1:2188861-2189515 GCF_000388065.1 Fonticula alba | reverse complement strand
CTTCTCTCTCTCTCTCTCTCTCTCTCGCGTTCGTGCCCCCGCCTCCCTGCGCAGCCGCCTTCTCCGATCTTAGCGACGACCAGAAGACCGCGCTCTCGGACAGGAATCGCCAAATCAAGGGCCTGCAGCACGGTGCGCCCTCACGCATGACGCCCACTGTGTTTCTTGCCCTCCCCCCCCCCTCCCCAAACTCGCCGTCCCTGACCTTGCACCTGCCCGCTGTCCACCACTGCCCTTCCCTTCTTGCCGCTCGGCAGACTACGCCTCGCTGGCTCCCTCGATTCCGGCCCTCTTTCGGCCGACCGACGGCCACGTCACCGCCGAGCCCGGGCCGCCAGGCGACGCCGCCGCCCCCGCAGGCCTCGACTCCGTCCCCAGTGAAGGCCCCTCCGTCCTACAGGATCTCCTTCTTCAGGGCCAGCAATCGGACCCCGCGATCGCCTCCGGCACCGGCACCGCTACCCCTGGACGCGGGCTGGGCCTCGGCTCCGACGGCTACTCCACCTCGCTGCTCTCGGTGCGTCCCGCTGGTGCAGGGCCTTCTTCCTCCGGTTCCCCCTCTCTTCCCCGCCTCTGGCCCTCCGCCCTCGTCCGCCCGGTCGGCGTGGGCACAGCCCGCACTTGGAGCTCCCTCTCACCGGGCGTCCCCACCCC
>NW_009242972.1:2187006-2188470 GCF_000388065.1 Fonticula alba | reverse complement strand
TGACTCGTCTGCCCGGCTCTGGGGGGGGGGGGGCGGCGGAGTGGAGTATTTCCGCGAGTGCCATCCTCCTCGGGGGCCTGATGGGTATTCTGCCATTCCGCCCCCCCTCTCCCGCCCCGCCCCGCCCCCCCTCTCGGCAGCTCATTCAAACCCTGGACCCGGCTGATTGGGCTGAGCGTGTCCTTGTTCCGGCCGACTCGCCCGGGGTCGCCGGCGGCCAGCTCGACGCGGCCACCGGGTCCGCTCAGCCGGCAGGGTCCTGGTCCGAAGAGGCGTCCCTCCTGTTTGACAAGTACGGTGCGTTGTCGGTCCTCCCCCGGGCTGCCGTCCCGCCGCCGTGCCCCGCCGAGTGCTTGGCCCCTTTCTGACGACCGCCCGGCTGGATCCCAGCTGACCGAGTCTCGAAATCCGCTACATCCGAGATTTTGAAACTCCGCTCGGCCATGATCAAGCACCTGCCGGTCTCCGGCGCGGACAGTGACAATATCCTTGCTGTGTGCAGCCGCGGCTCCCGCCGCTCCCCGCCGCCCCTCCCGCCGCCTGCCATGGCCACCGCCGCCCCTCGCCCGCCTCTCCATGACCCTGGTGTAGACTTAACTTCCCCCGCACAGAGCCTCGCCACCGGGACAAGGAACCCCGACGCCGCGAACACCCTGCCGCCGGGGGCCCGCACGGCCGACGGGGAGGACGCACTGCCGGACACCGACCCCGGCCGGACCCTCCCCCGTGGCCAGGCGGTGGATTACATTCGCGAATTGGACTCGGCCGCTGGGGGTGGGCTGCCCCGCGCCGGCCACTCCGCCCGGTACATGGGGATCTTCTGCCCGGAATCCGCGGCCGATGCCGGGGCCATGCCGGCTGGCTCCACCCCCGGCGGGCAGTCCTCCGTTCATGCGGTCTTCTCGTGCCCCGGCTGCGCGCGTGTCCTTTCCGACCGGTCGGTGACCGCGCATCTAGGTGCGTCCGCCCGGGGGATCTGACATGCCCCGCGCAGCGCCGCATGCGCTTGGCCGCCCACGGCACGCATGTCCTGACCTTCGTCGGTTGTCCCTGCCGCGCCGGTGCCACTTGGATGGCGCTGCTGCATTTGTGGCTGCTCCTGATGGCCGTGGCCGCGGCTTTCCTCGTCTGCCGCTGCTGCCGGTCAGAATCCTGCCCCAAGCTGGAGGCCGCCCGCTCGGCCGCGCGCAAGCTCTCCCAGGCGAAGGCCCAGGCCGAGCCCGTGGCTCCCCTGACCCCCAGTATGTCCGGCCACTCGCCCCAAATTGCCCCCTGCCTCAGGTCCACTGACCCTTGCCATGTGTGGGCAGATGGTCCCGCCTCGCCCGTCCGGAAGGACGGCCGCCGCAGCGACCGCAAGCCGAGTACGTCCGCGCCCTCTCCCCACCGCGCCCCCGGCCTCCATCCGGGCCCCCATGCCTCTCGGGCGACCTGCACCGCGCCGCGCTCCTGACGGTGTTCCCC
>NW_009242972.1:2184395-2186996 GCF_000388065.1 Fonticula alba | reverse complement strand
GCACACACGCACACACGCACACACGCACACACACACACACACACCCTTTGCCGCCTCTCCTTTTCCGGCCCCTGGCCATCGGCCCTGCCCTTGCATGACACCCGATAGCACGCGCCTCTTGACACTCGGTTGTGCCTCCCCTCCCAGAAGTCGATCAGGCCTTCGAGGAGGGCCGTCGCCTTGGATTGGTCCGCTTCCTGGAGGCGGTACTCAGCCATTCGGCCTACTCCGGCGACGAGATTGTCACCGGCTTCATGACCATCGACTCGCAGGAGAGCTTCGCCCAGTGGAAGCGCGAGCATGACCGCGCCGTGTCGGCCGCCGCCGAGGGCGGCCTCCAGGTGGATGAATTCTCCGTGCACCCGGTGGCGCGGACCATCTGCACGGCCTTCGAGCGGACCGGCGGCTCGAGCATCACCCTGGCCGACCTGGGCATCTCGCCGGCCGACCTGGGCCTGGATCCGGCCATGTCCATCGGCTCGTTGGATGGGGACTTCCACACCCAGACCGACCGGCTGCCATCCCTGTGTGCCTCGATCACCAAGTTCACCGAGTCCCTGGAGGGGATCCTCCGCCGGGCGCGCACCGATGCCTCGGAGCTGGTGAAGATCGCCCACATCCAGCAGTGCGTGCCGGCGTGCCTCCCTTTGCCTGGTGGTCCTTTCCTCCGTGCAAGCGCGCTCTTCCCTGGCACCCGCACACATGCGCAGCCGCGTCCCACTCACCTCGCCTTTCCCTCCCCCCGCGTCGTCCGCCTCTTCGCGCACACGCACACGCACGCACACGCACGCACGCACGCACGCACGCACGCACGCACGCACGCACGCACGCACGCACGCACGCACGCACGCACGCACGCACGCACGCACGCACACACACACACACACACACATCTCGCTCCGCCCTCGCTCATGCGGCCAAAAGGTCCCTCATCGAGTCGCAATTCCCCTCGTCCTACCTGTCCTCGAACTCCACCTACCGCATCCTGTCCACCCGGCTGGAGGACCTGTCCAAGGCCCAGGGCGGCTTCTGCACCTACCTCGGGGAGACCGTGACCGAGCCCCTGCGCCACTACCTGAGCCAGGCCCAGTCGCTGCAGCAGCTGATCGACCGGTGGACGGTCATGAGCGCCGAGCGCCTGGCCCGCCAGGAGGACCGTGTTGTGGCCTCGAAACAGCGCCTGGCCACGGCCGTGTCGCGCGGCGTGGCCGGCAATGCCCTGGAGAAGCTCGCATCCCAGGTGACCGCGGTGCGTTGAAGGCTGAGCATGTCCTCGAATCCGGCGTTCCGCCTACCCCCCTCCAAGCAAGGGCATTGACTCATCCTCCCTGGCTGTTGGTGGGCTTCCCCTTATCCCCGTCCCTCTCTTTTTCCCCCTCTCGCGCGCCTCCACAGGAGGAGAATCTCCTGAAGAACCTCCGCCAGCGCGACATGTTCGCCCGGTACTGCCTGCAGCTGGAGTTCCTGCACTTCAAGAAGCGCGGCCATGTCCTGGCCCGGGCCATTCGCGATTGGGCCGTTCGGAATGCCCAACACGCCCAGGAGGTGGCCGCCGCCTACTCGCAGATGGTTTCGCTGGCCAACAACTTCCCGGCGGAGTTCTGAGCGGCGCGGCCCGGCGCGACGGCGGCCGGACACCGGAGCGCGTACACATATGTGCCCCAGTGCGGGCCCCCGCCCTTCGGCTCCCGGCCATCGGGCGTGCGCCTTGCCGGCGGCCTCCGCGCGTGACAAAAGAGCCCGGCCCGTCTGCCGTGCCCTGCCCATCGCGCGGGCCACAGGTCGCTGGCGGTGGGCCGGGACGGCGGGGCGGGCGAGGCTGCCCCCCCCCCCCCCCCCCGCGCATGCACATTCATCATACACACACATACACACAGATATACTGATGGATTAATATATTTATATATTTCCTTTTATCCATATGTACACACACACACACACACACACGCCCTCACAGATCCATGACAATGTGCCAGCACCCGGCCCCGGAGCCGCGCAACCGCGCAGAAACCACACCAACAACCAGGCATGCGGCCTGGCGGGGTCAACAAGAGGCGGGGGCCGGGGCGAGGGGGAGGTGCGTGCACTCCGGCCGGGCGGCGGTACTTGTCCGATGAATTGGCACCTGCCGGCGGCCAACCCTCCGCGCCCTGTCCGTTGTTGTGGGGGGGTGCGCGTTGCCGCGCGCGCGCGCGCCAAAAACGCCGGGGCACACTCTTGCGCGCCAAAAGCGCCGACGCACCGCGGCGGCGATGACTCCCGTGCCAACTGATCGGGCTTCGGCTCCGTCGGCCCGCGTCCGGGGCGGCGCGGTGAGGCGCGCGCGCGCGCCCGAGCCCGCTCCTGGCCCGGGCCGAGAGCCGTGCCCCAGCCCCCGCGCCTCCCCCAGCCCCAGGCGATCGGGCGGGCGTACCCAAACGCGGGGCCTCTCTTCGGCCAGCCGTGTGGGAGCCCAGTGGACGTTAGGCCCCCGCCCCGACCCTCAAGCCGCCCCCGCTCGCCCTGCTCCTCTCCCCGCCTGCCCTCTTGTTGAATCCGCCTGCCGCGCCGCCTGTGTGTCCCCGCCTCCCGCCCGTGCTGGCCTTCCTCCCTGTGTGCCCC
>NW_009242972.1:2178903-2179834 GCF_000388065.1 Fonticula alba | reverse complement strand
CCCCATCCCACCCCACCCCACGCCCGCCCTGCCCGCCCACTTGCCTGGGCCACAGATGGGCAGCTCCTGCCAAGCCCTCCGCCAGCGCCTCTTCGAGTGCATCCAGAAGTCCGAGTGCTTTGCCAACAACGGGGGACAGGGCAAGAAGTGCCTTGACCGCGATGCCGAAGGGGTCCCGGAGAACTGCCGGACTCTGCAGAATGCCTATGCCAACTGCCGGAGAGAGATGATTGACATGCGATCGCGCTTCCGTGGCCCGAGTGCGTGATTCGGGCCTTTCCTCTGTCTCCCTTTGCCTCGCCCTTCCGCCCCGCCGGCCCGCTCCCTGGGCCCCTCTCCTTCCGCTGCTGCCCCTGTCCTCCTCCTTGCCACCTTCCACATTACGCCCTGCCCCTTCTTGGCATGCGAACCCCCCTCGCGCGTGCTTTCACAAGCGCCAATAGACCTCGACCGCTGCCACCTTCTGTCTCTCTCCCTCCCGGGTGTGCGGATGTGCGCGGCCACATACATCGAATGCTTGCTCCGGCACTCGGCCGCCCGCACGCGTGCTCATACACAGCAGCGGCAGCGGCAGCAACGGCAGCGGCAACAACACAAGGTCCTCCCACTACATGGATCGCATGGGGTGATAGGCATCCCTCTCCTGGGAGGGGTTTTATTTTTCTTCCCCAGCATCGGGCAGCCGATCATGGCAAACCCGCACATGCGAAGGGGCGGGCCGCAGGGCGGTGCCCCTACGGCGGGCCGGGGGGGATCATGCAAGAGCCGCCGGCGCAGCCGCTCGGTGGCGGGGGCGGCACCCCATACCGCCGCCTGCCGGTAGTTGGCCGATGCGGAGCGCCGGCGCCGCTGCCGGCCGTGCGCCCGGCCGGCGCGGCTCCCGAGGACCCGGTGCTCCCGTCGGCGACTCGGAACTTTGACAGGGGGGGGG
>NW_009242972.1:2177892-2178581 GCF_000388065.1 Fonticula alba | reverse complement strand
AGGGGGGGTCAGACGATGAGGGAGGTTGGGACATGGCCCAGGAGAGGGGACCCATCAGTCCAACGTACCGGGTTCAGGGAAAGGAAGCTGCGCTCGGCGGTGGGAGAACAACGGGGCGGCGGGGGAGAGGCAAACGCTCCCCCAGTGTGCGGAGAGTGAGGAGAGGGGTCAGGAGGCGTCCCAGGTACCATGGGAGTCGACGCCCCAAAAAAGGACGCACAACAGCTGGATGAAGGCCAGCAGGGTGATGAAAAACTGCCGGATCTGGCGATGCAGAGGCACCTCTCCCGAGAGGTGGCCTAGCGTCGGGGAACGCCGTGCCGGTGATGGGCCCGAGGAATACACGGTCAGAATGCAAGCCAATGTGTGGGCGAGCGAGGCGCCGCACAGCGGAATACACAGCCCCCTGCCGCGATGGGCCCGCACCGTCGCGAGAAATGTAGCGCTGACTCATGACTGACTAGGCACGAGGCGAGGGGAGAGGAGGGAGGCTGGCTGGCAAGGAGGCGAGGGAGGGAGGAAGCAGAGCAAGAGGCGGGAGGGAGGAAGCAGAGCAAGAGGCGGGAGGGAGGAAGGAATCTATTGCGGGTGTGCTGTGTCGGGCTAGGTGTAAAGAGGGGCGCCCGGCCCGGCCGGGCCCCAGATGAGATCCGCCGGGCGACTGGCACACGGGGGAGGAAAAGTGGGGG
>NW_009242972.1:2174738-2177882 GCF_000388065.1 Fonticula alba | reverse complement strand
ATGACCCCGAAGCCGGTGTCCGGCGCGCGGTCTCCCCGGAGCCCGGACCGGAACATGATCCCCTGCACGCGATCTCTCGGGTGCAAGACCCACAGCATCAGTGCCAAGCGCAACGTCCTCGGCCGCTCGAAGCCCTTCCACATCCTGATGGCCGAGTTCACCTCGGTCGATCATTACACCCCGCCGGCGGAGCCGGCCGCCACCACGGCAGCCGCTGCTCCGGCCACGGCCACGGCCACGGCCACGGCCACGGTTGCCAGTACGGCCGCGGCCACGCCATCCTCCTTTGGCCCGGCGTCGACCGACTCGCCGAGCACCCGTGGCCGGGCCGGGGCCGGGGCCGGTCGGGCCGCGGTGTCGGTCAAGCTGCTGGCTCAGCCGGGCGAGGGGGGGGGCCCGCCGGCCCCGGGCCCCGGGTCCCGGCCGAGTGCCCGAGCCAAGGTGCTCACCCCGGAGCCCGAGGCCCCGGCCACCGGCCCTCCCCCGGCCGACAAGGCCCCGGCCGACAAGAAGCCCATCGACCCGGGCCCGCCGGCCACCAGGGCGCCGGAGCTCGAGGCGGCCCTGCTTCAGCATCCGGCCATGCGGCCCCTGGCCGAGGCTCTTCTGTGCATGGCCAGCGTCATCCCGGCCCCGGCATCCGGGGCCATGGTGGAGGGACTTGCTTTGGCGCCGCCAGCGCCCGGCCCCCCGGGGGCGGCCCCTGCCCTCGGCCGGCCGGCCAGCGGCTCGGCCACCGCCTCGCCATTCCACATCCCGGGGAATTCCTTCCGCTCGGACCACTTTGCCATCACCACTTCCCCGGGGCTTGGGGCCCCGCCGGGCCTGGGGCTCCATCTCGCCACGCCCGGGCATGTTCCCTCTCGGGCGCCTCCCCCCCCGGCGGTCTTCCGGATCATTGGCCGCTCGGCCGGCCCGACGTCGGCCTCGCGCGCCGCCGGCTCGCTTCTGGTGCGCTCCGCTGGCTCCTCCGTCCTCCTCCTCCCTCCCCTCTCCCCGGTGCGGCCCTTTCGTGGCTTTGGATCGGCGCCTCTGACCTGCTTCGCCTCTCGGCGCCAATGGGGCCCCTTGCCCTGTCCCTCCCCCCTCCCCCCCCCCCCCCCCCGTCTGCTTTGTCCTTTCCCTTTTGCTCCCTCTGCCCCGTCGGCCTCGCTTGCCCCATGTGTGCCGGGGGTTTGCGCCTGCCTCGCTTGTTTGTCTTGCCGATAGGGTGGTGGCCTCTTCCGGTCGGCGGTCTTCACGCCGGACTCGAGTCCCCCCCCGGGGCATCGCGCCGACACCCCGACGACCCTGCCGCTGCCCATGGCCACCTCGTCGCTGGCGCTGCCGGAAATCCCGGTCCTGGCCGGCGGCGGCCCGGCGGCTCGGTTCTTCCCCAACATGTACTCTCGTGTGCATGAGCCGCTGTTTTTGTCGCGGCCCGCGCCCCTCGGGCAGGCGCCCATGCCGCCCGGTGTGCATATGGGCCCTGCTGCCCCGGGCCGCCCCGGGGGTGGTGTCCTGCCGGGCGGGTCGCGTGCCATGTCCCCGGCACACGGTACGCAGCCACAGCCGCCCCCCCCCCCCCCCCTGCAGCAGCTCCATCCTCCCCATGTCACGGTGGTGTCGATTTGCTAACCGGCCCTGTGGCCGGCCTTCAGACCTGCCGGCTCACCCTCCGGGTGCTTATCCCCCAGGCCCGCATGCCTATCAGCATCCGCATCCGCATCCGCATCCGCATCCACATTCGCATCCGCACCCGCCGCCGCCGCCGCCGCCGCACTCGCAGCAGCTCCCACACAACTATCCACATGGGCCCCCGCATGGGCCCCCGCATGGGCTCCCGCATGGGCCCCCGGTGCAGCACCCGCACCACCACTACTCGCAACAGCAACGCTACTCGCCTCATCCTCAGCATCCCCACCCTCCTCACCCCCATGCACAGCAGCAGCAGCAGCAGCAGCAGCAGCAGCAGCAGCAGCAACATCATCCACAGCAGCAGCACTATAGCTCGCCGCCGCATTTCCCGCAGCAACCGCACTCCCCCCCGATGCCGGCGCTGCCAGCTACCAATGCCGGGGCAGCCCCCCGGGTATCCGACGTCAGGGCCCCTTCGCCGGGCTCTCACAAGGACTCGGCCGCTCTCTCTGCTGCTGCCAGCATAGCTCCCCCGCCACAGCCGAAGAAGCGGGCACGTTCCGGGTCTGCCACCCCGCGGCCACCGAAGCCTGGCACCGGGTCCGCCGCGGGCGGGCCGGCGCTTCCGGTCTCCCTCCCTCAAGCAGCTGCCCCGCCGGCAGGCAATGAGGCTGCCAGCTCGGGTGCCCCGGCTGCCGGGACCACCGCACCGCCGGCTGCCGGGGACCCACCCCCCCGGCCAGGCGGCCCGGTCAAGGCAAGGCGCAAGGTCGGCACTCGAAAGAAGAACTCCCCGGCGCCGGACACCCCGGCCGCGCCGCGCCCAGCCGCCGCCGCCGCCGCCGCCGCCGCCGCCGCTGCGCCTGCTCCCGCTCCGGCGCCCGCCCCCCCGGCCAAGCTCCAGACCTCCGGGGCTCCGGCCGGACCGGTCAAAAAGAAAGGTGTGTTTGCCGGCGGCCGGAGTTCTCGCCCCCCCCCCTCCCCCCCTGCCTGGCGCCGCGCACGCATGTCCACATACGTCACTAACCTTTGCGCCTCTTCCGAAGCCAAAACCACCGCCGCCGCCGCCGCCACCGCCGCGAGCGCCCCACCTGCCGCCGCCAAAGCCGGGTCCGCCGCTGGTCCCGCACCCAAGGCTGCTGCCGCCCGACCGGCTGCTGCCGCCGCCGCCGCCGCCGCGGCCTCCTCCGCACCGACGACGGCCGTCCCCGCGTCCGGGCCCGCAAACTCGAAGCAGAAACGCGCCGTCAGCTGACCGGATCACATGACCCCTCCCAATACACCCATAAGCCACCACCCATGTTTCTGCGCTGCTCCCCACGCCCGAGGGTATCCACGTCTCCTCCCGCCTCTTTTTTGTTCCTCCCCTCTCGCCGTCATCTGCCGATCAAGGTGCCTTTGCCCCGCCCCGCCCCCCCCCCTCTCCTCCTGCCTGGTAGCCTCTGTGGCGGTGTGCATTTCGCTGTTGTTGGCGCGCGCGCGCGTGCGCATCGGCCCCTCCTGACCTCTGTCCGCCTCGCCCCCCCC
>NW_009242972.1:2170127-2170953 GCF_000388065.1 Fonticula alba | reverse complement strand
CCCCCCCGGGGCCAGGATGGGGCGCACCTGTGTGATTGATGAACGGTGGCTGATGGAAGCGCCGGCCGATGCCATGAGACCCGAGTGCACTCGGAATGGAGAACCCGTGGGCGTCAGCCACCTTGCTGTGGGCGGGGACCGCACACATGCCGAAGAGAGCACATAGGGTCAGAGATGCGGGAAAGGAGGTTTTCCCCCGCTCACCAGGGGGGAAGAGGTGAGGCGGGCGTGGTGGGGCGGGCGGAGGTGGGCAGAGGGAGAGGAGAGGGAGAGGAGAGGGAGGAGAGGGGGGAAGAGAGGAGGCCGCTGGCCGGAGCACACGGCTGGCGCACCATGCAGCACGACACATCTCGGACAGCGGGACGCCGGGGCCGGCCACACGGATCCCCTCGTCCCGGGCCTCGAGGGCCGCCTGGCACAGGGCCCGACCGAGGTCATCCACCTGGCCGATGGCGAACATGGCACTGCAATCCGCGTGGACACCCCCGCGGTGGACGGTCACGTCGACATTCAGGATGTCCCCCTCCTCCAGGGGCCGGGCGTCCGGGATGCCGTGAGCAATGACATTGTTGATGCTGGTGCAGATGGCCTTCGGGAAGCCGCGATACCCCAGGCACGAGGGGTAGGCATCATGGCCGATGATGTACTCGTGGATGGCGTGGTCCAGGGTGTCGGTGGTGACCCCGGGCTGGGCCAGCATCTCGGCCAGGATCAAACAGTCGCCGGCAATTTGCCCGGCCGTTCGGAAGGCGCCCAGATCATTCGGGTCCGACAGGGGGATCGGAGCTTCGGGATTCATCGGCGGCACCGGGGTGGGGTGGGGCTG
>NW_009242972.1:2164675-2165790 GCF_000388065.1 Fonticula alba | reverse complement strand
GGGGGGGGGGGGGGGCAAGGCAGGCGCCTCACACGCATGCGTAAGGGCGCATGCACACGCACCGGGCCACAGGTGATGAACACCTGGCCATCGGCCGAGGGGAGCCGGCTGAGGAGGAAGCTGCGCGAGGCGTCGGCCGTTGACATGCGCTCGAACAGCTGGGCATTCAGGGCGTCGATTTCCTTGGCCAGAGCCGCCACCGAGGGGGAGCTCTGATCACCGAGGATCGGCGGGATGTACCGCACCGCGCCCAGGTACAGGGGGTTCATGCGGTGCTGGTCGCCCGGGGTGAAGACATCCAAGCAGGTGTGCTCGCGGCAGGCGCGCAGGAAGCAGCCCTTGGCATCGAAGCGCGCCCCGGCCGCCGGTGCCCCCTCGATGGGGCCCGTGCTGGCGGCCGTCGCGCCGGCCGGGGCCGATCCGGCCCCGGCCGGCGATGCCGTGCTATCAACAGCCCCAGAGGCGCCTCCCTGCGACCCGCTGCTGTATGCCACCAGTAGAAGAGGCGTAATTCGAGCCACGGCCTTCGACAGCTCGGCCAGGGCATGCGGGTGGGCTGGGAGAAGGTTAGCAAGTGTCCAAAAGAAAAGGGGGGGGGGGGCGGGCATGTGGTCGCGCATGCCAGCGTATGCACGGCTTCAAGCGTCCGGCGAGGCCAGGCCAGGCCAGGCCAGGCCATCAAACAGCCGGCAATGCGGCCCATCGGAGGCTCGCCGAAACCCGCGAAAGACACGCACTTGGACGGCAGGGGTCCAGCCGGATGAACACGCCCCGGCCATCGGGGGCGGCCGGCTGTGACTGCAGCTCCAGGGTCAGGGCCGCCCAGGGAGCCCCGGCGGCCGCCTCCCTCACCAGCTTCCCGTACAAGGCCTTGGTAAGGTGCGCGCCGGCCAGCGGATCGGCCCCGGCTCCAGGCAGCAGTTCCGGCCCGATGGCGAAAGACAGGTACTTCAAGCTCGGCGGGACGGTGACCGCCGCCGGCGAGACGGAGCCCGCGGCAGGCGCCGGGCCCAGGTAGGTGGCCGTCGGAGCGCCGTCGCTCGGCACAAAGCGCATCACCGCCTCCATGGACCGGGCCAAGTGCCGGACCATGTCCTTTTGGCCCATGGCCTGCA
>NW_009242972.1:2161319-2164665 GCF_000388065.1 Fonticula alba | reverse complement strand
GCGGCAAAGAGGGCAGTCGAGGGCCGGCAGCGGGTGGTGGGTGTCTTTGTGCCCGGCACATTGACGGGCCCCGGCACTGGCCGCATGCCGGCTCTTCTCTCGGCACCAGGCACGCGCCCAAACACACACACACACACACACAACACACACACACACAACACACGGCCAGGAGATATGATCCCCCACCGGCCGATCGGAGCCGAGCACGATCGCGGCCGAACACCACGTGCGGGGGCGGTTCGATGGCACCTGCGGCCTGCGAAGCAGCAAAAACAACAGGCGAGGCCGCACCCGGGGGGTGGGCTTTTTTATTGGTTGCCGTAGGGAGGGGGAGGGAGGCCGAAGGCCCCGCCTCCCCCCCCCCTGTGTGGGGAGGACAGGAGGCTTGCGCCGCCCTGCCTCGGGGCTCCGGCGCCCTAGGAAGAGGCCGGCGTCCCGCGGTAGGCAGCGGTGATGACGTCCACCACGGCGCGCGAGAGGTCCCGACCGCGGGATACCACCAGCAGCCGGCGCGACGAGTGTGCCGGATCCGTGGCGAAGGTGATGGTGAAGACCGCCTGCGAGCCGTGCGCGCACCGGAGCAGAGCCATGCCCACCGCGTGGCTGACCACCGCAAACCCGAGTGGCGGGCTGATGGGCGGATTGAACACATAGAAGTCCAGCTGCTCGCGCAGCAGCAGGTCATACCCGGCCGTGGAGTAGCGGTCCTCATCTGCGCCGTCGGTGGGGCCGTCATCCTCATCGTCCTGGCCACCATGGCCACCATCCGCGTGGTCGACCTGGCCCGCTGGGCGCCCATCGGCCGCCGGTCGAGGCGCCCCACCGGTGAAGAGCGGGTGCTTGAGGAAGTTCCACGGCGCCGACCCGGGCCCGGAGAAGTGCCGGAGCCGGCCTGACAGGGCGCGTGCCCGGAGGGCCGCCGCGTCAGCCGCCACCGGCGCCCGCAGGACCACCGCGCTGCCGGTCGGTGCCGCCCGCAGCGATGGCGACACCAGGAACAGCGAGCCGGGCCCGGCCGGGGGGCCTTCCCCCGGGGTGTCCAGCACCAGCCCGGCGGCCAGATCCGCCATGGCCAGCCGACCGACAAAGATCACCGGGAAGAGGGCCCCGATGAAGGTGGCCGACACGAAGGTCACCGGCTCGTCCGGGCTGGCCGGCACGATCATAAGCGAAACGTGGCCAGTCTGCGGGCGGAGGCCGGCAAATGTCACAAGCCAGCATGTCTGTCAGTGAGCATGCACACACACACACACACACATAGACTCAGAGACTCACACACACATACAGACTCATAGACTCACATACACACATAGACTCACACACACATACAGACTCATAGACTCACATACACACATAGACTCACATACACACACACACATAGACTCACACACACACACATAGACTCACACACACACACATAGACTCACACACACACACACACACACACACACACACTCACAGACTCACAGACTCACACACACCGCCATACACGCATGCCCGGGCAAAACATCAGATGAGAAGGAAAAACACCGGCCAGGAAGAGGGGCGACGCACGGTCTGCTGGTCCACCTCGCACGTGTACACGATGGAGGGTGGCCCGGTGGGAGCATCGCCGAGGGCCGCCCGCAGGCCGGCCACCCCGGCCAACAGGGCCGCCGAATAATCAAACGTGCTGAGGGGCTCGCCGGCCGCGGCGCCAGCCGGCGCGAACAGGGCATCCAGACGGGGGAAGCCCGGCTGGTCGGCCGAATGCAGCACCGCCGCCTGGCCGAGCTTCCCGGCCAGCGAAGTGCGGATGAGGTCGTCAAACTTCCGGAAGGACACCAGCTCTGAAGCCACGGGAAGGTCAGCTATTGTCCAGGCCGGGGGAGCGCGAGGAAGGGACCCTATGCGCCGCAAGGCGCACTGGTGCGAACATACCCGCAGCATTGTCGCTCTCGGACGACTCAAACTCCTCCACGGCCCGGGTCCAGGCCGGCCGGGCGCCAATCAGCCCGAGGACCGTGCTGCTCTCCACCGCGGTCGGGGTCCAGCTGGCCGGAGGGGCACCGGCCGACGCGTCCTTGGCCGGGGCATTCCCCGCTGCCGCGGCAGACTCGGCCGAGACAGCGGCCGTGGTCGCGGCCGCGACAGCGACCGCAGCCGCGCCAGCCGACGGCCTGGCCACACTCGCGCCGGGCACCGACGCCGGATTGGCCGACGGCGCGCCGGCGGCAGCATCGACACCGGAAATGGGCGGGGTGGCCGCCTGCGTCGAGGCCGGCATGGAGGCCGCCGGGTCCGGGGGCGCCGGGTCCCCCATGACCGGCGTGTTGGTGCCATTCGACCGGGCCATCTGGTCGGTGGACTCCAGCCGAGCGCTCTTCAGGGAGAAGGAGCTCCCGACCGGCGGCGTGGGAGGCTCGATGATGCCGGCCGCAGTGGCGGCGGTGGACGCCGCGCTCAGGGCCGTGTCCGCGGCCCAGCCCCAGAGAGACCCGACCACGGGCAGGCCGCGCACCACGCCGGACACAAAGCCAGCCGCGGCCGCGGCCGACGCCAGCACCACCGGCTCATAGCCCGGCTGGTTGTTGTGCGTGGAGATGGACATCTCCGCCTCGCGGATGCCCTTCAGCACCAGCTGCCCAAGATGTGTCTCGACAAACTGCGGCCATGTGCGCATGGCCACCCGGCGGAGAGGCAGGTGAGAAGCCCGCCCAGAAGGACCGGCGCAAATGTGCGCGCATACGTGCGCATGCATGGGCGGCCGCCCGCCACCGCAAACGCACCTTGGTGCTGGCCTCGACCGCGGCGCCGAGGTCGACCAGCTGGCCGACAAGCGCCCGGATCGAAGTCTCGGAGTCCAGCTCGGCCAAATTCTGCGGCCGTCGGAGCGCCGTCGCTCGGCACAAAGCGCATCACCGCCTCCATGGACCGGGCCAAGTGCCGGACCATGTCCTTTTGGCCCATGGCCTGCAGGGTGACATACAGGGGGAAGCTCTGCAGCAGCATCGAATACTCGTCGGCCAGGTCCAGGAAGTCTTCCTCGTCTTCGGCCGTGGCCGGGGCCCCGGCACTCTCGGTCGAGTGGGATCGCACGAACATCTGCCAGCGAGCGGCCAACAAGGGCGGGTCAGCCAAAACCGGCCATCATGCCGGCCACCGCAGGAGCCAGCGGCAAGTGACAAATGCCCCGAAAGGCAAACGAGGCCAGTGGCGCGGGTGAGGGAGAGAGAGAGAGAGAGAGAGAGAGACGCACGGCCACCAGCGACGGGCAGATGCTGTCCAGCAGGTCGTGAATGTGGAAGGACAAGGCATCGGCCGAGGCGTCATAGGGCGAGGGGATGGCACTGGCCTTGGGCTCGGC
>NW_009242972.1:2156351-2161309 GCF_000388065.1 Fonticula alba | reverse complement strand
GGCCGTCGGAGCGCCGTCGCTCGGCACAAAGCGCATCACCGCCTCCATGGACCGGGCCAAGTGCCGGACCATGTCCTTTTGGCCCATGGCCTGCAGGGTGACATACAGGGGGAAGCTCTGCAGCAGCATCGAATACTCGTCGGCCAGGTCCAGGAAGTCTTCCTCGTCTTCGGCCGTGGCCGGGGCCCCGGCACTCTCGGTCGAGTGGGATCGCACGAACATCTGCCAGCGAGCGGCCAACAAGGGCGGGTCAGCCAAAACCGGCCATCATGCCGGCCACCGCAGGAGCCAGCGGCAAGTGACAAATGCCCCGAAAGGCAAACGAGGCCAGTGGCGCGGGTGAGGGAGAGAGAGAGAGAGAGAGAGAGAGACGCACGGCCACCAGCGACGGGCAGATGCTGTCCAGCAGGTCGTGAATGTGGAAGGACAAGGCATCGGCCGAGGCGTCATAGGGCGAGGGGATGGCACTGGCCTTGGGCTCGGCACCTGCAGGGGCGACCCCCCCGGCCGGCGGCAGGGGAAGGGCCACGGAGGAGCCATGCGAGTGAACCCACAGCGGCACCCCGGTGTCCGGCGCCACGCGGCGCACAGTCTCCCGGATCGCCGACAGGGAGTCCCCCGCCCCGGAGGCCACGCAGGCAAAGACCACCGGCCGCGGCCCGGCCGTCGATGCCTGGCGGATCTTTTCCTCCATGTCAGCCGAAACCATGCGGCCGGTGGCGGGATCCGTGCGGACTGCAGCCCGCCGACGGGTTAGAGAGAGAGGACGACAGGATGACAGCGGGGTGGGGAGTACGCCAATACAGGGGGGGGGGGAGGAGGGGGCCGGCAAACCAGGCGTGCAGGGAGCCGGGAGGGAGCACACGCACCACTGAGAAGCCACTCGGCCGGCAGGCGCAGCGCGTAGGCCACCGCCGGGAGCACGGCCACCGGAACGGCGCACTCGGCAAAGAGGAAGATCGGCTGCGCCGCATACACTGCGGGGTAGTCCACGCGCAGGGAATTGGCGCTGGGGAAGCGCCGGCGCAGGGCGCACGACGTCGACCGCGCGAGCGCCTGCACCAGAGACAAGCTGAGATCCGTGCGAGGATGTGTCATTGACAGGCCGAGGGCGGTGGCCAGCCACCGGGAGGTGGTCTTGGCCAGGAAGTTCCCCAGCCCGATGGAGATGTGTGCCTGGGCATCGGCGGCGGGAGGACCACCCGCCACGGCGTCGCTCGCCGCAGCATCACCCTCCACCCCGGGCGGCAGCCGGAGGGAGGAGGCCAGGATGCTGGCCAGCAGAGTGCAGAAGGAAATCAGCCCGGCCGATTTGGAGTAGCTGCCTCCGGAAAAGTGCGCCACGCCGGCCGCAAACTCGTAGATGGATGCCAGGTTGATCCCCTGCGGGGCCCATTGCGTGAAGTTGCGCGCGTCAATCATGCCCGGCTGGATGAGGCTGGCTCGCCGAGGGGGGGGGGGGAGGGGAGGTCAAGGTGAGAGTCAGAAGGCGCCAGGGGGGATCAAAGGCAGAGGGGTCGGAGGCACGGTCACGCACGCATTCAATTCACCCAGGGACCCTAGAATGGCGTCGAGCGATTGCTTGGTGGCCTGCACACCGGTGCATTCGGCGGAAGCCAGGGAGACAGCGAGTCAGTGGCAGGTCCGGGACTTGGCCCGTGCCGGTGGCAGCGGTGCTTGTGTGTACTGTCGGTAGCCCGCGAAAATGGCCCGGCCACGGAGCGCACCTTGGTCGCGGCCACGGTTCCGACCACCAGACGAGCATACGGGTTGTCCGCGCCAGGGCCGGGACCGGGCCCGGGCCCGGGGCCCTGCTGGGGGCGTCCATGAGGCGGGGCACCGGCATTCGCGGGCGCTGGAGCGCCGACTTGCACCTGCGACGCGGCCGTGGCGCCCGGCGCATCCAGCGGGGGGGTGGTCGCTCCGGCGGCGTGCGAGCCGGAGTGTGGCGGCAAGTGCGTCGCCATCAGGTGAGGCTCTTTTCCGGCTGGGGCCCGGCGGAGGAACGGCCAGGAGAGGGGGGAGGGAACGGAAGGATGTGGAGGGGGAGCGGCAAGAGGGGGAGGGAGGGTGCAGCCGGGGGGGGGGGGAGGCGAGGACAAAGGCAGGACGACACAAGAGGAGGGGGGAGCGGGGGGCGGTGCTGTCCGGTGCCGAGCGCCCTCCCCCGGCTGGAGGCCTGGACGCTCTTCGGCCATGTCAGCCATCTTCCCACGCATTGGCCCGGAAGAAGCCGCCAGTGGCCCGGCGTGAATGCCACCGTCGCCGCCGCCGCCGCCGCCGCCGCAGCTGCTGCCGCCGCCGGACCCGCCATTCCCGAAGGGCGCATCGCCACTACCGCGCAAGACATGGACCGAGAGATCCGCATGTGTGAGGGCAAGTATTTATTTTCAACATATGCGCGTACATTCGACGCCCACTCGCTCCCGGGGCCCGGCCCGCCCCCCTCACCGGCCCACCGGGCGGGCCCCGGAAGAACACAAAACAAAAAAGAATCAACCCATGTCAGATTGGACGGCGCTAGATCGAGTGTGGTCACGTGGACGCATGTATATTTAGAGTTGGTCCCCGGCCGGGCCGTGCGGGGGGGAGGCCGGCCCGGCGTCACCGGGGGCCATCTCCGCGTCGGCGTCATCGGCGCCGGCGCCCGCCGAGGCTGGCCGGCGTGGGCTAGCAGCCGGCGAGGATGGCCGGCGCTGGGCCCCGGCAGGAGCGGCCTCCATACTGTTGTCGTCGTCGGCGGCGGCGGCAGCAGCGGCGGCGGCGGCGGCCTGTGCGTCGGCCTCCGCAAGGGCGATCGACTCCAGGACCCGGCGCTCGGCCTCGGCCACCTCCAGACGGAAGGATTCCGACAGCAGGTCCAGCGAGAAGGGGGGAGTGTGGGACGAAGGGCCAAAGCAAGGGCAGGCAAGGCGGCGCAGGGGGGAGGGGGGGAGGGGGGGAGGGGGCACAAATGGAGTCAAAGAACACCAGACACATGATGGGAGGCAGCAAAAGGGACGTGCGCGGGGGGCGCGAACGAGCGAGCGAGCGAGCGAGAGGCCGAGGGAAGGAGGTGACCGGCAAAGGGTGGCCCACCCGGCGCACGCACGGCCTCCCGCCCATGAACCGGCCGTCGAATGTAGAACGGACACCGGTGCACGTGGGGGCGGCCGCGCGCGGCCGAGGGCCCGAGCAACCGATGTCCCGGGATGGAGCAGGCCGCTGCAACAGCAAGGATATTGTGCAAGGGGACACTGGGGCCCGAGGGGGCAGAAGCCGAACAGGAAGTTCGGGCACGGGGCCTTGCGCGTGTGGCGCAGGCTGCAGTTGGGGCCTGGCGTTGGGCCGCAGAGGGGCGAAGGGAGGAAGGGACAAAGAAGGGGCAGGACGCGTGTCGCGCCACATTCACACACACACACACACACACACACACACACACACACACCAGTACACGTCAGAACCAGGCCACACAGGGGGGAAGGCGGGGCAGAGGACCCTGCTGCAGGGCGGAAGACCCGGACGCACCGCGAGCGCAGAACCCTTGCGCATAGTGCGGGCACTCGGCCAGCGCGGCGGCCGTGGCGCTGATCACCCGGCCGTCGCGGTCACGGATTTGCCCATCCGACAGGGCCGACGGGTCGGTCGGCGGGTGGACGGCCACATGGCGGAAGGCGCACTCATCGCCGCTCTTACATGTGCCGGCCTTCCGCCAGAACTGGCATTCCGGCATCCGGGACAGGTCGTACTCATGCACATAGTCGCACACCACGGCCCCGAGCTTGCACAGCCCGCGGATGTAGTGCTTGCATACGAGGACGTGCGCGGCATCATGCCGCCGGGGGCACCCGTCGTGTCGGTCACACCGGCCGTCGGTGAACTCCCGGCAGGACTCCGGGGGGACTGCACAGGGGCGTGGGTGGCCGTGTGGATGCGAGCATGTGCGTAAATGCGCGCGCATGTGGGCGTTCCAGATTAGCCACGAGCACTGGCAGAGGAGGGCGAGGCGAGACAGGGCGAGGCGAGACAGGGCGAGGCGAGACGGGAGGGGGAGGGAGAGAGAGGGGCGCCCGAGGCAGCGAGGCGTACCGCCATCTTCGCGGGGCTCGGCCCAGATGCGATTTGAGAGTTGAAACCGTTCAAAGGCAAATCGCAACCCGGGCGGTGGCTCCGAGCGGTAGGTTGAAGAAAACATAGCTTGCCGGAGGAGGGAGACAGTCGCTCCAGGGCGCGGCGGGAGCGGAGGCGAGACGGGAAAGGCGGAAAGGGCGAGGAGGAAATGGAGTGCCAGGAGGGGGAGAGAGAGAGAGAGAGAGGGAGATCGGGGGGTGTGGCGGGGGCACGGGGTGAGGGAAGACTCCCCAGGAGTCGCGATCCGCACACCGCGCGTCGCCTTGAGCTTCCCTCTCTCTCTCTCTCTCTTTCTCTCTCTTTCTCTCTCGCGCGCGTGCGCGGGGCCGTGGAGGGCCAGGGGGCGCCCCGTTGGCACCGGCGGCGACCGGTCAGCTGCCGTGGTCGATCACGCCCGCGCGCGCCCGGATGCGACCGCTGGCAGCCGGGCCATTTCACACGGGCGGCGGCCGAGCTGCCACCGCAACGGGCATTCCCCCGCCGGACAGGGCGCGCCCCGGGCGAGAACGCCCGAGCCCGAGGGAAAGCCGATCGCCGTGGGAACCTGCCTGAGAGAGAGGCCAGGGCAGGACGGAATAGGAAAGCAACGGCCGGGCCCCTGCGCGGAGGGGTCGGCCAGGCGCGGCCGGCCCGCGCGATCTGCCGTTTCACACCCCGGGGCAACATTCCCACCGGGCGAAAGGGGCTGGCGCTGGGCTGAGGGGCGAGGGGGGGAGGGAACACACACACACACCAGCGGCTCGCCACGGCCCGCCGGCTGCCCGCGCCCGGGCGTCCATTCATCTGGGCCCGGACAGGGGGGCGCACCAGGCCGGCCGGCGGGTGCCCCACGCATCCTGGACCCCTCC
>NW_009242972.1:2143987-2155923 GCF_000388065.1 Fonticula alba | reverse complement strand
CGCCCCCGCCCCCCCCCCCTCCCGTCCCCTTCGCGCCGCCCTTCCCGATGTTTTCTCGTGTCCTCCTGCGCGGCCCGCTGGCCGGTCGCCCGGTCGGCCCGCTCCGGACCTTTGCCTCTGCGGCGGCCGCCACGGCCGCCACGGCCGCCGGCCAGGACAAGCCGGCCATTGTGGTGAGCGCAATCCCCGGGCGCATGGACATCGTCCAGCTGCTGGTCCCGACCGCCAGCCTCCCGGGCCAGGCCAACTCCGTCAGCATGTTTGTGCCGCTCGATTTGCCGGTGGCCAGTCTCCTGGCCGACCTGGCGTCCGAGCTTCGGGTTCCCCAGTCCCAGGTCGCCCTGCCCACCGGGGCCACCTTTGTGCGGCAGCTCCTCCAGCCGGCCGGGACAGGCCTGCCTCAGGTGAAGGTCGGCCCTGCCTCCCTGGCCCTCAATACTGCCCCTTTTTTGAGTGCGTCTGCCCTTCCCCATGCGTGTGTGTGTGTGTGTGCTTTTCTCTATTTCTCTCTCTGCTTCCGGCCATGCCGGCGGGCTCGCGCGCGCACACGCACCTGCGCCCCTGCCCATGCTCTGACACACTCCCCCGGCCGTGCGCCATGCGCCTGTCGACCATGCCAGCCTGGGTCAGCGAGAGCCACCAGGCCAACACCGAGAAGCTTCGCGAGCTGGCCCCCGTGCTGGAGGCCACCAACCGCGCGGCCAAGAAGGCCCGCTCCAAGCGCAAGACCAACGGTGCGTCCCGATGGCCGGGCCGGCCTTCCCCGGGCCCGGATCCGCCCGCCCTTTGACCCTTTTTGCCGGGCATGACGTGCTGACATTCGGTTCGGCCGCGCGCAGAGGTCCTCTTCCTCGGTGCATTCGTCGGGCACCTCGGGGCTGCGGCCTGGCTCACGTATGGCCCCCTGGGCTGGGACATGGTCGAGCCGATGACCTACCTTTCGGGGCTGGCCGTGTCCGGGGCCATGCTGACATGGTTTGTGGTCACCGGCCGCGAGGGGTCTCCTATGGAGGAGTTTTCGCTGTGCGTCCTCCCTGCCATATCCTCCGCCACCTTGTCTTGGTGGATCGCTTGCCCCTTTGCTGTTCGCGGGGCGTGTCGCCCGAATGTGCGCCGGCCTCCGCCATGCTAACCTGCCTTTGCGCATGCATGTGCCTGCCCGCGTGGCGTGGCCTCCCTTCTTCCTCTCTCTCTCTCCCTCCCTCTCCCTCTTGGCCCCGTTTCTCCGCAGGATCGAGCGCCGCAACCTGGAAGCCCGGCTGCGCAAGGCCCTGACCGCCGAGCCCCATCTGGCCCCGGTCGTCGAGCGGTATGGGCTCTTCGCCCAGGCCGAGGGCAGCACCCGCGACGCGGTGAACGCCCTGGTCGCCGACATCGAGCGTGAGCTGGCCTTCAGCCGGTCGTTCCTGCCGGCCTCCGGCGACCACCACGACGGCGACAAGGCGGCCCTCGAAAAGTGATTCGCCCCTCTTGGCCACTCCCATGCGCACCTCCCACCTGGCCCCAGGCAAGTGCATGCGTGCCCAGTTTGCGCCGACAGCTCTCTCCTCCCCCCCCCCCTGGTGGATCGGGGTCGCAGGCCAACAAATGGACCACTGTACTCGGCAGTATTTCCCCCCCTGCCCCCCTCCGTCTGGGCCTCTTCTTGTGTTCCTTTTTTTTTTTGGCCTCCTCCAAGCCAAGATGCGTGGCAGCACCGTCTCGCGCCGTCTTGCGGCTCTCCCTGCTGCCAAGCGTCGGACGGCCGCGCCACGGGCGATGGGCCAGGCGGGCGGGAAGGGAGTCAGTGCGGTGGTAGCTTCATCGGGGGCGCGGGGGAGGGCCTGTGGTGACTAAACAACACCAGCAGGAAACACACACACACACACACACACACATGTGCCAAGTGTTTGATGGGATCGAACCACTGTGGTCTAATGTCTATTGAAGATAGGGATGGGAGGAGGAAAGGGAAGGGGGGGGGAGAGAGAAAGGGAGGGAACAAGGGCAGAGGGAGCGAGGCGAAGAAGATCCGGGAGGATGCCCGGCCGGCGGGGAAAGAGCCAGGGAGAGGTGCTCACTTTTTGACGTCACAACGCGGGGGGGACTTCTGCGAAAGCGGGAAGCGCGAGGTGTGGATCTTCGACAGGAATCGCTCGACGTCGGGAGTCACGGCCTGGTGTGCGTGATCCAACATCAAGGGGGGCTCGTCGGCTTTAGATTGCAAGGCGAAGAAGGCGTCCGCATCGCGGATCAGCTCCTTCGGCATACCTGAGGAGAGAGAGGGAGAGAGAGGGGGGGGGGGGGGGAGAGCGCGAAGGAGGGCCGGGGAAGTGCGCAGAAAGCCGGGAAGGTCAGTCGGACCGGCGCACGAGTGGGATCGGGTCAGGCAGGCAGGCAGGCAGGGGCAACGTACCGGACAGCTGGGCCACATACGTGGCGTAGGAGGTGTCCGCCGCGCCGGCTTCCAGGCGGTATGGGAAGTACAGGCGCGAACTGTCCTCCTGTGAGGGGCCAGAAAAAACGACCGACGCAGCAGGGGAATGAGAGGGGCGAGGAGGGAGAGAGAGAGAGAGACAGACAGACAGACAGACAAATAGACAGACAGAGAAGGAAAGAAGGGGGGAGACGATGGTCAGGAAACGCGCCGCATGGTGACAGCCGGCCCACAGCACGGGACATGAGAGGGGGGACAGAGCCCCGACATTCAGATCATGCGCCACACGTACCGGGTTTTTGTGGGCCACAAACCGAGAGAAGGACACCCCCCCGAGCAGCTTCAGCCAGGGGGTCAACGAGTGGAAGTGGCTGGCAAAGATCATCCGGCAGCCGGTTTGCTGGTGCAGGTACCGCAGCACGGAGAAGGCAAGGGCGGCCCCCTCCTCGGGGGAAGTCCCGCGGCCCAGCTCGTCCATGATGACCAGCGACCGTGGGGACGCCTCATTGCAGGCCATGCTGGCCTCGGACATCTCCACCATGAAGGTGGACTGGTTGTTCAGCGGGTCGTCGGCCGAGCCGATGCGCGCGAAGATCCGGTCCACCACGCCGATGTGCGCCCGGGTGGCCGGGACAAAGGACCCCATCTGGGCCATGATGGCGATCAGGGCATTCTGCCGAAGGTAGGTGGACTTGCCGCCCATGTTGGCCCCGGTAATGTACAGCAGCGGCCGCTCCGAAAGGTTGCAGTCGTTCTTGATGAAGTTGTGTGTGGCCCTCTTGCCGGCCGCCGAGCCGGAGCCGGATGCCGCCTGGTCCCTATCCCGGCCGAAGGGCACCCTCGCGCCGCGAGCGCCGAGAAGCGACAAAATCGACTGGTGGTCGTTGTGTAACTGCATGCCGGTCGGCCCGGTGACAATGGTCGACGCGGGAACTCCCTCCTCCGAGGCGGACCGCTGGCCGGGGCTCCGTCGGCCGGCCTTGTTGGCGGTCGCCGCCGCTGTCGTCGTCGCCGCCGCCGCCGCTGCCGCCGCCGCCGCCGCCACGGTTTTGATCGGGGCATCCGGCTCTGCGGACGTCCCCCCACCACCGCCGCCGGCCGCTGTCGGGGGCCCGCCACGCAGGTAGTAGCCTCGCTGCTCGTGCAGGCGCCCGGCCACCGACAGCTCCAGCACCGGGTGCCGGCCACCAATGATGTCGAAGGCCAGCGAGTTGTCCACAATCGGTCGGCTGTAATTCAGCTGCACCGCATTGAAGGCCCAGCTGCTCAGCACATCCAGCCAGCTGACGGTGTAGATGATCTTCTGCAGAATGCCAACCTGCTGGATGGCCGACTGATGCAGGCAGTCCAGGATATCTTGCTCCAGGGTCAGGATACTCCGCCGGGTGTCGACCAGCTGCTGGTGCAGCTCCAACAGCCTCGGGGTGGTGAAGCACCCACTGGCATCCAGCTGCAACTCCGCCGGCAGCCGGATCGGAGTCCAGGCCGGGGGGATGACCACCCGCGTGGCCCAGACCGCCGGATTGACCGTCGTCCCGTCGAAGTGCGTCCGCGTCGGTGCCAGCACGGTGCCGGACACGGCCGCCATCGCCAGGGTCGGATGCACGGCCAAGTCCCGGTTCAGGGCCGCCAGATCCAGCCCAATGCGCTGGGCCAGCACCGGCGAGACGACCAAGAAAAGGCCGGCCAGCTCCTGCTCAACCAGGGAGAACCCCATGCCCAGCCCGGTCGACCGACAGAGTGAGGTCATGTAGAGGTTGATCTGCCGGACGACCGACACCAAGTCCAAGTGTAGCTGTGCCATTTGGGTTGACGCGTGCGGGTGCACGACGAAGGGCGGCTCGTCGGACGTGGGGTCATCCTTGCGCGAGATGAATGTCTGCCGCAGGGTCTGCACCAGTTCGCGCGGGATTTCATCCAGATCGTTGACGATGCCCCCCAGGATGCTGGAGATGTCTTCCGAGATGGGCTATGAAAGGGGGGGGGGGGGGGCGAGCACACGGAACAACCCGAGGCGCGAGGGAGTCAAGAGCCGGTCCCCCGGCGCCAGCAGCAATCCAGCGCCCAGGGCGACATGGAGGCCGGCAAACAAGGCGACGCAGGGGCAGGGAGAAAAGGAGGAACAGTCAGAGATCGGGCCTCATGGGACAGGCGAGGAGGCCGCCATGGGGAGGGGATGAGAGCCGCGCGCCGGGGGGGGGGGGGGGGGGGAAATGCCCGGGCAGGAGGGAAGGCACCGACATCCAAAAGGAAGGCAGTCATGGAGGGAAGGGGGAAAAAGGAAAAAGGCACAACGAGCACGGCCGGCAAAAGAAAGACAGACGCCCTCCACACAGCCGTGCGCCCACGCGCCCCGGCCTCGTCGCCCCCAGTCTCCGGGGGGAAATAAGGGCGCACCTCCGGTGACAGGGCAATCATCTGCGTGAGCAGATCTCGCAGGGCGCTGATCCGATCGAAGGAGGCCATCAGAGCCTGGAACATGGCCAGGCTGGGCTTCTGGGTGCTGACGACATTCAACTGCCGGTCCAGGGTGCGGAGCTCGCGCAGGGCGTCGCGGAATTGCCCAAGATATGCCTGATTCTGCACAAAGAACTCCACCATGGACTGGCGCTGGTTGATGATCCGCGTGTCGGTCAGCGGGCTCATGGTCACCTCCAGGAGCTTGGACCGACCGTAGCGAGTCTCGGTGGTGTCCAGCGACCCGAAGAGCGAGCCGAAGTGGATGTTCCGGAAGCGATTGGTCGTGGTGACATTGGCGTCTTGGCTGAGCAGGGCCGACGATGACAGGTGCAGATCCAGCGCCCGGGAGGTGAAGGGGTCGATGCGCATGGCGGTCTGATTTTGGTCCCGCGACCCGGGCAGCAGCGACAAGATCGGCAGGTCGGTCGACTGGAAGACATGGTGCAGGTACTTGAAGGATTGAGCCAGAGCCAGCACCTCGGCTTGGGAAAGGGCCGACAGGTCCAGCCACAGCTTGTCCCCGGCAAACATGGCCGCCGTGCTGGCGATGGCCCCCGGCTCGAAGGCCGCCGCTGTCGGCAGGGTGAATGACGGCGGAGCCAGGTGCGTCTTGAGGGCCATGTTGACGAAGGAATTGGTCACAATGTCCTCGATCAACGGACCGAACCGATCCAGCGCCTGGACCTGGTGCGTTGTCAGCCCGGGCGACTGGGCGGAAGGCTGCCCCCGCAAGAGGCCGAGCGTGGCGTTCTCGGCCGTGGCAGCCGCCGCCGCCAGCGCGCCCCCCTGGGAATTGGGGGACGTCGCGGCCACCGACACCGCAGCCATCGGCGGCAGGTTGACATCACCCATGAGCGAAAGCGGCAATCGGTGGAATTGCTCCAGCAAATGGTTGACATTGGCCTCAACGGCCGGCACCCCGCCGAAGGAGAGCAGCAGATCTTGCAGATTCGGCGGCGATGTGTACGAAACAAAGTACTTCTGCTCCAGGCCCATGTGCTCGAAGACCTCGGCCTGTTCCAACGGCAAGAGGATCTCCGATGGGCAGAATTGGTCCATCAGCTCCTGCAGCTTTCCGGTGTCCTCGCAGGTGAAGGTGCGCATCGTGGCGGCCGACAGGTCGGTGAGAACCACGCCGTAACTGAAGCGCTTTCCTGTGGCCGGGGAGCGGGGGGAGTCAGCGAGAGGGGAGACCGAGGAGTGAGGGCGGCCAGGACCATGGAGGGAGGGAGGGAGGGAGGGAGGGAGGGAACGCACGCCCACGGGGAATGCGCGAGATCGTCATCAGAGTGGATGTCTCATTCTCGCCAATGTCATGATGCAGCAGGGTGCCCGGGGTGTAGTATCGTGAGATGGACCGTGGTACCACCAGCGAGTTGGACCCGGGAGGCGTGGTCAGCGGGCCCTGTGGGTTGGTGATTGGGAGAGCAAGCACAGACACCGTGGGAGGGGACCGGGAGGGGGAAACACAGGGAGAGAGAGAGAGAGGGAAGAGACAGCCGGGCATGGAGGCAGACGATGCGAGGAAACGACGAGGTCCGTGACAGGCGGATGGTTTGAAGGGCCAACGGGCAGGCCGGCGGGTGGATTCCAGGCAGTCAGCAGAGAGGCCAGGTACGACCAAAGGCGGGAGGAAGAGAGAGAGAGAGAGAGAGAGAGAGAGAGAGAAGCAGGGGAGCCAGACGCTAAGCACACACACACACACACACACACACACATACCTGTCGAGCAATGGCTACCGTATGCTTGTGAGCGAAGAGGCGCTTCAACACCGCTGGCAGCGTGGTCACAGGCGACCCAGTGGCCGGGATGCGCGAGGTATACCGCTGAGTGAGCTTCGACACACCGGCGTTGGAGATCCTATCAATGCGTGGCACGATGGCGGTGGTGGTAGTGTGACAGCGACAACGACAGCGACGACAACGACCGGAGCAAGAGCGAGGTGAGGGGGGGGAAATAGGGGGTCAGCATCTGAGCATGCGCAGATGACAGCTGCACACATTCCGCCCGGGGAACGGCAAAAAGGGCCGCAAGAGACTCGCCAGCAACGCACAAAATGGCATCCGACAGGAAGGACTCCAGGAAGTCACCGTTCTCGATCATCAGCAGGTGCCCGAAGGATGACCGCTTGAGGTGGGTGTACTGGTGGAAAAAATTCAAGGAGGTGGTGCTGGCCCGGAAGAAGTCCGGATCGGACAGCAGATGAAAGAGCGACACGACGCGGTCGTTGAAATCGACCGGCCGCGAGTCCGGCGGCAAGTCGATTTCCCCCTGGTGCAGCAACCGCCAAAGCCCCTGGTTCCACAGGGGCGGCGTCTTGGTTAGCAAGGGCCGGAGCTGCTCGTCCACATCCACCAGGGTGTTGTACGGACGGAAGGCCACCTGTGCGGCCTTCTTTCCCCCGGCCGGGGCCTGTCGCATGGCGGTCACCATGGCCTGGGCCGCCGATCGCAGCGCCTCGTAGGTCCACGGACTGTATTGGAAGCAGAGCTTCAGCCAGTTGAAGATACTCGTGGTCGGGTATGGCCGGGTGGAGCTGCGCCGCAGGAGGAACGCCGGCGAGATATTGGTCCGGGAGACGGCATCGGCCGGGGAGGTGGCATTCGCCGGGGGAGCGGGCTGAGCCCGCGCGCTGAAGCACCGCCGGGGGTGCGCCAGGAGTGCCGGTGAAATGGGCCGAGCACGCTGGGCCCCGGCGACTCGCGCCGCGAGGGCAAGCATGCGCGACATGCCCAAGCCTGCGACAGAGGAAGGTCGATGGGTGGAAAGGGGGAAGGGGGGACTTGGTCTCCGGCGGCTCGTGGCCCTCGTGTGCACTAGCGCACGTCGAGCCGGGGAGGGGAGGGGGGAGAGAGGGGCTGCAAGGGGGAAGGAGAGCCGCGGCCAGACGGAGAGACGGGGCGAGAGTGAGACGGGGAGGGGAGAGGGGAGAGGGGAGGGGAGGGGGGAAACGCGAGCAAGAGTGGGGGCAGGGTAGGAGGAGGAGGAGGAGGAGGAGGAGGAGGGACGCTGTGCAAATGACACGACATCCCATAGCCAGATCGCATGGCGATGAGTCAGTAGTCACCCAGCCGAGAGGGCGGCGAGGGGGGGGGGGGACCAGCCCTGCGTGCCCTGCGCGAGCGCCGCATGTGTAGGCCCCGGGGCGAACGCCCACAACCCTGTGCCGGGTCCCGGGGGATCTGACCAACGCGGGGTCCAACGTGGGCCGGAGACGCCCCGGAGCCGGATGCCGCGCCGCGCCGCGCCGCGCGACCGACGTTACCAACCGATGAAGGGCGGCCCCCCATGCAGGGCGGAGTCAAGTGGGACATCGCCATCCAAGGCGCGCGCGCGTGTGCGGCGAAAAGCGCGCGCATGCCCCGGACAGGGCGCCTCCCAGCCGCTGGGCGCATAGTCCCCCCCCCCCCCCCTCCGCGCGCAACGCGCAAGATCGTCAGCGGCTGGCATGTGCCAACCTTTGGGCCAATTCTGGGGGAGTCCAAGAAACGCCCTGAGAATGACATTCCGCGAATAGCGTCGGTGCTGCTATAGCAGCCTCGGGTTCCGCGCTGATTGGGAGCCAATGCGGCCGGGCTTTCTCCGCGCGCACGGGGGGTATATCCTGCGCAAATGCGTCTTAGTCCGGGGCGGGGGACGCCGGCGCGGCGCGCACCAGCCCCGATGCCCTCCCGCTTTGCCTCGAGAAGCTCCCAGCACCGGGCGGGTATGGGACAAGTCCGCGTGCCGGGGGACCGGCAGATGCCTCCCCGTGTTGACGGTCTCCGGGGAGCGGCCGGGGCATGCGCGGGGACCAGCAAACAGAGAGCAGAAAAGGGCCATCGCACAGGCAGCGGACGATAGCTCGCTCGCCCACCCCCTCCCCCGCTTGAGGCAGACAAGAGTGACGGAGGAGCGCAACAAACGCAAAGGAACATGGCGATGCAAGGGGGCAGAAGGCGCCCACCCGGGGGCCACACATGCACCCGGCAGAGGCGGAGCCACCCGGCGGGCGCGCCGGGCGCCACGGTCCCACCCAGCCACCTCTCGGCCGACACAGCCGCCCGACGCGCCCTCCGCCCTGTGCCCCGCCCCCCGCCCCCGCGCTCCGTGCCCGGACACGCACAACAACAACAACAACAACAACAACAACAACAACAACAACAAAGGACACTGTGGGGGACAGGACAGGAGGACATGATACTGCCGCGCGGCAGCGACGGTATGTGTATATTTAGTCGGAGTCGCTGGAGTCGTCGGTGTCGGCCTGCTCCTTCTCGGCGGCAAGCATGAGCTCGGCCAGCTGGCGCTCGTCCTCGACGTTGATGGCGCGGGGGCGCATGCGGATGACCAGGTTCCCGCGCTCCTCCGCCTTGATGGCCTCGGTCATCTTGGTGATGGCCTCCTCCATCAGCCGGATGCCCTCGTTCTTGTTGATGGACTGGGCGGTCATGACGTACATCGGGGCGGCAATGAGCTTGATCTGTGCGTGCGCGTGCGCGTGTGTCAGATGAGAGGGGTGGTGAGCGAGAGGAGGCGTTTGAGGGGGTGGGGGTGATGTGTGTGTGTGTGTGCGCGCGCGCGCGTGCACGCCCGGGCGCGCGTGCGAGGCGGAAGCGCAGGAAGGCCGGGCCACGGCACACACGCACCTTGATGTCAACCTGCTCCCCCTCGACCTGGGTGGACTCACGCTCACCGATCTTGATGGCCTCGATGATGGCATCGATGCCCTTGGGGCCGAAGCAGGTGAGATCCAGATCGGCGCGCAGCTTCACCGGCTGCGGGGTCATGCGGCGGCCGACGATGGCGGCCAGCTCATCGAGGATGACGCTCTTCTCGGGCAGCCCCTGGACGTGGGGGGACTGCTCGGCGGACAGACGCGCGAAGTTCTCCTCGAAGGCCTCGGTGATGATGGAGGGCTCGCTGTGCCGGGGAGAGGGGGAGAGGGGGAGAGGGAGAGAGGGAGAGAGGGGAGGGGGGGAAGGGCGTGTGTGGTCGGATCGAGGTCAGCTTGGGGAGTCACCGGCAGAGGCGCGGCCGCCGAACATGGCACACGGCCGGGCCAGGATGTCCGGCCAGAGGGCGCGCGAGCAGCAGGGTCGGGCATGGTACACGCACAGGATGGCCATCTTGAAGGCGTCGTAGGCGTGGCCGTGCGTGGTGTACAGGGGCCAGCCGATCAGCTCGTACAGAGACTCCAGGTTGACCTGGAGCTTCTCGGCGACGTGGCGCAGGATGCTGTGGACCTCCTTGGACTTGTTGTAGCGCTCCTCGCACTTGACGACGTCCTCCGGGGTGACACGGCGCTTGGAAAGATCAATGTAGCCCTTGTCCTGGTCGACACGCAGGACAACGACCACCTCGCGGCGGCCAACGCGCACGAGCTTCTGCACGGAGCGAATGCGCCGGCGGGACAGCTCCGACAGGAGGATCATGCCCTCGCGGTTGTCATACTCGAGCAGCTCCACGTAGGCGCCCATGTCGGCGATCTGGCGGACGTTGACCATGACGAGGTCATCGACCGCGGGGTACTTGTTCTGGTACATGCGGCAGTTGTTGCTCATGGTTGCGGGCTGTGGCGCGCCAGCGGGCGGGGGGGGGGCGGGCGGGGGGGGCAGGCGAGTCAGGACCAACAGCAGTAGGACCGGGCGGTGAGAGGAGAGCAGGCAGGGTCTGCGAAGGCGGGGGAATGTCAGTGATGGGCAAGAATAGACGAGGGGGGAAATGAGGAGGGCGACGGCGGCGGCGGCAACACGGCGGCGGCAACGGCAGAGCAGGTGGGCGACGCACGGGAGGGGCAGAAGGGGACCGGAGACGATCGCGTGGCTCGGCGGGGAGAGGGCGGAGGCAGGCGCTGAATGACACGCGGGCGGGTGCGAGGGTGCCTCGGCAGGTCGCAAACGGGGCGTGTGGCTGTGTGGCTGTGTGGGAGGGCGGGAGGAAGAAAGTGGACGGAAGGATGCGGGCAGGCGGGCGACTGGGTGGTTCGGGAGGCGAGAGGAGGGCGTGTGGACTTACGCGGATGAGAGGGAGGGGAAAAGAGGGGATGCGCCACGGAACGGGGAGTGTAGAAGCGGGCATTCCCCATGCGTACGGAGGCCGGCTCCCGTTCAGGGCGCGCCAGCGCACGCGTGCGTGCGGAGCACATCCATCGGCCGGTAGCCCTGGGTCGCGTGCGCGTGCGCAAAAGACCGCCTGTCTGGTCTCGCCCGCGGCTTGAGCCCTGACCCCTGCGGCTCTGCAGTCCCGGCGGTGAATGCCCCCCCTCGCGCACGAGCAGTCGCCGTCCGTGTTGCCGCCCGCCGCCCTCCCGGGGCCCTACCCACCTGACCAGCAGCGCCCGTCCACACCACCGCGCCCCTGCGCTTCCCGGCAGGGGGACGGGGGGGGGGCCCCTCCCCGGGATTATATCGGCCGCCCTCTTCCCCACCGAAGGGGGCTGGTCTTTTCGGCCTCACAGGCAGACGTCCCCCCCCCCCCCCTCCCGGAATGCCCCCTTCGCGGGGGACGCCGAGGGTGTCCCGAGGGGAGGGCGGGCGCGGCCCGCACGCAGCCACACGGCCAGCGGATAGAGTCGCGCGAGCGGGAAAATCCGATGCCCTCTAGGTTTTAGGTTCCCTCGGCGTCAATGGGGCCATCTAGGAAGCGCCCATTGGCATCTGGCGTGCGGACCGCGTCGACATGCCCGCGGACCGCGGCCGCCGGGAACGTGTCTCGGCTGCGGGGCACGCAGAAGCACGCGCGCGCGTGCGGCTCCGCGCCCGTCGGCCCCCGCCCCCGCGCAGCCCGGGATAATGGGCCCGGCCGGACTGGAGCTGGGAGCGTTTGCGCAAGGGCGCCTTCGCGCGTCTTCCCGAGGCCTGGCGCACATGTCGGCAGGCCGCCCGCCCCCCCCCCCCCTTTCTGCTGGCCGGCCCGCCCCGCGGGCCTCGCACTCCGGCCAATCTCATCCACAGCCGAGATGAGTCAGCCACCCACAGGGCCAGGGTTTACCATTTGCGCCCCTGCCTGGGCAGGTGTCCCCCTGCCCTCCCCCCCGGAAGAAGGCAGCGCGATGATGGGTGCCCCTCGGGCCGCCCCC
>NW_009242972.1:2142596-2143977 GCF_000388065.1 Fonticula alba | reverse complement strand
GCGCCGTCCTCGCCTGCGCCCCCCCCCCCCCCCCCCCCCCCCCCCCCGCCGCGGCCAGTCCCCCACCAATGCTTCCGCGAGTTCGAGACCTACCTCAGTGCCTATTTGCAGGCCAGCCGGCCGTCCACATCGCAACAGTCCAATGCCCGGCACCGGCTTACCCTCCTGTCGACGGTCCAATTCCAGGAGCTGGCCGAGGACCTGCTGAATGAGCTTCGCCTGCGCCGGGCCAGCCGCGACCCGAATGAGCGCCCCCCGCCCCCGGATGACACCCAGGGCTTCCAGCACAAGCGCATCGACGCCCGCATGAAGCTGAGCACCCTGCCGGAGCACCGGTTCCGCGACCTGGTGTGCGACATTTACTTCGAGCTGATCCGCCGCTTCCCCGACTCCAAGGCCATGTCCCCGTCGCCGACCGGTGCGCATGGCCTGCTCAGCCCGCGCGGGGCTCCCCCCCCTCCCCCCCCGCCTCTGCCCGCATGTCCCACATCCTAACATAGGCACTTGCACCTGCATCCGCATCCGCACACGCACCAGCCTCCACGCCTCTGCCGGCCGATGACGCTTCCTCCTCCATGAAGGAGCTGGACATCATGTTCACCAACATGAATGTCGCCACCACGGCCCCCATGGGGGCCCTCAGCCCGACGCTCAATGGGGTCCCCACGCCGCCGGTGGTGGCCGCGTCGCCGGCCACCGCCGGGCTGCCCCCCTCGCCGCGGTCCATCGCCCCGCCACCTGGGGCCAGCCCCAGCAGCGGCATGGCCGGTGCCCCGAATGCCGGCGGCCCCGCCTTCGACATGCTGCCCCCGCGAGTGACCGCACACTCCGGGCACTTCCCCTCGCCCGGGGGCCCGGCCTCGGGCCAGGCGCCTACGCCCCTGCCGGCGGCGCCCCCGGCCGACGACCCCTTCCCCGAGCCGACCCCCGGCCGGGCCACGCGCGATGAGCTCCCGGAGACGCTCATTTTCACGGCCGACAGCGAGTCTGACCATGCCTCGCAGGCAGCGCCCGCCGGCACGATGGCCCACGCCTCGCGTCAGCCCAGCGTCTCGTCGCACCCGCGCGCTTCCGCCAACTCCGCCAACTCCTCCTTCTCGGATCTGAGCGCTCTCCAGGTGCGTGCAACTTCCTCGCCTGTCTCCCTGCCCGGGCATCATGCCTCGTCGATCATTGACACGCCTCGACTCTTGCTGTTTTCTCCTCCCTCTCCCTCCTTCCTCCTCCTTTTTCCTTCTTCCTTCCTCCTCCTTCCTCCTCCTTCCTCCTCCTTCCTCCTCCTTCCTCCTCCTTCCTTTCTCTCCCTCCGCCCTTCCACTCCCACCCCCCCCACTCCCACCCCCCCCATCACCGGGCCACACAGTCCTTCCTGGACGCCTAC
>NW_009242972.1:2142146-2142586 GCF_000388065.1 Fonticula alba | reverse complement strand
CCGCTGCCATAGACACCATGCTGTCCCGCGCTGTCTCCCTCTCTGCCCCCCTTGTGGCCCGCCACGCCGCCCGCCCGGCCGCCACTGCCTACCCCGTCGGTGCGTCTCGCCCTGCCTCGCCCTGCCTCGCCCCGTCTCTCCCCTCCTGCGCAGGGGCCGGAGCAAAAGAAACACAGAGCCCCAGGCGTCCCAGATGGAGCGAGCAGCACGAAGAGCTCCGCGAAGAGACATACTGACATACATCCCTGCTCCACGCCTCCGGCTCTCACGCACACGCGCGCCCCCCCCCCCCCCCCCCCCCCCCCCCCCCCCCCCCCCCCCCCCCCCCCCCCCCCCCCCCCCCCCCCCCCCCCCCCCCCCCCGGGGGGGGGGGCCCCCCCCCCCGGGGGGAGGGCCGCCCGGCTGCGGGGGGGGGGGGGGGGGAAACGCGGCGGCTCCGA
>NW_009242972.1:2141417-2142136 GCF_000388065.1 Fonticula alba | reverse complement strand
GCAGAGGACGCCCGAGAGGCCCCTTCCGGATCTCGTCCCGTCCCCGGCCGCCCCCCCCCCCCCCCCCCCCCCCCCCCGCCCGTCCCCGCCCGCGCCCGCGCCCCTCCCCCGGGGGGAGTGTGGCCGAGGGCGCCGCGCGCGAACGCGCCCAAATGGGTGCAGCACAACAGGGCGTAGGCGCGGCCCGGCGCTGTCCCCTCCAGGCAGGTGAGCATCCTTGGCGGCGGCGGTGTGTGTATGTGTGTGTGTGTATGTCGTCTACGCGAAAGCCCCCGCACACCGGCGGAGGGGGGTCGCGGTTGCGTGCGGAGAAATACCCATCTCTCCCACGGCCAGCGGGTCGGCCAGAGACACGGAGGCCGGGGAGACCGGGGGGGGGGGGGGGCTGGGGGCCCGGCAGAAGAGGCGCCGGGGCACGGGGACTGGGGGGAGGACGATGCCGACTGTGCACCCCCGCCGGCTGCGCTGCGTCCCGCCGCGTCCCGGCCACGGCCCTCACGGCGCTGGCTCTCAGCCACCCGGGCTGGTTGCCCGGCGCGAGGGAGCAAGGATGCGAAAATGGCCGAGAGAGGACGGGGCGAGAGAGAGCGCGTGCGAGAGGTATGCATCTCTCGTGGCCCCGGGCATGCTGTAGCAGGGTTCTCACGGATCCAGTCTTACGTCAAAGGAGTGAAGCTTTGACGGAAGCTATACCGGAAATCTTACTACTGGTTAGGGAC
>NW_009242972.1:2139359-2141407 GCF_000388065.1 Fonticula alba | reverse complement strand
GGGCGTCTTCCGCGGAGCCGGCCCCTCAGTCCCTCGGAAGTGCCGGGGCAGCCGCCCGCGCAGCATGCCCCCCTTCGGGGAAGGCCCTGAGGATGTGCGTACGGCAAATGAGCCGGCCGCGCGCCCGGGACGCGGCCGTCTATTCCGGTCCCCCCGGCCCCCCGATGCCGTGCTGCCACCCGGGGGACGGCGCCGGCGGCGGAGGGGGGGGGGCGACCATGCCGGCCCTCGTCCCGCACGTTCCTGGAGAAGGTTGCCCCGCGCCGCTTAATCTTGCCAACTGCTCCCGCGCCCCCTCCCCCCTCAGGCTTCCGGAGGCCTCGGCGCACCGTGACCGGGCGAAAAGGGGTGTTGCTCCGCCTTGCGGGGGCGGTGGGGCGGAGGGGCACCCTCCCCCCCCCCCCGCCCGCCCCGCCCCACGTTGTGCCCGTCCCATCGGCCCCCAGGTGCCTCATTGCCTCGCAAGACGTTGGGGTGCGTGCGTGCGTGCGTGAGTGCGTGCGGGCGGGCCCCCGGGGTGCTCGCGCAGGCAGAGCCGCAGAGCCGAAGCCGGAGCCGGTGCAGGCCGCCGACGGGGCAGCTCGCGGGGCCGGGCCGCCGGGGCCGGAGAATGCCGGCGGCCGCGACGGCCGCACGGTGACAGCGGCGCGGAGCGCACCTCGGCGATTGTGGACCGGCGCCCTGCGATGTGCCAGATCCGCGCGCGCACAGGGGCCACCGCGGATTGGGCCCTGCCCGTGCCTACGGGGCGCGGTCGCCGACAAGACACTGGCGGAGCCGCAGACGAGGACGGGGACGGGGGCGGGGACGGGGGCGGGGGGACGGACTGGGGCCCTGCCCCGTGCGGCACACGCCCCACTCCGCAGGCATATCGACGAGAGATCACAGGGGCGAGGGGGGGGGGCGCCCGGCAGAGCACGCCCGGCGCCCGGCGGGGGGGGGGGGGGGGGGGGCCCGGGGGGGCCCCCCTCGAAACCCCCACGGGGGCCCCCCCGCCCCCCCGGTCCCGGGCCCCCCAGTGCCCAAACCCCCTCCCCCCCACCAAAGGGGGGGCCCCGGGCCTGTTTCGCCCGCTGGGCCCCCCGGGGCCCCGGCACCCCCCCCCCCCCCCCCCCGCCCCCCCCCCCCCCGCCCCCCCCCCCCCCCCATGGCACCCAGCCGTCCGCGCCTTCTCCTCCGACACCAACGAGTCCCCTGAGGCCTTTGACCAGCGGTACGCGCACCAGCATGGCGTTGAGCACATACACACGGCACCCCCTTCTTCGCTGGAGAACAACGCGCACTGACGCACCTCCGTCGAAATGCCTCTGCCCCTTTCCCACGCCCGCCCGCGCACACACACACACACACACACACTCCCAGCTGGAGCGAGTTCTTCACCAACGCCCCCGATATCGAGGAGGTCCACCGCGGTCTGACCAACCTCTTCTCCCACGATGTCATCCCCGGCTCCAAGATCCTCGAGGTGCGCCGCCCTGCTCCGCGCGCCCCCTCCCCCGATCATCCCCAGCCACCATGCGACTGACCCAAGAGACGCTCTTCGTGTCGCGTGCTCCGCCGCCGCTCTTGCCCCCGCCCCCCGCCCCCCATGTCCCCGATGATGCAGTCCGCCCTCTACGCCTGCCGCCGCCTCAACGACTTCCCCACCTCCGTCCGCATTCTCGGCGCCCTTGAGGGTAAGCTCCGGAAGGAGAAGCCCAAGTACGAGGTACGTCCATGGCCTTCTGCCCGGCTCCGGCCGGCGCTGTGCTCCGCTCTCGCCCTCCGGGCCAAGGGCCTCCCATGCTGCCTACAGGCGGGAGACAGAACACCCATGCTGACCACCTCGCTCCCTCGCCCCTCCGCCCTCTTCCATGACATCTTCACCGTGTGGTGTGGCAACGACGACCACAGGCTTACCTCGTTGAGCTCGGCCCCGTCATGGCCAAGCTCGGTGTCCCCAGCCCTGCTGAGATCCGCAACTAAGCGCGCGCGTATGTGCGTGTGAGCGCACACGAGCGTGCGCATGCGCCTCCCCCCCCCCCCCCCCCCCCCCCCCCCCCCCCCCC
>NW_009242972.1:2138105-2139349 GCF_000388065.1 Fonticula alba | reverse complement strand
CTCTCTCTCTCTCCCCCCCCCCTCTCTCTCCCTGCCGCCCCTCCCGTCCCCCATCCCCCCCCCCCCCACCCTCCCCCTCCCACCCCACCCCCCCCCCACCTCTCTCTCCCCCCCCCCTCTCCCCCCCCCCCCCCCCCCCCCCCCCCCCCCCCCTCCCCCTCCCCCCCCCCCCCCCCCTCCCCCCCCCTGGCATTTTCCCCCTTCCCCCACCACATCGCCCCACGCCCGATGCGCCTGTCGCGCACACCATGGCCTGGTCGTCTAGATAGTTCCAGGATGGTGCCGGGGCCCCCTCCCCACATACCACCTCCCGCCCTTCCCACGTTCCATGATTCCCCACCCGTTCATGCCGCCCGCCCGCAGCACAGCCCACAGTGGGCCGCGCTGCGATGCCGCGGCGTGTCGGAGAGCCACAGCCGAGCAGCTAGCCTGCGAAATGATGCCGGCATGCATGCCCTTCTCCCCTAAAACCCACTCCAGAACCCCCCCCCTGCCCCGTTTGACTGCCCCCTTCCGCTGCGCGCGCACGCACCTGTGTATGGTGCGTGCATACATGTGCGGCATATGCATCCCCCCCCCCCCCCCTCTATCGCTCCCTTCTCCGCCATACCGCACTGTGAGGACGCGGAATGGTCGAAGCCAGAGAGAGGGGGGGGGGGAGCGCGTGTGCCTGCGTATGCGTACGCGCGCGCTGGCCTCATCCTCCTCCCGCCACGCGCTGCTGTGCATGTGTAGGGCACACCGGTCGCATGCTGCGTGGGCAACGCAACCCCACCCCCCCCCTCCCCCATTTTGAGTACATTTGTAAAATATACCACCGCGAGAGCGAGCGTGTTCCCCCCCGTTCACACACACACACACACGCCCCTTCTGTCGCTCTATCTCTTTGTCGGTGTCACCATGCACCCCCGGGCGCAGCCGGGCGCCCTTTGGCAGCCGGCTCCCTCGACCGGGCTGCCACCGGCGCCGGCAGGGCACGAGAGAGAGAGAGAGAGAGAGCGGTCCTTGGGAGGAAGGGCCGAGACGCCCAACGGGCGGGCTATTTGTTTATATTCCACCGGCCTTTGTTTAGCCCGGTCGCGTGTGCCGGTCAGACGAGGTCTGGACGCGCCGTCCTCGCCTGCGCCCCCCCCCCCCCCCCACCCCCCGCCCTCCGTGCTCAGTCGGCCGGCGCGATCTGTGGAGCATCCCGTTGGGCCGCGAGCCCTCTTCGGCCCGGGAGCGCGTGCCACAAGTGAAACCGG
>NW_009242972.1:2136755-2138095 GCF_000388065.1 Fonticula alba | reverse complement strand
CCCCCTGCCGCGCTGGGGAGAGGATGGGCGAGTGACATGGGCACACACACACACACACACATGTGCGCGTGTGTGCCCCCGTTCTCTCCTCCCCTCCAGTGTGCGCGCGCAGAGAGGGCGTGTGGGAGGAAGTCGAGTGGGCCCCGTGCGATCGGCGATCTCACCATCACCGGCCCAGTGCGCGCACGGCCCGCCCCCCCCCCCTTTCTCCCCCAATACACAGCCACATATTTATGTAACATCTACACGACCGAGAGAAGGAGATGAGGGAAGTCCCCCCCTCCCCCCGGGGAGAAGAGCCACGGAGGCACAACACGCAATCTCTCCATGCAGGGGGGGGGGGGGGGGATCGGCAAGGTGCACTCTGCCTCACTGGGTCCCGGCGCGAGAGCCACAATCAGGGGCAAGGCGATCCCCTGTATGCGGGTGCTTCCATTTCCCGCGGCCGCCGGCCCGGCCCGGCCCGGCCCCCAGTCAAAGCCGAGCGAGTCGGCCCTCTCCACGACCGGGCGAACGTGGTGGCAGCCGAGGCGCGAGTGACGGCCTGTGCACCCCAGGCGGAGCTCCTCCTGGCCCACTGGCACGCCAGTGCATGCAACCAAGCGCCAGCCCCGGCATCCTTTGCCGGGCGGCCGGCGGCGGAGGTCGCGTGGGACATGGAGCAACCGGGCGGGCGAGGCAGGAGGATGCCCACCGGTCGGCACACATTGGAACGTGCAGACGCGCGCACGCATGTCCGCGCGCGTGTGCGTGCTCCTTTCTGGCATCGGCTTCCACACCCCGGGCGTGAGGGACACACGGCAGAGGGGGGCCGGGAGGCAAACGCGCAAGCACACGCAGCTTACAATTGCGCGTGCTGCCCTTCGCGCCGGCGGGCGGGGGGATACGGCCGGGAAAGGGCGGCGAATTTTGAAATACGCGGGAAATCGACGGCACGGCCCGTGATCCCTCGTAGGGGGCGGGCCGCCCGGACCGGCGCGATGCGTGTCGGTTAAGCCGGGCATTGGAAGTGGTCATGTGGTGCCAGAGTACCATGTGAGAACCGCGTCTGGCATTCCGGGGCATTGCCCAGGAGACGAGCCGAGGTGCCCATGGATGTGCCGGCGCCGGGGCTTGGGCCGCCGCGCGGAGGCCGGCCACCGAGCACCGCCCCCACCCCTCGGCTCTCTGCCTCTCGGTGTCTCTCTCTCTCCCTCTCTCGCTGGCAGGAGTGCGCCCCCACCCGTGGAGAGGGCCGCCCGGCTGCGGGGGGGGGGGGGGGGAAACGCGGCGGCTCCGAAAAGTGGTCGATTTCTGCCTCCCTCCGGCGGATATTACTGGCAAGGCTCACTCGCCATGGA
>NW_009242972.1:2134139-2136745 GCF_000388065.1 Fonticula alba | reverse complement strand
GCAATACCGAGCTCGCGCAAAGGGTCAACACCCTGAACTCGCGACTTGATGTGGCACGCACCGAGTCGCGCCTGCTCGTGCAGGAGCGCGACGCCGCCATCCAGGAGCTGGCTGCCGCCAACCTCGAGAAGAGCCGTCTCGCCAAGGACATGGCCCTGGCGCAGAAGGAGCACGAGGCCACCACGGCCAACTTGCGCGACCTCCTGGCCAAGGCCCAGGAGCAGGTCACCCAGCTGACCGAGCGCCTGGACAATGCCCAGCTGGAGATCAACAACCTGCACATGAAGCTGCGCGCGCGGTCGCTGTCCGACACGTCGGGCATCCCCTCTGGCGAGTCGCCCTCCACCCCGATGCCCGGGGCCGCCATGCACATGCACCAGGAGTCCTTCAGTGGCGGGGCCCTGAGCCCGCGCCACCCGCCGCACCAGCACCACCACCACCACCACCACCACCAGCAGCAGCAGCAAATGCAGGCGGCCACCGGAGGCAGCCCTGACAACGGCCAGGGGCTTTCCCGCCGCGCGAGCATCCTCCTCCAGAGCGAGCACTCCCCCAGCATGTCCCTCAGCGCCATCACCCTGCCGGGATTCTTGCAGCCCGCCCGCAGCCTCATCGCCGCGGCCGAGCACCGTGACACCCATGAGATCATCAGCCACACCGGGGCCATCGGTATGTGTGCAGGGCTTCTTCTTTCTGGCTTTTCCCCGTGCCGTTTTGCCCGTTCAACTCCTTCTCCCTTTGGTGGCGTCCCGCGCGCTCCTGCTTGCCTGTGTGACGGCCATGGGCATGGCATGATGGCATCTCCCCCTCCCCTTCCTTTTTTTTTTCCTTCCACTCGCCACGCTCTGTATCCCTCTCCATCGCCCGACAGCGTGCTGACCCTCGCCGCTCCCCCTCGATCGCCCTGCGCGGCGTGTCTCGGTGTTGGACCTTCTCGGCCCGCGCACAGTGTTCATCGTCAGCCAGTTCATCGATGACTGCCTGCTCATCTGCAAGGACTCGCCGGCCATGCCGCTGGAGGTCCGGGAGTTTGTCTTCATCATCGAGAAGGACCTGCAGCTGCGCCTGTCCAAGCTCCTGAACACCAGCCAGTCGATTGCCACCGGGTCCGGCCCGCAGATGGCCGTCCCCGAGATGACCCCCCTTCTCGTGTCCATCGGCAACAACACGCAGGAGATGCTGCGCGCCGTGGCGCCCTTCCGCCCGGTCGCCATGCACCAGGCGTCCGGCTCCTTTTCCCAGTCTCAGCAGCAGCAGCCCCCGCCATACCCGCAGCACCAGCAACAATTTTCCCAGTCACAATTCTCCCAGCAGCAGCAGCAGCAGCAGCAGCAGCAGCAGCCCTACTACTCGCCGCTCCCGTCGCCACATCAGTATCACCACCAGCAAGCCGGCCCCCTGCGGTCTTCGGCCCCGATCCAGCCTAATGCCACGCACCCGTCGCTGCTGGGCGCCGGGCAGACCAGCGCGCCGGTTCTGTCGGCCAGCTCGGCCGGCACCGCCGCCGGCGCCGGTCCCCGGCTCATGGGCGGCGACCCCATGTCCCCGTCGCATTTCATCGGTGGCAGCATGTCCTCCTCGTCTTCCTCCGGCATGCTGACATCCACCAGCGACTCGCCGCATGGCGGGTGGTCTCCGGCCCCGGGTGGCGGTGGCCCTGGCAGCCGGTCGGGGCCGTCGCCCGGGCCCGGCAACGCGTCGGCCCCGCTGTCGACGGCCACCATCGACCAGGCCACCGATGACGGGTCTTCCGGCGTGCACCGGCACATTGCCATCCTCATTGACGAGATCATCGCCGAGTCTCGCGGCCTGGCCCAGCATCTGAAGGCCTACCAGACCAAGCACGGGGAGCTCCGAACCGAGGGGGTTCCCCCGCATGCCCTGGCCCATAGCCCCTCCCTGCTGGACCTCAGTGCCCAGTGCCTGGCGGCCCTGGACTGTGTCATCCGCCCGGCGCAGACCCTTCGCGACTTTGCGTTCTCCCATCGGACCACGGCCTTCCGCCGGTCTCTCTACAGCGCGGTGGAGAAGCTCCTGACCGACATCAGCGAGCATGTTGCCGGGCTGGGCCAGGCCCAGGCGGACCTCCGTGCCAACCCCGGCATCGGGGCCGAGTCCATCAGCAGCGTGCTTGTGCCGCTGCTCCGGCAGATCAACCACCTGAAGTCTCTGCTGCCGCCTGGCTCCCACTGAGAGCGAGGCCGAGAGACAGCGAGAGCGAGAGAGATGGCCAGCAAGATAGCGCGACGAGAGCGAGAGAGAGAGAGAGAGCAGCCCAGCCGGAAAGGATCGCCGGAAGAGAGAGCCGAGAGAGCCGAGAGAGCGAGAGCTTTGTGTCGGAAGCCGCCGCGGCGAGAGCCGCGACAGGCAGGACCGCGGGAAGGCACGCATGCACGCACGTCAAAGAGGGGGGCGACACCTCCCGCCTGCCTAGGTGTGGGAGGCGAGGGCGAGGGGCGAGTGTGCTCCCCGCCGCCACCCGGCCCGCGCCTGGCGTGCGCATGCATGCATGTGTGCGTGCGTGCGTGTGTGTGTGTGTGTGCCTCCATGCCCCCCCTGTGCCGCCGGCTCTCCCGCTCGTTTCTTGTCTCGCCAGTTTTGCCCCC
>NW_009242972.1:2130662-2133105 GCF_000388065.1 Fonticula alba | reverse complement strand
CTGTAGCAGGGTTCTCACGGATCCAGTCTTACGTCAAAGGAGTGAAGCTTTGACGGAAGCTATACCGGAAATCTTACTACTGGTTAGGGACCGCTCGGGCATGAAGGAGGGCGTACCGAACCAGAAGGGTGATGAGATTACTAGCGACGAGACAAGGTAACTCGACCTAGGGGGGGGTTTGGGGGGGGGGGCAAAATAGAAAGCAATTCGTGTAACAAAAGGGGTTCGAGAGGAAGCCTTAGAACAGATGTTCGCAGGCTGGGCTGAGACTCTGTCAGGTTGTCTTAGCATACAAGCGTATACTTCAACATCGTCAACATAGTCAACATCGTCATAGCTGCTAAGGTCTTCGCTCTCAGGAGGCTCCCGCAGGGAGTCCCCCTTTTGACCTTGGGTTGGTCGTGGGGTGGATCTGAGAACCCCGCGCGCACGCGTGTCTCCCTCCTTTCCTGGGCCACCGAACTGGCCCGGTACTCGGCGGCCATCTGGCTGTCGATCTACCCCGCATTCCTCCTGAGGAGGAATGCCATTCAAGCATGCCATAATCTCCCACGGGGCCGTTCACGTGGGGATCTTGTAATTCAACCTGTGACTTGGTTTATAGAGATTGGGGGATACCACTACACATGCCACCCTCCGGGAATGTCGCGTGACCACGCTCGGCCCTCTCCAACAGCAGACACGGGTTAAAAAGGGACACGTGCCTCCCTCAAGGTGCCAACGCCCTGCGTGCTTACGCCGCGCTCCACGTTCTTGGTGGGTCTTTTTTGGTGTGTGTGCGCGCGCGCGCGCCGACCAGCCGGCCCGGACGGCCGAGAGTTGGCAAGTGCCGCGGTCATGGAAACCTACCCGGCCGATAATATGCTATGCGCGGGGCTCACTCCGGCTCTTCGCCCACCCTTGCTTCCTGCCCCGGGCCTCCGCCGGGGGCGGCGCCCCCGGGTGGGGGGCGGAGGTCAGCGCTGGGTGCGCATCTTGCCGGGTCCCGGGCCCCCCGGCCCCCGGCCCCCGGCTCCCGCCCCCGCCCCCGCCCCCCCTTTCCCCACCGGCACAGGCGGAGCAGGGAGGGGGGGGTACAGGGCACAGGGAGGATGTCCTCGCCCCCTGGACCTCGTTCCCCCTGCCCCCGCTTCGGCGTCTCGCGCGCTTTTCGCGGGTCTCGTCCACATTAATTCCGCGCTTGAGCACGCAGGCCGGGGCGCGTGCGCCGAAACCGAAGCATGTCGCCGTGTGGCCGAGTCGTCCTTGCGTTTGGGCGCTTGCATGCCTGTGCGCGTCTCTGGGTTCGGCCGTGTCTCCGCGCTCTTGTTCCCCGCCCCCCGCCCCCCCGCCGGTTCCCCCGCCCCCCCCCCTTCGCCCCCCGGGGCGCCTTAGGATCTAGGGTGCGCCGGCCCCCGAAATAACCGCTGCACCCACCGCGGCCGCGCGCGACGCGAGATGAGGTGCCGATCTGTGCCGGGGCCTCTTCCCCAGCCGCCCAGACATGGATGGGGGCGGGGGAACCGGCGGGCGGTCGAATTCCTGGCGATCGGTGCACGCGTTTTAGCCCAAGCCGGGGGTCTCTCTCTCTCTCTCTCTGCCTCTCTCTCTCTGCCTCTCTCTCTCTCTCTCTCTCTCTCTCTCTCTCTTCTGGTCCTCCTCTTGTCCCCAAGAAGCGGTGGGCAGGTCGGCACGAAGCCCGGGACACGCAGGGAGCGGCACAGCCACGGCCGACGACCAGGAGGACGGGCCCCGGCGCGGACTGAGGGAGATCTCGCGCCGCCCGGGCCCCAGCGCAGAAAGGGAGAGAGCCACACCCCGGGGCCGCCGGCTCCTGGCAAGCTGGGGCATAGCAAACGAGACATGTGCCATCCCTTTCCGTGGACATGCTTTTTGTCAAACATTCCTCTCTCTCGCGCAGGGATCTCCTCGCGCCAACAACCGCCTCCCCTTCGCTCCTTCCGTTGTTTGCCTGCCACCCCCCCCTCCACCCTTCCCCGCTCCCTCCGCGCTGCCTCCCTGCTTCCCCGCACTTGCTTCCGTCTCCCCGAGACACACGCGCACCCTGCCCGCTTGCCGCACGGCCGCGCCTTGTGCCCCTCCCCGCCCGACCTCCCCTGCCTGCTTCCTCTTCTCCCCTCTCTTTCTCTTTGATTCTCCCTCCTGCCCCTCCCCCTCCTCTCCTCCTCCTCCTCCTTCCCGCCGCCGCCGCCGCCGCCCTCGTCCGCCGGTCCACATCTATGTCTTAAATTGAGCCGATGACCGCCCTTCCGCTGGACATCAGCGAGGCCCTCCGTCAATGTGAGCTCTCCTTCCGGGAGGGGCTCATCACGCGGCGCGGTTTGCGCTTTTTCCGGGCGCGCGAGCTTTCCAAGGCCGTCGGCATCAGCCCCGATGCCAATGGTGCGTCCTCTGCTCTCTCTCTCTCTCTCTCTCTCTCTCTCCCCCCCCCCTCTCTCTCCCT
>NW_009242972.1:2126595-2130652 GCF_000388065.1 Fonticula alba | reverse complement strand
CCGAAAAGTGGTCGATTTCTGCCTCCCTCCGGCGGATATTACTGGCAAGGCTCACTCGCCATGGATCGGCCGGAGGTTGCATTACAATCATGGCCCCCGAGGGAGACGGGCCGTCTCAGTCGGTTGAAACACCCCGGGCCGGCTGGCCGCGAGGCGCCGACCGAGGGGGCCGGGGCTGGCGGGGGGCGGCGGAGGGTGCAGCGCGGGCGGCCGCGACAACAGCCGTGTCCCCCCCCCCTCCCCGCCGCCGTCGCCGCCGCCGCCGTCGCCGCCGCCGCCGCCGCCGCCCGGCACGCGCCCGCCGGTGCCTCTACCCTCCCCCGGCCCCCGGGGGTTGACCGCACCGCGAGTTGGGGCCTTCTCCTATTCCCGCCAAGCAGGGGCGCGAGGAGCAGTGGGGTGCGGCTCCGGCTGTCTCTCAGCGGGGGCATCAAAATACGCCCGCGCACGGGGGGTGGGGGGGGGAGTGCGGCAGAGGGGCCGGGAACGCGCTCTGCGCGCGCGCGCCCTTCCCGCGGCGACACGTTCGCCGGAGGCCCCCTTTTGGAGGCCGGGCCAGGAGGGAACAGGGGGGCGCCCTGGCGTCGGCTCCTCGGGCCTCCCCCCCCCCTCTCGGCCCGCTCCCTTTTGTCTGTTGGGGGGGGGGTTGGGGTGGCTTCTCCCCCTCTCTTCGCTCCTCTGGTGGGGTGTCCCTCGGTTTTTGTGGGGAGGGTTGGACGGGACGGGGTGGGGCCACCTTTGGGTCCTTGCTGCCCGGCCCCCCCCCCCCCCCCCTCCCGCCTGGGACACTGTTTGCGCCCCGCGGCTGGAGGGGTGCTCTCCGCCCGCGACACGGACTGCCTCCCCAGACGGCGGGCCCGCCCGGACGGGGGGAATCGCGGCGGAGGCCTGCACGAGCGGCGGCCGCCCGCACATCGAGGGGCGACGACACACAGGGCAGGCCACCAGCGAGATCATACACCTCCCTTGCTGCCTTGTCGCTGGCCACCACATCCTCGCAAGGGCGCGGGGGCCGAGCTCACCACGTACGCCGGGATGCTCGCTGGCCGCCGCCTGGTCCGAGGGCGGAACGCGCCCGGGGTCGCGGCCCCGTGCGACAGGCAGGGCCGGCGCCGCACACCGCGGGACCCGACGGCTCGAGGAGGATATCCCCCTGCCCAGGGAACACCCGGTGTTCGGGGCCGGAGGGGCGGGGGAGGAGAGGGCGCGACGCAGACTGACGGAAGTCCGGCGGGCCGGCCGAGGAGAGGGGACGTGATGCGGAGCAGGATAGCCGCTATGCGCGCGGTTTGCTGCTGCTGCTGCTGCTGCTGCGCAGCCCAGCTCGGCGTCAGCCGCACCTCCGCCCCCCCCCCGCCCGCCCCCTTACGCCGGGAACGCGGGGGCCAATTAATCCCCCACGCTCTCGCTGGGCAGACGCGCCGCGCTCCGGGCGCGCCGAGAGCCCACCACCCTGCGCCTGCCCGGAGCCGAGACTCCGGTGCCGGGCCCCCGGGCTCGACGGTTGCCCCCTTGGCGGGGCCGGTGAGGGGGGACGCGGGGGCCGGGGCGCCATGGGTGCGGGCGCGCGCCGGCGGCGACCCCCACCCGGAGGCGGCCCTGCCTGGTGGCGCACATCTGCGGCGCCGCCGCCGTCGCCTCCGTTGCTCTCGCCAGGGTCGACGCAGAGGCGCAGCCAGCGACGGCTGCTTACATATGCTTGTCACCGGAAAGAGCAGTGAGCCTTTGTTTGCGGGCGCGGCCGGTTGCCCCTCGACCCCGCCCGCCCCCCGGGGGGGGGGGGCGGGGGGCAGCAAGGGCACGATAGGCTGGGCGGACCGTTGCGCCGGCGCCACACCTGGCGTGGTGCCCGCGGCACCCCCGTCCCCCCCCCCCCAGGACTCGCGGTGGCCGCCAGGGCCATCTGCTGGCGAGGGTGGCCACGCACCATGAGCCGGGTGCGTTTGCGCGAGAGCGCGGAGGCGGGATCGCGCGGCCCGAGTGCGCGCGGGCCTCCGCCCCGCCCGACCCCGGGCCCGCCCTTCGCCCGAGTGTGAAGCCCTGTCAAATGCGGCACATGAACAAACACCGGGCGCCCTTTCCAGCGGGCCACGCCTTGGCCGAGTCCGGGGGCAGCGAGCATTCGCAAACACCTCGGGAATAATATATCTGGCGGATTATTATATTTACATCCCCCCTCGGCGGGGCGGCCTTTCTCTCTCTGGCCGGAGTTCCGGTCCCCCCCCCCCCCCGGACGCCCTTCGCTCCTTGCCTCTGAGCTCTGGCGCCAGGGGCCTCCGCGCCCGTCGAGGGCTAGACCGGCTAAAAAGCCCCGAGGCACACACACACACACACACACACACACCCACCTGGGCACACGTATGCCCGCGTGCCACGAGGAGGTATGCCCGGGAGGCATATTGCCTTTCTGGAGGAGCCGGCCTTCCCTGGCGGCCGCGTTGCGCATCTGTCTGGCCGTCTTCGCCGACTTCTGCCTGCCCCCCGGGCAGAGCGCGAATTAATATGCCTGCCTGGGAGGGGGAGGGCTTTTCCGGGGAAGTTCCGGCGGCTTCCGGCGGAGGCGCGTGTACGCACGCGGCGAAACGCCCGCCCGGGCCCCCATGCGCAGTGGGCGCGGCCGCGTGTGTGCCGGCGGCCACCGCGGACCCGTGTTGGCAACAGCGGCCGGCCGGAAGGGGGGGCCCGGGAGCGATCCGCCGGCCCGGCCCGGCCCGGCCTGCTCCGCCTGCCTGCCCCCGGCCCCGGTCGCGAGCCAGGCCGCGCGGGCGCCCGCCCCCGTCTGTCCCTGGCCGGTGTGACTCATGTCCGAGATGCGGAGGCCGGCGGGCGCATCGCGCGCTCTGCATCCCGCAGCATCCGGGAGGTGGGTCGGCACTTAGCGGCGCGCCGGCGCGGGCCCCGGCTGGCGCGGGCACCTCCCCCCAGAGCACCGGTTCGCCGTCCCCCCCCCCCCTCGCGGCCGTTTCCCGATGCGGGGGGGAGGGCGCAAATGCAACCGCCGGGTCGGGGGGTGTCGGTGCCCGCCGAGGAGCGAACACAATATCCGCCGGGGCCTGGTCGCCGCGGCCGGCCGGGGGCCGGCAGTGGGCAGGCACAGGCCCCCAGGTCCCCAGGACGGGCGCCGGCGCCAGGGCCCGCGCCACCGAGGCCCGGCCAGTGGAGGGGGCCATTTTTCCGCACTCGCGCGCGCGCGCGCGCGCCGACCCACCGGGCAGGGAGCCGAAGGTGTCGTCGGCGTCCGCGTCGTCCTTGCATGCTTCCCCTGCTGGGCCTGCTGTGTGCCTGGCGAGGAGGGGGCAGAGGGGCGCGCGGGGCCTTCCGGCCGTTCCGGGGGTACGGGGCGCCAAAGGGGCAGCCGGCGGGCGGGGGGGGGGGGGGGGACCAAGGCATGACACCCTTGGCTGGTGTGCCAGGACGCAGGGCGCGCATGCCGCCCCTGCCGGCCCTCTTGTGTGCCCGGGGGCGCGTTCGAGCGCGTGCGCACAGCTCCCCTCGCGCCGGCGCCCTCCCCCCCCCCCGGCCAGGTCGAATGCGCCTCCCGGCGCCGAGGGAGCGCGCGCCCTGGCTTCTGCCCGCGCCGGGCGCGGGGGCACGCACGCCCGCGTTCGTGCGGGCGGCAAGAGCCGGCCGGCCGGCCAGCCGGCCGAGGGGGGCTCTATTTTGATTTCGCCTTTGTCGCCCCGGGCCGGCGCCCCGTCCGGGGGCGCCGGCAGCGCGGCCGGCCCCCCGCGCAAGGGCTCCCAGCCGTGCGGTTGGCTGGCGCATTCCTGCCTCCGGCATCCGTGATTGCCGCCCGCCAGAGCACGGGCAAGGGGCCGGCAACGGGGGCGATCTTCCGGCGGCCGGGGGCGGGCTCTCGTCGCCTTGGCGGGGCCAACCGCCCGGGGGAGGGGAGCCCCCTCCAGGGGTGGGGCGTTCGTTCCCGCCCTCGGTCGCCCCCCCCCCCCCCGGGGGGAGGGGGCCGCGCAGTCTGGACCTTTGTGACGTGGTGCGGGGCCGGTCCCTCCCTCGGAAGTGCTAATGAGCTGGTGCGTCCGTGCGTGTGCGGGACTGCGCG
>NW_009242972.1:2121005-2126585 GCF_000388065.1 Fonticula alba | reverse complement strand
CCCCCCCCCTCCCCCTCTGTAGGCTACCTCCCTGAGGCCATTGTCGTGGCAAACATCGAGCGCCCCCACATGTCGGCCCGAGAGCTGGCCGTCCGCCGGGGCGACACCATCACCATCCTGGATGTGCTGGTGTCCTCGTCATCTGCCGGGTCGGTGGGTGGCTCCGGCGAGTCCGGCGCCTCCGGCGGCACGTCATCAACCTCCGTGGCGGAGGCCGTGCGTGCGGCCGCCCGGAACCAGGGCTTCATTGTGGCCGAGCACCGGGGCCGGCTGGGCCTGCTCCCGGCGGCGGCCGTGCGGGTGGTCCACCTCCCTCCCTGGCCCGGGGCCGATGCCCAGGGGTCGTCGGATCCTGGCGGAGTACCGGCGCACCTGGCCGGCGCCTGCCTCCAGTGCTTTGCCGCCTGCCGGGCGTGCGCCGAGCTGGAAGCCGCGGCCCCGGTGCGACCGCTCATGGCCCAGGCCTCCATCGACACCCTCAACCCGGGCGGCGAGTATTCCAGCCTCCTGGCCCGCTGGCACCAGCCCCCGGACGACTGGCACGAAGCGTGGGAGCGCTGCGCGCATGCCCTCTTCCAGTACCAAAAGACCGAGCCGGCCAACTTTGGCCCGGGCCCGGGCCCGGAGTCCGGCGTGCCGGCGGCCCTCGGCGGACCCCTACTCCCCGGGCAAGCGTCCGTGGTCCCGGTGGCCGTGGTCCCGATGGCCGAGTTCCCCGCCCCGGCGGCGCCCCCGGCCTCCACGCACATCCCCACTGTCATCCTCCTTCCGACCCCGGTCCGGAACTTTGCCACGCCTTTCTCCTTCTCGCACTCGCAAACGGCCGTCGTGTCGTCGACCCCCTCGCCGCCGATCGTGGCCCTGTCCGGCGGCCTCGGCCCCGGTGGCATGGTTCCGCCTCCCGTCGGCCGGCCGGTCTTGCGCCCGGGGGCCGAGCCCCCCGCCGCCGGGGTGCCCCCGACTGCTCCCTCCCCGGCGGTGCCCATCTCCCCGTGGGAGCCGTCCTACCATGGGGCCGGCGGCCGGCCGGCCGGCGTGCCGCTCCACCCCGGCCCCGGGAATGGCCCCTCGCCGAGCCCGTACCCTGTGGGCTTGCCGTCGGGCGGAGCGGCCCCCGCCCGGTATGGGACCCTCCCGGCACGACTCGGGTCCGGGCATCATGTTCCCGGTGGCCCGGCTTTCTTGGGCCCGCCCGGGGCCGCCGGGCCCGGCGGGCCTGGCGCCCTGGGGTCTTTGTCCTCCTTCCCCAGCGCCGGGGACATCACCTCGCTCACGTATGACACCGGGCCCTTGAGCCCGGTGGGTGGGGCTGGCCTGGCGGAGGACCCCGGGCCCGGGGGAGGCCCCGCCGGGCCGGCGGCGGTGGCCGTGTCGCCCTTCGCCCCGCGCGGTGGCCGGCCGCCACCGGCCGGATCGGCGGTCGCCATGGCGGCACCGCCCCCCCCTGGCGCCGGGCAGCCGGTGCTCCCGCCGCGGCCGATGACGACCGCCGCCCCGGCCGGCCGGCCGATGCATGTGCCCCCGCCCTTGGTGGCGGCCATGCCCCCGCCGGTCCCCGGGGGTGGTCTACTGCAGGCGGATCAACGCGCGGAGCTGGCCCGGGCCGCGGCCGACGCCACCCTGGCCGAGATCGATGCCCTGGTGTTTGCGTCGTCATCCACGGTGACGGTGTTGCCGCCGCGGCCGGACTCAACCGGGCGTGTCCTCACCCGGACCGCTTCCTCGCCGACCCTGTCGACGCTGGGGCAGACTGGTGCTCCCCCCTCGACGGCGGGGCCGCCGGCGGTCGGGAATGCGGCCGCCCCGCCGGCCGGCAGCTTGGCCGGCAAGGAGGGCACGGCCCCGGCGGCGGCGGCGGCGGCGGCGGCGGCGGCGGCGGCCGGGCCTCCCCCATCGGGGCGGCCATCGCCCCTGGCCGGGGCCGGCAGCGAGCCGAATCTCCAGCAGCCCCGGCGGGATCGGGCCAGCGCCGGCAGCCGGCCCACGTCCGCCTCGACCGAGGCCTACACCTCCCTGCTGACGGGGTCGGTGACATCGCTGATGGCCAGCACCTCCAGCGAATCGTCCATCTTCTCGCTGTCCTCGCCGGTGGGTCACACCTTCGGGGTGGCCGCCGGTGGGGCTTCGGCTGGGGCTTCGGTTGGCGGCAGCACCAGCGGCCTGTATGGGTCCTTCACCTCGCTGATGTCCCCCTCATCGCCGCTGTCCGGGTCCATGCGGCTGTCCTCGCCGCTGTCCTCGGCCTCCTGCTCGCCGACCTCCCTGGTGTCCCTCAGCCCGTCGACCTCCTGCTCGTCGTTGTCCAGTGTCCCCAGTGGGTCGCCCTTCCTGGCCACGGTGGCCCTGTCCGGTGGGTCAGGCTCTTCGCAAACTTCCTCGCGCAATCGCCACAGCTTCCCCATTTCCGACATGCATTTGCGCCTGCTCGCCGACACGGATGCCATGTCGCAGGCGCTGGCCGAGCCGGCGCCCCCCCCGGGCCCCGGCGAGCGCGAATCCCATCGGCTGTCCCGGAATGTGGTCCTCTCGTCGATGTCGTCCTCCGGGTCGTCGTATGACGAGCTGTCTCTGGCCGAGATGTCGGCCGACGAAGTGGTCACTCCGCGCGGCTCCGGGGCGGGTGACAAGGTTACTGCCTCTGCCCCTGGCGCTGGTGCCGTCGGTGCTGCCGATGCCGCCGGTGTTGTCGGTGCCACCCAGTCCGCCAGCACCACCGGGCCCGCCAGCACCACCGGGGCTGCCAGCACCACCGGGCCCGCCAGCACCACCGAGCCCGCCAGCACCACCGGGCCCGCCAGCACCACCGGGCCCGCCAGCACCACCGGGCCCGCCAGCAGCGCCGGGACGCCAGGGCACCGTATGACCCCCTTCCACCGGGTCCTGGGGCAACTGCAACGAGACAAGGGCCCTGGGGATGTGGGCCAGAAGACTGGCGGTACCTCGGCTGCGACCCCCGCCAGCGCCTCAATGACTCCGACCAGCAGCGCGCGGTATCCTCCCCGCCGGGTGGGGCTAGCTGGCCCGGCCGGAGGCCCTGGGCCCGGTGCCTCGGCTGACTATTCCCCCTCGTCGCTGGACCTGTCTCGAATCGTGGCATCCAGCGGGGGTGGCCCGTCGAGGCCGGCCGCCAGCGCCACCCCGGGCTCCGGGCCCGGCCCCGGGTCTGTGCAGCCCACGGCCCTGACGCCCACCAGCCCGGGGACCCCCTCGTCTCCGGTCGAACCGCGTGCCTCCGTGTCCAAGCTCATCCGGGCTTTCTCCTCGCGGACAGACAGCCCCCCGTCAGCCCCTCGTGTGTCTCGTCCTGGCGTGGTGGCAGCCGGGCCGGTGGTCAGCTCGCCGGCGCCGGTGGTCAGCTTGCCGGCGCCGGTGGGCAGTTCGTCGGCCCCGGCGGCTGGCCCGTCCATCGCGGCCGGCCGGCTGACACTCGGCGGCGCTGCTGGGGCTGCCGTCGCTGACCAGTACGAGGATTCGGACTCCGTCGAGGAACGCCACCTCCTGCCGCCGGAGATCCGATATCGCCAGCTCCAGTGGGTAGGCCGCGGGGCCTTCGGCGAGGTGTTCAAGGCCACCGACATCACCACCCGCAAGCAGGTGGCCATCAAGATCATTTCCTTGGTGCCGACGGGCACGGGCGCCGGGCCCGGTGGGGCTGGGTCTCCCTCGCGGCCGGAGCGCCTCCTGGCCGCGGCGGTGGCCGTGGTCGCCGGCAATGGTGGCCCTGCCGGTGGGACCGCCGGCCCCGGTGGTGGGCCTGGCGGGCCGGCCGACGGTGGTCTGCCAGCCCTTGGTCGGGCGGACTTCTCGGCGGAGGACCTGTCCTCGGCGGCCGACGAGTCGACGGCCCCCTCGCGAGGGGCCCTGGCTGCCGTTCGCCGGGAGATTGCCTTCCTGTCGAAGGTCGAGTCGCCGCACATCACCAAGTACCATGGTGCGTGGCGCACGGCCAATCGTCAGCAGCTGTGGATTGTCATGGAGTATGTCAACGGCGGCTCTGCCTTTGATCTGGTGCGTGCCTTTCTCTCTCTCTCTCTCTCTCTCTCTCTCTCTCTCTCTGGCCTGTCTTCCCTTTCTTTTATGTCTTTTCCCTCTCCTTCTCTCTCTCTCTCTCTCTCTCTCGCTCGCTCGCTCGCTCACTCACCGCCCCCTCCCCCCCATGCCGACCCAGCTTCAGCACACCGGCCCCTTCTCCGAGCCAGAGATCGCCATTGTCATGACCGGCGTCCTGCGTGGGCTGCTCTACCTCCACCGGGAGCGGAAGATGCACCGAGACGTGAAGGCCGCCAATATCCTCCTGTCGCTCGGGGGCGAGGTGAAGCTCTGCGACTTCGGAGTGGCCAGTGAGCTGTCTGGCGGGTCGCTGGCCCGGCGATCCACCTTCGCCGGGTCCCCGGCCTGGATGGCCCCGGAGGTGATCACCCACGTTGGCTATGACACACGTGTATGTCCCCTCGTCCTGGCCATGCATTCCCGCCGTCCGTGTGTGCACCCAAGCTGACATGTGTTCCTTCCCCTCCCTCCGCCGGCCCCCCCTCTCCCCTTCTCTGTTGCTGCCGGTGGTTGTGACCCCCCCCCGCCGCCGCCGCCAGGCTGACATCTGGTCGGTGGGCATCACAGCCATCGAGCTGTTCGATGGGCGCCCGCCCCATGCGGACTTGCATCCGATGCGCGCGCTGTATGCGATCGTGCGTGAGCCGCCGCCGGTTCCCGGAGCAGCTGGCCGGCGGTCATCGCCGGCCGACTCGCGCGGCGGCGGTGTCACCGGCCGCGCTGGGCCCCCATCCACCGCCCCCTCCGCGACGGGGTCTGGCCCCGACGCAAGCACCGAGTTTCGTGAGTTTGTCTCTCAGTGTTTGCAGAAGGATTACCGGACGGTACGGCTCGTCCGGCACGCGTGCCCCCCTTCCCGAGCCATTGGTCCCCTTGCATCGCCCACTTTCGCTGACTCGCTTCCCTCTCCCCCCCCCCCCCCCCCAGCGGCCCTCTGCCGAGACCCTCCTTCAAAATGCATACATCCGGCGACCGGCCGACCGGCCCCCCTCGCCCAGTGAGCTGGTACTCCCTGGCAGGGCGTCGCTCGTGGCCCGGGTGCAAAAGTATCATGCCTCCCGGTCCGCTGGGTCGTCCGCCTGATGGTCGACCATTCTCGCCGATGTCCCTTCCTCTGTTTCCCTCTCTTCCTTGTTCTCGCCCTTGCGGCACACTAGATTTTTCCCTGCCATCCTCCCCTGCGGCCGAGGTACGGCGACTTGCGCGCCGGCCGGCGTGGGGGAGGGCCCCTTTCTCCTTTGGTTCCCTGTGTCTGTGCATGTGTGTCTTTCCGATGGCCGGCATATGTGGCTGGCATAGGTGCAGGGCGAGGTGTGGGGGTTTCCTTTTTTTTGGGATTTATTACAGGAGGGGAATACGTGTGGCACAGGGAGCGAAAGGGAGGAGCAAAGGGGGAAGAGGGAAGGCCGTGGGCGGGGAAACACACCGCGGGCGTGGTTCCTGCCCTGCGCAGGCGCCCGCACACAGCAAGGAGGGAGGGGGCCACCGCAGCGGGGCAGAAGTCTATGAAGATGGTGCGCTGGGAAGGGG
>NW_009242972.1:2096408-2120800 GCF_000388065.1 Fonticula alba | reverse complement strand
GGGACGATGTTCATCGCCTGAAGCTCCTGGAAGAGGAGCTTGCACGCGTAGGGGATCTTCAGATGGCTGACTTCCGAGGAGGACTTGCAGTAGTTGCACCAGCCGGCGTAGCCGAGAAGGCCGCAGCGCTGTTTCATCCCCCCCCACGGCCAGCAACAGCGACAGCAACAGCAGCAGCAGCAGCAACAAGGCCGGCGGCGGCGGAGGCGGTGGGCATACCCACATGACGGTGGCGACGATGGTGGGCAGGTTAGATCAATGTGCTGCGAGTGGGGGGGCACAAAAAAAAGCGATGAAAGGATCCCCACAGCAAGCCAGGAGAGGGAAGGGGGCGCGAGGGGGAAAGCCGTTACAGGCGCACCTTGCACACGTCAACCTCGAACTCATCAGACGAGGTCATCAGGCGCTCAAGTAGGAGCATGGACGCGCCATAGCCGATCAGACAATCGCGCTCCATCTCACCCAGGCGCAGACCGCCATCTCGAGAGCGACCCTGTGCCAGGTGGGGGCAGGGGGAGGGGGGCGAAAAAAAAAAGGTCAGTCAAGGAACAGCAGGGCACCAACAGGCACATAGACACAGGGCCATCCATCTCAAGGCCCCTGGCCGACGATGGGGCACGCACCTCGGTCGGCTGGCGAGTGAGGACGGCACGGGGGCCGCGCGCACGGGCATGCATCTTGTCCATGACCATGTGCTTCAGCTTCTGATAGTACACCGGTCCGAAGAAGACGTATGCCGTCAGGGCCTCACCCGTGACACCTGGGTATTGTCCACGCCCGGGACAGACGGACAGGGCCAAGCAGGCAGGCAGGGAGAGAGAGAGAGAGAGAGAGAAAGAGGAAGGGACGCGAGGGGGCAGCGGTGCAGTTAGCAACACCGAGGCGGTGCCGGTGGAGCAGGGCGAGAGGAAGATGGCCGGCTGGCGCTGGCCCGGCGGAAGGGCACACGCTTTCGGTGCTCGGCCGCCACACCAGGGCGCGCATGAACCGGCGCCGCACGCACCCGACGTCAGGTAGTCCTTGCCGAAGTAGTTGTACCCGTGGGCAATGAGCTGCTCGCCCATGTCATCGACCTTGTCACCGCCGAAGGCCGTGCCGTAGCGGTCCTCGCCTTCAAGCACACCGGCCTTGCCGGCCAGCAGTTCGATCATCTTGCCGACGGTCATTCGACTGGGGAAACCGTGGGGGTTCATGATGATGTCCGGGCAGAGGCCCTCATCCGTGAAGGGCATGTCCTCCTGGTTGACGATCACACCGACGACACCCTTCTGCCCGTGACGGGAACTGAACTTGTCGCCGAGCTCCGGTCGCCGGGTGGTTCGCATGTTGACCTTGACCAGGAGCTGGTTGTCATTGTTCGGAGTGAGGATCACCTACACGTGTGCGTGTGTCCACATGTGAGGGGATGTGTGTGTGTGTGTGTGTGTGTGTGTGTGTGTGTGTGCGCGCGCGCGCGGCCGAGGGAGACCAAAGGAGGGGGGACCCAGGGGGAGGAGGAAGAGGAGTGAATAAAAGGAAAGGAGGAAAAGAACGAGAGGGAGAGAGGGAAGATCAATGAATGCAAGCAAAAGCGAGTCAGCAGCGGGCGCCCCCCCCCCCCCCCCGTCGGGGCCTGCGTCGCCGGAGCGCACCTTGTCAATGTAGCCGGAGCACGGCGAGCGGAAGGTCATCGGGGCACTCTTGAAGCTGGCGTCCGAGATGACGGACAAATCGCGCAGGGTACCGCTGGTATTGATGGGGGTCTGCTTGTTGACGTAGATCTGGCCCGGCTCGATGCGCTCACTGACGCCACAAATGCCATCGGCCTCCAGGACGCCGAACTTGGTGCCAGTCTGGTCGCCAGGGGGCGGACCAACAATCCGGTCGAAGCTCTGGTTCGGGTACTTCTTAATGACGGTCGAGTGCTTGCGCAGGACCTGGCATCGGGCAAAGCCACGATCGAGCGACGCCTTGTTCATGACCAGCGCATCCTCAATATCATAGCCGGTGTAACTCATGACGGCGATGATGGCGTTCTGCCCGGCAGGGAGCTGTCCGGTTGTGTATGTGTGTTCGTGTGTGCGTGCATGTGTTCGTGCGTGCGTGTGCGTGCGTGTGCGTGTATGCGTTCGTGCGTGCGTGCGTTCGTGCGTTCGTGCGTGCGTGTGCGTTCGTGCGTGCGTGTGCGTGCGTTCGTGCGTTCGTGCGTTCGTGCGTGCGTGTGCGTGCGTGCGTGTGCGCGCGCGTATGCGGAGAGAGGGCGACAGCACCGGCAGAGAGGGCCAAAGGGCATGGAGTGAGTCCAGGGCGGGAAGGGGGAGAAGAAAAAAAACCGCCCGACAGGACACGGAAAACACCCGGCCGGCAACGCACCTTGTCGAAGTCCACCATCTGGAAAGCCCGCGTGGTGACCAGCGGCCGCTGCGGGTAGCAAATGAAATACAGCAGCGTGTCGAAGCGCTGGTACTGGTTGTAGGAGATGACACCGATGGCCTGCTTGCCCATGGCGCACTGGTAGGTGTTACGCGGGGACTGGTTGTGGTGCGGGTAGGGGATGACACCGGCACACACACCGAGGATGGTGAAGGGCTCGATCTCCAGGTGCGTGGTCTGGTCCCGGTGGATGAGGTTCTCGTACAGGGCAATGTGCGAGTCATTCTCCTCATTGACATCCAGATACTCGACCAGCCCATCGCGCACGAAGTCCTGGAAGGACCGCAGCCCCAGGCGCAGCTCGGTGATGTGCCGTGCGGTGACCCGCGGGGCGCCGGTTCGCGTGTCCACGATGACCAATGGCCGGCACACGCGGCCGCCATCGCTGGCAATGTGCACACACCGCTGAGCGCTGTTCCGATAGACCGAGACGAACTCGCTCACCAGGCCTGCCCGGCGGATCTGCCGGAACTCCGACACAAACTTGTCCGCATCATTCACCACACCCAGCATGCTACCATTCAGGAAGACCAGGTACGGCTCGACCCCGGGCAGGGCCGTGGACCCGGCCAGCTCGGTGCCGCTGTACAGCTCGGCATCCTGGGCCCCGATGCTGAAGACAATGTTGGCGATCTGGGTCTCGGCCACGTGCGTGGTGACGTGAGTCATGAGCGCCAGGTTCTTGATCAGGCCACACGCCTCACCTTCCGGCGTGTCCGACGGGCAGAGCATGCCGAACTGCGACGGCTGCAGGGCTCGCGGGCCGGACACCTTCCGGGTCTTCTCGAACTGCGAGCTAATGCGCGTCATCATGCCGAGGGCCGACACGAAGGACAGCCGCGAGAGGACCTGCGTGACACCGGCGCGCTCCATCTTGAAGCGCTTGACGGACCAATTCCTGCGTGGCGTGTGGCGCGTGTGTGTGTGGGGGGGGGGGGGAGAAGGGGGGCAGTGGAGAAAGGCGTCAGTAGGCCGACATGCATGTCAGCTACAAAAAAAGGGGGGGGAGGACAGAGGGGCGGGCGGACGCACCCGGTGGAGATCGCATGCACCAGGCCATTTGTGATGACATCCTGGCGGACCTGGATCAGACGGCTCACGTCGAAGGGCTGCGAGCGGTTGGACTTGCTCAGGGTCTGGTCGATGCTGCGCTTGAGCTCGAAGTTGAAGCGCTTAAACAGATCCTCGAACAGGAGACCAAGCAGCTGGCCGGCACTGGGGCGGGAATGAGCAGCGCAGGAAGAGGGGAGAACGAATACGTCAGTCAGTGTGAGGGAGGAGTGGGGAGGGGGGAGAGAGGGGAGAGAGGGGGAGAGAGGGAGAGAGAGGGGGCGAGCGGGAGAGAGGGGAAGAGAGGGAGAGAGGGGGAGAGAGAAGAAGAGAGAAAAAGAGAGAAAGAGAGAAAGAGAGAAAAAGAGAGAAAGAGAGAAGAAGAGAGAAAAAGAGAAAGAGAGAAAGAGAGAAAGAGAGAAGAAGAGAGAAGAAGAGAGAAGAAGAGAGAAGGAGGGATGGGGAAATATGACAATTGAAGAAGAGAGGCCGACGCACAGCTCCAGACGCTTGTTACCATAGTAGTCACGATCATCGATGTGCGACGGGTCATTCTGGGCCAGAATCATTCGACGGATCATGAGCCCGATGTAGATGGCCTTCTTGCGGAAGTAGAACTGCGGCACCGGCACATGAGCCAGCACCACCTGGGCCAGGATGTCGCGGGCCTCATCGACTCGGCTGCGGCGCTGCACGGCCGGGCCGCCCCACGCGCGCTTCGGCATGCGCACCCGGTTGGCGATGTACTCCAACGCCTGGTGGCTGGTGAACACCTTGGCCAGGGAGGCCTCCTGCAGCGAGGCGCCAAAGGCATCGGCGAAGATCTGCTCCGAGCCGATCAGCTGGATGATCTCCTGGTCGCTCTCAATGCCCATGGCCTTGAGGATGATGGCAATCGGGATGTCCTCGGTCATGGAGTTGTGCTTCAGGTAGATCTTGTTGGACTTGGTGATGAGGTTGGTCTTGGACTTGCGCTCGTGGGTGGACCTGGGAGAGGGGCGCACGCGCGCGCGAAGGCCGAGGCAGGGCCCAGGGCTCCAGGTCAGTGGGGGCTGCTGCTAGGCCAGCCGGGGCAGCCGGAGGCGTGGGGCGAAGATCCCGATGGCAGGAGGAGAGAGGGGGAGGGGCGAGGGGGGGGGGGGGAGAATGCAAAACGCACGAGGTGACCGAGGCCGTGACAAAGCCCTTGCGATCGAGCTCGACGATGATACGGTTGTTGGACAGCTGCTCCTGAATGAGGATGACCTTCTCGACACCCTTGCACACGAAGTAGCCACCTGGGGGCGAGGGGGCGGCATGGTGGGTCAGAGGTGGCCCGAGACAGGGGCAAGGGGCAGGCGCGCCGACTACCACGTACCGGGATCGATCGGGCACTCCTCCATCTGGATGACCTCGTCCTCGGTGCGACCGTAGAGAACACAGTGCGAGGACCGGAGCATGATCGGCATGCGGCCGATGAGGACGCCCCGCCGGCCGACGATCGACCGGCCACGAGTGTACTCGATGTCGACGAACTGCGACCAGCGAGGGCGGGGCAGGCGGAGAGCGAGAGAGGATCCGGCAGCGAGGGGGTTAGACGGCTGCCCAGGTGGGACAGACGCGCACGCGCGCCCTCTCGCGAAAGGGCATGGCGGGATGGGCGGAAGGGCCCCTGACAGGGAGGAGAGGAAGAGAAAGGGCAGAGGGGGGGGGGGGGGAGGAGGAGCCGGGTGCACGCACAATCGGCGCGGAGTAGGTCAGCTCGCGCAGGCGGCACTCCTGCGGGCGGATGTCATGATGCGTGAGGTCCTCCTCGATGCTGGGCTTGCCGACATAGACATTGGTGTACTTCAGGTAGAAGGAGGGGTCCACGTCGCTGACCACCCGGGCGTTGGCGCTGACAATCAGCCGCAGGTCCTCATTGATGAAGTAGTTGAAGGAGTCCAGATGCTGCTTGACCAGGCCGCGGACCTCCAGGAAGGAGGGGAGGATTTTCCACTTGTCCTGGGGAGGACCAGGAGCACGGGGCGTTAGGGCGACCGGCGATGAAAGGCCAGGAAGATGGGGCGGCCGGGGGTGAGGGCAGCCGGCGAGACCCGAACTGGGCACCCGAGCCGGGCCGGCTGCCGACGACGCACCTGCACCGTGGGGATCGGCTTGTAGAGGTCGGACTCCGGATCGGCGGCCGACTCGTCCTTGCCGAAGGAGGAGTACTTGTCCGGGTTGGCGGCCGCGCCGGCGGCCTTCTTGGCGGGGTGGCTCCGGCTGGCGGTCTTCGGGCAGGCGCCCTTGTCCACCGACATCGGGGCGAGGGTGTTCGGCGCCATGGCGGCCGCGCGGGGCGTGTCTACGCGGGGCACGGGGGGAGGGGACAGGAGGAGCGAGGGGAGGGGGGAACGGGAAAGCGGCCGACGGAGGCCCCGGCGGAGGGGGGTGCGCGACCAACTGCGACAGGCGAGCGCGCCCTGTGGATGTGCGAGCAGGAGATCAGGAGGGGGGAAGAGGGAGGCGGGCGTGCGGGCGGTGGAGGAGACGCGCGACAGCGGCAGGCGACACGGGCAGGGCAGGGAGGCAGGAAGAGGGAAAGGGGGGGGGGGAGGAGGAGCAGGTGCCGGTCCCCTCGCGTGGATCACCCCCGTGTCTATGGGGTCCGAAAAAGGGCGCCGACCAGGCTCCTAGCCAACGCATCGCCACGCATGTGGCAGAGAACCTCGCCGTTCCCCTTGCGCATGCGCATGCGAATGCACGCACGCACGCTCGCGCCTCGAGACCCGAGTGCAATGGTCGTGTCGCCTGTGTAGCCCCTCTCCTCGCCGCCCGCCCGCCCCCCCCCCCATGCACTCCGGTGGCAGGGGGGCACCCGGGGGGGGGGGGGGGGAGGGCCGCGCGGCGGGTCGCGGTGATGGCGGCCCGGGCCGCAGCCGGCAGGAGGCCCCGAGCCGCGGGGCCGCAGCCCCCAACGCAGGCCCCAGGCCGAACCTAAAGCCGGACCACCTGCCGGCGATCATGTCCGGGCTTAATCGGCGCCCGAGTTAAGCCGCCTGCATGGGCGGCAGCGTGCCGACGGATGGGGCTCGACACCACGCGCCCGCTGGACGCCGGCCGGCTCGCGCGCGGGAACATGCCTGCCGGCGCTCTCGTGGCCGGGTGGGCGTGTGCGAGCGCGCCAGCCGGGAGACGGCGGCGGCGGTGGCGGCGGCGGCGGCGGCGGCGGCGCGCGCGTGTGCGATGGCGCCCGGCGTGGTGTTCCCTCCCGCGCGCTCCCGTCCCGCCTGGTGCTAGATCTGCGCCGTGGGTGGACCCCAGCGATCTGCCCTGGCTCGCCCAAACACGGCCCCCCCCCCCCCCCCGCCCCCTCTGCCTTTCCTCCCCGCCCCCTCCCTCCCACTCCCGGCTCTCCTCCGGCCCCCTGCGCAATCCGCTTCGCGTGGATCCCCGCCCTCCTCCTCCCCCTCCTCCTTCTCTCCCCCTCCTCCCGCCCCCTTCGCCCCGCTTCCGCGCCGCGCCCCCCTTCGCCGCACATGTCCGCGGGTCTGCTGTCCCAGGTGGCTGGCCGCTCTCCGCTGGAGTTCGCCCTGGCGATTGGCCACGGGGCCCCGCCCGGTGTGGTGGTCTCGTCAAACAGCACGCACATCGGCCCGGACGCGGTGGTCAGCCTGCTGGAGGTGCCCTCTGGCGCGCCGCTCGGCACCTTCGGCCCGCTGCTCGTGGACCCGGGGTGTGTGTCGGTGCTGCGCGTGCCGCTGGCCATGCCGCTGGCCACGCTGGTCCCGGAAACGGCCGGCGCCCCGGCCCCGACGCCGCAGATGCCCCCCTGCTTCTTGGCCGCCGCGCCGCTGGTGGCCATCTCCTCGCACAATCGCATCATGCAAGCGTGGCGGTGGGATCGCCAGGCACCGGTGGACCGGGCCATCGGCCCGGAGCGCCTGGCCTGCCTGGCGCGGTCGCCCTGTGGCGCATGGACCGTGGCCGGCGGCGCCTCTGGCCGGCTGTATCTGTGGGATGTACGTGACCATGTCTTTGCTCTTGTCTTCTGTTCTGTGTGGGCGTGCAAGTGTGCAAGTGTGTCAGGGGGGTGGCGGTGAGCGCGTGAGTGTGTGTGTGTGTGTGTGTGTGTGCATTGCATGCCGCGTGCGTCTGCAATCCACACGCTCATTCCCTCGCTCACTCGCCCGGTCGCACGCACATCCATACCCCACCATTGGCCCCCTGAAATACTGACCAACGGACGGGCTCGATCTCGCCGCGGGAACAGTCCGGCACCGGGGCCCTTGTGCAGTCGTGGGATGCGCACTACGCCCGGGTGACATGCATCCAGTGGACCGACGATTCGCTGGGGTTTGTGTCCGGCTCGGATGACTCCTCGGTCTTTGCCTGGTCCCTGGTGGGCGTGTTCAATGCCATCGCGCGCAATGCTGTCGGTGCCGGGGCCGCCGATGAGGCCAGTGTCCCTCCTCGGCATGCCTGGTCCTCGCAGCACTCGCTGCCCATCTCGGCGGTGGCCCTGACCCCGGGCGGGCTGAACTCGGCTCGCGTCCTGTCGGCCTCCCATGACAAGACCCTGAAGGTGCGTGCACATCCCTCGGCTCCTGGCTGCGGCCTCCATGTATCCGGCCTCGGCACCACGAGGGGCAGGCAGGCAGGCGAAGCCGCCGCTGGCCTGCACACGCCCCCACATGCTGACGCCACCTTTGCACGCGCTTCCCCTGCCGGCCGTCGGGTCATGGGCCGCCTGGCAGATGTGGGACCTGGCCACGGGGGCCCTTCTCTTCACGTACAACCTGCCGTCGGTGGCCCTGTCGCTGGTGTTCGAGCCGTCCACCGGGGCCGTGTGGGCTGGCTGCCATGATGGGCACATCTACCGGGTGATTTTGGCGCGCGGTGTCAGCCTGGCGTCCGATGGGGACGGCGGTGCCACCGGCGGGCTGACCGATGCCACCGGGTCCTGGGCCGCCGGCTCGGCGGAGGGGGACCTGCGCGTTGCGCTCACGGTGCACAAGGCCCCGGTGACCGCGCTGGCGGTCAGCCTGGACGGGGCCTTCCTGGCCTCCGGGTCGCAGGATGGCGTGCTGCTTCTGTGGGACCTGGTCTCCAGGCAGGTGGTCCGGTCGCTGCCACAGCGCCCGGGCCCGGTGAACTTCCTGCAGCTGCTTCCTCGTCCGGAGGCCGAGGCGCTGGCCCTGGCCACCTGTGCTCGGCCGACGCCGGAGCGCCTGGCCGGCGCCGGGGGGGCCGGCTCCTCGCATGCTGGAGGTGGCAATGCCGCGGCGCTGGCCGCTCCGCAAGTCCGCCGCCATGTGGCCCTCCCGCCGGTGTCGGTTCCCGGCTCGCGCGAGGAGGACCTGGCCGGGTGGGTGGTCCACGCGCCGGTGGCCGGGCACTCGCCCGGTCCGGCCGGCGCGGCTCTGCCCCTTGAGCCTCTCTGGTGGGAGGATCGCACCACGGCCGCGCTTCTGCTGGCCGGGCGCCCGGGCCCGGCGGCCGTTGCCGACAAGCAGCCGGTACGTGGCTCTCCGCCGTGTGGGCCTTGGTCGCCTGCTCCGCCCCTGTGTGACTTCTTTCTTCTCCGCTTTTTTCGCTGCCGCCCCCCCCCCCCCTGCCTGGCTTCTGCTCGTGTGCTTGTCTGATGTCCCGCTGACGCGCCTGTGGCTGCCTTCCGCCCTCCCTGCCGTTCGGGGGGGAAAAAAAGACCCCCGCTGCCCCTGTCGCTGCTGCTGCCCAGCCGGAGGAACTGCTGGAGCTTCAGACCCAGAATGAAACCCTGCGGGCCGATGTGCAGTACCTGACCGAGATCAATGAGAAGCTGATCGCCATGCTGGAAGCGGCCACCGGCGGCCCGGCCGCCACGGCGGCCGACGAGTGATGTGCCCGCCTGGCGGATCCTCCCCGCGCCGCATGCCACCTCCCCTTCCCCCCCCCCCCCTTCCCTGCCGTGTGGTGAGGCGAGGAGGAGGCGGTCCCGCCCGTCCTTCTCCCGTCCCCCCTCTGTCCTTTCCCTCCTCCGTCCGCCCAGCCCCCTCTTTCGTATGTTACCATGCACCCACACACACACACACACACACGCACATACACGCTCACGCATGGGTGTGTCGGTGTATTGCTTGCTTCACGCCCTTGAATAGACCACACTTTGTTTGTCTTCCCTCCGAGCCCAGCTCCCCCGGACCCGGGAGAGGGAACCACGGCCGGCACCGGAGCCGGCCACACATCATTGCCGGCCTGCTGAGGGGAACAGCCCGGCCAGCAGGCCGGATAGGCCGGAGCCGGTGGAGGAGCGCGGCCGCCCGGCGGCCCCGGCGCGCGGCGAGGCCGGCATGTCGGCCACCTGGTCGAACACCATGGACGGGGATTGGGAGATGGCCGGGCTGGCCGGGGGGCTGGCGGCCGCGCTGCCAGCCAAGTCGAAGGACCCGGCCGGGCCGCCGCCGGGGCCACCCAGCCGAGCCCAAATGTCGGGCTCCGGGCCGGCGGCCCCCGGCCGCCGCGGCCCGAGGAGCAGGCGCTGCCACAGCAGGAAGGACAGGATGTTGACAAGGCGGCCCACATGGCGGAGCTCGCGCTGGCACATGTCGCTGGTGTTGTCGCTGTCGGCGGCCCCGTCGGAGGCCCTGGCGCCGCCGCCGCCGCCGCCGCCGCCGCGCGCAGGTGCCCGGCGCACGAATGTAAACTCGCAATAGCGCGGGGAGCAGGGCCCGGCCCCGGGGCCCGTGGGGCCGGGCGAATTGTTGGCCACATCGAGCGGCTGGCCGTCCAGGCTATACCGGACCACCAGCAGGAGGTCCGTGTCCGGCACCAGCGGCACCAGCAGGAACCCCACTCGCGAGTCGGGCCGGAGATGGTGCTGCAAGCGAGCCGACGCGCCGGCCCCCCCGGAGGGCAGCGGCGCCCGGAGGAGCCCGCCCGTTTGGAGCCCGCCCTGGAGCGGCCCACTTGCGGGGAGCGTGGGCCCGGGGCACGGGTCGCCCGGCGACCCGGCCGGCACATCGCCGCCCAAGGCCGCCTCGCCCGGCGGCAGACTCAGCCCGGAGAGGGAGAAGTCCACCAGCGGGACCGCCGCGTCGTCGGTGTCGGTCAAGTGCAGGCAGGCCGGCTGCGATCCGAAGTGGGGCAGGTTGTTTGTGTGTTGTGGTTGGTGCAGGGGTTTTGCATTTCCCCCGGGTGCATGGACGCACAGGCGCGCGCGGGCACATGGCCGAGTGCTTGTCAGTATGGGCGCGGAGGGGGCGGGGGGGGGGGGGGGAGGGGGGCGGGCGGGTGCATGTGCACGAGCGGGCGTGGACATGGGCGTGGGCGTGGGCATGTCTTCGGGCTGTGGCGAAAACGTACCCCGAAGGCCTGGGTCAGGAAGAGAGCCGTGCCGGGCCAGGGAAGCATGGACACCAGCTCGTGCAGGCTGGGGTCGATGTCGGTGGCGGCACGGTGCCGGCACAAATCCAGCAGCCGCATCAAATCCGCGTGGTGGAAGCCCGGCGGCCGGCCGAGCGGGGTCCCGGTGCCCAGGTCCTCCACCGCGCGGAGGAAGTCCACCAGACCCGAGGACATCGGGACCGGGGGACTGTCGGTGCGCAGGCACCCACCGGCCGCCGTCAGGAGGGCCCGATTCCAGAGCTCGTCGCGCTCGAATTGGATGCGCACATTCTTGAGGACCTTCTGCAGGCTGTAGAGGGAGAGGGAGGGAGAGGGGGGGAGAGGTGAAGCCAGTGGGCAAGGCAGGGGCAGCATGGGCACGCACGCGAGGAGGGGCGCGCACACAGCGAGGCACAAACCGAGGAGCGGCGAAAGGAAAGGGAGGCAGAAACATGAAGGTCAGAGGGGGAGGGAACAGGACGATAAGACGGAAGGGGGACGGCATAGTGGGAGCCTGGGCGAGGGATGACAGGGCCGGCGAAGACCCCGGCAGAGGAGGGCGCGGGGGGGGGAGACGGGGGGGGGGGCACACATGCGACACGTACAAGGTCTCGCAGCCCAGCAGCAGCCGGTGCTTCGAGGGGAGCAGGTGCGAGTAGGTGCCCGCGTCGCACAGCGGATCGAAGGCCAGAGCACGGACGGCCAGCAGCAGGCCGCGCAGGCGCCGGGGGGAAATCCGCGGCCCGGGGGTATCGACGGCCAGCTGGCGGAAGAAGGCGCAGCAGAACTTGGCCTGGCCGCCGGCTCCGAGCCCCGGGTCCCCGGCCGAGGGGGGCCCCGGGAAGAGGTCCACATCGGCCTCACGACGGAGCATCAGCCGCGAGGCGTGCGCCAAGCAGCACCCGGTCGACGCGGCGAACAGCCGGCTCAGGCCGATGGCCCGCTCGTGGAAGTAGTACAGCAGGGCCGGCGACCGGAGGTCCAGGTCGGCCATGATGCGCAGGAGCGAGGGCTCGGCCCCGGACCCGGGGCGCAGGGTGAGCCGCGGGACCCCGGGGTCCGCGGCGTCCGGTGCCGGCACCGCCCCCGGCAGAACATCCGCCAGGGCCGGGCACCGGGGCACCAGCCGCCCGGCGGCCGCGGTCAGGTCGGCCACCACCTGCGCCGCGGCCGCCGGGTCCGAGCAGATCGACCCCCCGAGGCAGCCGGCAATCCGGCCGAAGGCGGCCGGCGTGGCCAGCACCCGGCGCGCGTACTCCAACGCAAAGGGCAGCTCCTCCTCCAGCGAGGTCACCCGGTTGCGCAGCCACAGCTCCGCCGGCAGGGACCCGCGCTTGTGGGGGCCGGCCGCGCCGGAGCGCGACAGCCGCAGCCGGTCGTCCTGCAGCAGACGCCGGACCACGGCCGCCCGGCCGAAGGCCACCGCCCCGAAGAGCGGCGACCATACCCGCTCAAAGCGGTAGTACTCGCGGGACGGGTGGCACGTGGACCCGGCGCCGCCGGGGCCGGCCCCGGTGGCGGCCACGCTCGCGGCCCCGGGCAAGATCGGCCCCATGAACAGCGGGTCCGACGAGGAGTAGGGCACATGCAGCGGCAGCCGGGCCGGGTAGTTGACGTTTGTTTGGTCCTGGCCCAGGAGCAGGTCCACCACGGCCGCATGGCCGCGCGCGCACGCGGCAAAGAGCGGCGTCTCGCCGGACACCGCGTCCCGGCGGTTGAGCAGCGCCTGCAGGACCGGGCCCCGGGCGGCGCCGACCTCGGCGGCCAGGGCATCCACCCGGGCCCCCAGCAGGGCCTCCACCCGGGGGAGATCCCCGCCGGCCGAGGCCGACAGCAGGGCCGCAAAGTGCGCGGCCACGGCCGGCAGCCCGGCCAGCGTGGCGACCGAGTCACCGGGCGACTCCTCGCGTACCGGGCCGGCCGTCGGTGCCCGGGGCACAACCGGCTCCTCGAGCGCCGGCGACGCCAGGTGCCCATTGCACTTGGACGACAGGGTGTACAGGGCCTCATCGCGCAGGAGCGGCGACACATGGGCCAGGTTGCTGACCAGCAGGATGTACCGCAGGACCAGCGGCGCGGCATGGCCCCCGGCCTCCGGGAAGACCACCAGCGTATAGACGAAGGGGGTGGTGGTGGCGTCGGCCGACACTCCGGCCGGCGGGGCCGAGAAGTCCGCCTGCGAGGACACCCGGAAGAAGGCCGGGCGCTGACGCGGCGCCGGGGCCGGGGCCGAGCCCGAGCCCGAGCCCGAGCCCGAGCCCGAGCCCGAGCCCGAGCCCGACCCTGGTCCCGGGTCCGGCCCGTCGGCCATGCCCCCGGCCCGGGGGCCAGAGCGCAAAACCAGCCGCGCCTCCGGGCAGGCGCTCCAGATGGACCGCAGGTGGAAGTCCGGCGACTGGCGGGCCAGATACTGCACCAGGGCCTCCCGGCTCATGGAGCTGTCCGGCAGGGGAATGACCCCGGAGTAGATGCGCGACCGGGCCTGCGGCGACACCCCGGCCAGGCTGACAAACCGGTGGAGCTGCTGCACCACATCCAGCGCCGGGTGCATGGCCGTCGGGATGCCGGGGCTGCCGCCGCGCGGCGGCGCCGAGGCCGCATCTGCCGGGCTCGCCGGGCCGGCCCCAGCCCGCCGCGTGGCATTGCCCCCGGCGTACCCGGTTGAGGGGGTATACTGGCTGGACCAGCGGAGCTCCGGCTCCAGCAGACGCTGGAAGTGCCGGACATAGAAGTCCAGCGTGAAGACCTCCAGCTGGATCTGCCGGCGCCAGTAGGACGCCGCGTCGATTTGGGCCCGCTCATCGACCACCTTGCGTCGGTCGATGCGCGCCCGGAGCTGCATGGCCTCCGGCGACTTGCCCTCGGCCAGGACAAAGCGCACATCCCCGGCATCCGAGGGCAGCAGGGGCCCGGGCCCGGTGGCACTGGCGGAGCCGGCCGTGCCGGCCGTCGGGGGGGTGGTGCTGCTGGTGGCAGCAGCGGCGACAGCGGTCCCGGGGGGGCCGCCGGCCGCCGTCCCACCCGGTGCCGAGGGCTCCGGGTCTTCGTCATTCACGACAAGGCCCGCCCGAGGGGGGGCCACCAGCGGCGACGAGCCCCGGCCCGTGGACCCGGCCAGCAGTCCGGCCGATGCCGAGCCCGAGCCCGGGCCCGAGCCCGAGCCCGAGCCCGGACCACCGGAGCCGCGGGCCAAAATCGGCCGCAGGGCCGAGTGCTGCCGCTGCAGCGGGGCCGTCATCGACAGGGACTGGCTCGGTCGGGCCCGGAAGGCCAGGGCCGTCATCATGGCGCTCGAAGCCCGCTGCCGGGGGTGCTGCTGACGGACGGCGAAGACATTGAACCCGATCAGCAACGACCCGACATGGGTGGTGCTCAGCGGCCCGGACACCGCCGCCGAGATGGTGGCATTCCCGCTCAACAGGGCCGATGTGTCGTAGAACCCCAGCTCGAAGAGCAGCAGCCCCACACGCCCGCTCGGGGCCGTGTATGGCCGGGAGAAGTACACCCGCCGGGCAACCGCATCTCCGGGGCCGCGCAGCCCGACGAAGGCCGTCGGCGAGAGGAAGAGCCGCGCGCCGCCGCCGCCGCCGCCGCCGTCCGGGCCGCCGGGGGCCCCGGCCCCGGCCCCGGCCCCGGCCCCGGCCTGCCCGCCCGGCGCCTCGTGCGCAAACTCGATGCCAATCAAATCGGCGTAGGCCCGGTAGTCGGCCAGGAACTGGCTCAGGTGCTGGTCATACCACTCGGCCACCGTCAGGCCGGAGGGGCTGTCCGCAGCGGCGGCGGTGGCGGCGCCGGCGCCGGCCGGGGCGCCGGGCGTGGCCGGGTCACCGCCGCCGCCGCCGCCGCCGCTGGCACTGTCACCGCCAACCGCGGCGGCGGTGCAGTACGCCAGATCCGAGACATTGATCAGACCATGGCCCGGGGCCGGGGTGTCGATGCCGGCCGCCAGCCGCAGCCGGCCAAACTGCTCCAGGACGCCAGGCAGCAGGAAGGACTGGGCGGCCGCGGCCGACTCGCCCTCGGCCCCGGCCGCCGACTCGCCCCCGGCCACCAGGTCCACCGGGCCATACTGCACGGTGGTGGGGCCCGCGGCGGCCGGGGTGCTCGGGGCGCCGCGGCCCGTCGGCACCAGCCCGCCAGCCGGTGGATGGATTTCCCGGATGGCGCCAGATTGCTTGGAGGCAAACATCGGCGCCCGGACCACAAACAGCACCCGACTGGATTGGATCAGCAGGGCGATGTCCGAGGCTGCGCCGGGGCAACCGAAGCCCATCCGACAGGGGGGCACGCAAGAAACGGCGGGCGGAGCATGTCAGCCACACGTCGGGCCTCCCGAAGACGGGGGAGGGGGGGGGGGAGCAGACAATCAAAAGAAAGAGGGAAAGGCGGCTCGCCCGCGCACCGGTCATCCGGTCTCGATCGATGGTGACCCATCGCAGGCAGACCGCATTCCAGGCGGCCACCACCCGGGCCAGGTCGCGCTCGGCGAAGAGCAGCCCGCGGAGGTCGCCGGCCAGCGCGGCCACCGGGTCCCCGGCCGGGGCCGGCCGGAGCAGGGCCCGCCGCGAGAAGGCCGACAGGAAGCTGCCCGACCGCAGGAGCACCTGCCACTGGGGAAGCCCAACAAGGTCCCGGGCGAAGTGCACATCGCGCAGCAGCAGGCGCAGGTCCACCAGCTTCCGGCGCGGGGCCGGGGGCGCCGAGTGCACTGGCGGCGGCCCGGCGGCCGGGGGGGCCGCATCGGAACCGGTCCGGCCCGGCCCGGCCCACGACCCGGGCACCGGGGCCGCGCCCGACATCTCGGCCGCCGCCGCCGCCGCCGGGGAGATGGTGATCACCCGGTGCTCGGCCGGCTCGGGCCCCGCGGTGGGCGCCGCTCCCGGCGTCGGGTCGCTGCTCGTGGGCTTATCCTCGGCCGGTGGCTCGGCCACCATGCTGAAGAGGCCGAAGTCCGGGTCCAGGAAGGATAAGCGCGGGGGAAGCGTCGCGGCGGAGCCATCCCCGGCGGCGGGGTCGCCCATCGCCGGGGAGGTGCTCGGCTCGGTGGGGTGACTATGGCGGCGATGGTCAGCGGCATGAGAGAGAGCGAGAGAGAGAGCGAAAGAGAGAGAGAGAACGAGAACGAGAGAGAGAGAGAGCGAGAACGAGAGAGAGAGAGAACGAGAACGAGAACGAGAACGAGAACGAGAGAGAGAGAGAGAGAGAGAGAGAAAACGAGAACGAGAGAGAGAGAGAGAGAACGAGAACGAGAACGAGAACGAGAACGAGAGAGAGAGAGAGAGAGAGAGATAAAGAGGGGGAGGGAGATCAAGAGCCGGCCACAGCCGGGACACGGGCGGACAGGGCCCAGCCCGGGCGGGGGGGCACGACAAGAAAAAAACGCACACCGGAGCCAACACAGGAGGAGCAACGCCGAGGCGCGCCAGAAGACGCTGGGACCGGGCTGACGCGCCGGGTCGCCGGGTGGCCGGCAGGACCGGCCCCGGCCAGCTGGCCGTCATGGCAACGGCGCTCGCCCCGGCAGTCGGCAGGGCCAGCTGCGGCCGGCTCGAGGGCGAGGCAAGCCCGGTCGAGGGGGCGCCCACACCGGCGGCACGCGCCCCGGCCGAGAGCCCGGCCTGGATCTGCGGCAGGAGCAACGACGAGGCCGGCGAGGTCATGAGCTGCGGATGGCTGGCGCCACCGCTGGGGGTGGCATCGCCGCCACCGCCGCCACCGCCACCGCCACCGCCGACGGTCGAGGCGCCGCCAGACCCCGGGACAGTGCCCAGCTGACCGGCGGCCGAGAGGGTGCTCGAGCTGGCCGGCTGGCCGCCGGGCCCGCCGACAGATGGCGCCGTCGTTTGCACGCCGGCCGCCAGGGCCCCGGGGGCTGGTGGCAAGGGCAGCTGGATCAACTGGTCGATGGTGTCCGGCCGCAGGGCGAAGGACAGCCGCACCCCAACGCGCGGGGCCAGCTGGAGGTGCTTCAGCCCGCGCGACCCCCGGGCCCCGGGGCCAGGCGCCCCGGCACCCGGGCCCGGGGTCGTGGCAAGGCCCGGCCCGGCCCCGCCCGGCGACGAAGCCCCAGACGGCCCGGACTCCGGCAGGAAGCCCGGGCCCAGGGCGGCCACCATCGCCGCGGTGGCTGCCGCCGCGGCTGCCGAGGCCGCGCTCACCCGCAGCGCCCCACTCGGCAGGGTGCCGAAGCTCAGGAAAAAGTGCACCCCCTGAATGCTCAGGACCACGGTGGTGATGTCGCCCTGGCTGAGCAGCGGATCGGCCGGGGGGGCGGCCCCGGCCACGGCCACCGCCAGCGCGCCTGCCGGGGCCGCCGGTTGCGGCGACGCCGGGGCCAACGGCGACGACCCGCCCACCAGCCCGCCGGCCGGCAGGAAGAGCCCACCAGGGCCCGTCACCCCGGCGGCCGGCTGCTTGCCCAGCTGGTGCACCAGGCGCCCGGCAGGCAGTGACACCCCCCCGGCCAGGCCATCGCCCTGGTCCCCGGAGGGGTCCGGCAGCTCGGCGAAGCCGGGCCCCGTGCCGGGGGACGTGGCCAGGCCCGGATGGCCGCCACCCGCCACCGACCCGGCCCGCGACTGGGACAGCACCGCGGCAATGTGCTTGGTCGAGCGAGCAGGCCGGAAACTGGCCGAGCCGGATGCCGGCCCCGGGCCCGACACCGCGGCACCATCATTGCCGCTCAGGGCCCGCGCCGGGGCGGCCGAGGGCGCCGCCACCGAGCTGCTGGACCCGGAAGCCCCGGGGCCCCCGGTACCGGGGCCAGGACCGGTGCTGGCGCCCGGGCCAGGGCCCGGCCCGCCGGCCGCCGGCATCACAAAGGCCGGCAACTGCAGGAAGCGCCGCGCGAAGGAGGGCGGCGAAAGGACCAGCCCCAGGGCCGGGGCATCCAGCCGGGCCCGGCAAAAGAGACCCAGCTTCTGCAGGGAGGCCAGGTCCATCAGCGTCCGCCGGGCCACCATCCAGCTCACATGCCGGACAATGCTCATGGACACGGCATCCACCAGGGCCCGGGACACATTGTATGCCTGGAGCTCCACCGTGCTGGCGGTCAGGGAAATCAGCAGGAAGGCCCCGCGGCGCACATCGAGCGCCTGGTTCGGGCCGAGCACCGGCGCGGCCAGGCCGGCCCCGGTGCCGGTGCCAAGCCCGGTGGCCAGGGTCCCGCCGCCGCCGCCGCCGCCGCCGCCGACACCGCCCGCCGCTGCGGCCCCGCCGGCCCCGCCGCCGCCGAACATCAGCAGCGAGCCGGAGTGCGTCCCGGCAAAGGAGGCCGCCCCACCGGGCCCGGCGCCGGAGCTCGAAGCCCCCGGCAGGGAGACCACCGCCTGGGCCAGGCCCCCGGACACCGGGGACATGTAGACCGAGGGGTCTGGCGAGCCGATCGGCGGGGGGAAGGCATCGTAGGGCATCGGATCCGGCAGGAGGCTGCTGGCGTCCGGCAGGGAGGACACCGGCGCGGTGGCAGTGGCGGGGGTTGCCGCCGCTGCCGTCGCCCCCGGCCCGGCCACCGGCGCAGGCGAACCCGCCGCCCCCCCGGGCGGCAGGGCCCCGGTGAAGGTTCCGCGCTCGGGGCCCGGTGAAGCGCGGGCCCCGGCCGTCGGCTGGAAGCCCAGCACATGAGATGCGCCAGGGCCCTCGTCGGTCGGATCGCCCGCCAGGTCGCCGAAGCCCGACCCGGCCGGTGCTCCGGCCCCGAAGAAGACCGACGACCGGCGCGACGGGTGGACCGACGGCGCGACCGACGGCGCGACCGACGGCGCCAGCGATGGCGACGACGAGGCCAGGGCCAGGTGCACCCCGCCGGGGCCCCTGCCCGGGGAGCCGACAAACACCGGCGACCCGCTGGTCTCCAACGACCCGGGGAGGGTCACCTCGCCGGTGAACAAAGGCGATGTCAGGTGGATGAAAGACCCGTCCGAGGCCACCGAGCCGCCGGAACACCCGGCCACCGACTGGTTGGCCACCGACTGGCCGGTGGAGTGCTCGCCCACCGGGCCGTCGATTTGGTCCGGGTGCGGGCAGAAGCCGTAGTTGGCACACACATGCTCCAGGCCGCAAACAATGACCGAGTGACTTGCCGTGCCGCGGGGAAAGGGCATGACCAGGCGAGGACACACAGAGAGAGAGAGAGAGAGAGAAAGAGAGGGAGAGAGGCGGGCCGGAGGAGGGGGAGGGGGGGGGGGCGAGGAAGAGGAAAGCAACTCCCCGGGGGGCAGTGGCCGGGAAAAGCCCCAAAACCGGGAGCATCAATCGCGACACGGCGGGACAGGGCCCGGGCAGACGCACAGGGAAAAGTCCTCCGACAGGGCCAGCGAGGTGTGGGCCCGTGGCAGGGACACCCGGTCGGGTCGCACATCGCGACTCGGCAGGGTCAGCAGAATGGGCGTGGCCAAATCCGACAGGAGCTGCGACACCGAGTCGCACAGGCCGCGCACGAAGACATCATGCTGCGCGCGCGGCACGGCCGACCGTCCGCACACCGCCAAATCCGACAGGGTCACCGGCAGGGGGAAAGACCGGCTGGTGCCGGGGGCCGGCAGGTCGGCCACCGGGGCCGGCCCAGGCGACCCGGGCAGCGGCGAGTCCCCCGGCGACTCGGGGCCGGGGCCGGGGCCGGGGCCGGGGCCGAGGCCGGGGCCACCAGCGCCCGAACCCACCTCCACCTGGGACAGATCGCGCGCGGCCAGGCACACCAAGGCCTCCGGCCCGAGCGCCAGCGCGTCGACACTCGGGGACCCCAGCCGGGCCGAGGCCTCCAGCAACACCCGCAGCGGGCGGACCACCTCCCGGACAAAGCGCGACACATGGTCCCCGCCGGCCGATTGGCTCGCGCCGCCGATGTAGAAGGGCGCCCCGGGCCAGCGGCCCCCGACCGGGGCACTGCCCAGCAGGCGCTGAACCACCTCCGACCGGGAGCGCGGCCCGGCGTCCGGGGAGGCTGCCGCCGCCGCTGCCGCCGCTGCCGCCGCCGGCACAGCGGCCGCGGCCATTGCCCCTGGAAGCAGGGCCGATGCGCCTGGCATGCCGGCCGCGGCCTGGTGGCACTCGCACAGGTCCTCATCCTGGAGATCCGACACCAGGGCCAGCGACCGGGCCCCGGCCGGACACTCGGGCCCGGCACAGAACTGGCAGCAGGGGCTGCCGGGGCCCAGGCCCGGCACCAGCATGCTCCCCTGGCCGCCGGGCGAGAAGAGCGGCGACAACGGGACCATCGGCCCGGCCGGAGGCGAGTGCACGCTCGCAGACCCGGTGTTGCTCATCTGATCGGCCTCGGCCATGAGCTGCGCCGGGCAGTGGGAAGCCGAGGAAGCGCCGAGAACGCGCGGCAAACGGCACATGCGCATGAGTCAACCCGAGGGGGGGGGGGGAGAGAGAGAGAGAGGAGGAGAGGCGGAGGGAGAATGATATGATGGTTAGATGGCGCGAGGAGGCGTCAGCGGCATGGGCCCGGCGGTGGCGGGAACCGAGGCCAGCGCGCATGCGGCGGCGGCGGCGAAACACGCACAAGCTCCACCAGCATGTCGTGGCAGCTCTGCTTGACCGCCAATTGCAGGCGCTCGCACAGAGCCTGGGCCTTGATTGGCCCGCGCGTCCAGATGTCGATGCCAAAGTGCAAGCCACGGGCCGGGTGCAGGCCGGCCGGGCCGCTGGCATGGGCACCCTCTTCGGGCCCCAGGGACCACCCGGGCACCGGGCAGGCCTCCATCGAGTCGGCCCAGGCCGTGGGCATGGTGTTGATGTCCTCCGACACGGAGGCCACCCACCCGGCGTCCAGCTGGGCATGACAGCGTGCCGGGCATCGGGGCTGCTGGCAGCCCCGGTCGGCCGGGTAGCTGAACAGCGCTTCGCCCCGGTGGTTGGCGATGAACAGGTGCACGCAGGCCACCCCGGAGCCGAAGCTCGGCTCGTGCGCCCCCACCGGCCCGGACCGCGGGTGGCTGCCATTGTACAGGAAGCAGTACTCCCCGGGGAGCACCACCGGCGGGGTGTGGGCCACATCTGCCGGGTCATGCTGCTGGCCGGGGCCTGTGGCGTCGGCCACCGGGGATGGGAGGGGCGATTCGTCGGTGCCCGGCGGCGCGCCGGCTCCCGAACCGGGGCCGCCCCCGGTCGAGGGGTAGTGGTAGCTGCGCGGGCCGGGGGCAAGCGCCGGGATTTGTTGGGGTTTTTTTGTTTGTTAGTTGTTGTTGTTTTTTTGGGGGGGGGGGGGTTTGCGGGGGCGCACTGGCATGTCAGACAGCCGGCCAGGGGGCAGGCACACGGCGGCAGCGCCGCCCCGGGGGCGCAACCGGACGTACAATTGCTCGAAGAAGGCCCGGATCAGGGGCTCCGACTCGCTGGCCAGCGACAAGGGCACCAGGAAGCTGGACACCGTTTGCTTGACAAAGAGCAGCAGCATGTGCGGGTCCCGGGCGAAGATGGCCGGCAGGGCGGCCCGGGCCCGGTACGTGGACCCGAACACCTCGCTCGAGGAGGAAGACACACTGTCGGCCAGGGGAGAGTGGAGCTCGGGCGTGGCGACGGCCGCCGCCGCGGCCGCCGCCGCAACGGCCTCCACCTGCTCCGGCGCCCCGCCGTCCAGACTCGGCGCAAAGAGGAAGGCCAAGTCCGCCGGGCCCAAGCGCAGGGTCGCATGGCGGGACAGCTGCGTCGACAGGGCCGTCAGGCCCAGCTGCACGGTTTTCTGCTGGATCATGTGCAGGAAGGGCGACGTGAATTCGGCGCGCGGCCGCGACATGCCGAAGATCTCCACCACCAGCGTCGAGGAGGGCAGCCGCCGGACCAGGCGCGCGAAGGGCCGGCCGCTGGCCTGGTCCGCCGCGTCCGGCGTCGGCGGCGGGGGAGCCACCCCGGCCCCGGACCCCGGGTGGTCGCCGAGCGCCACGCGCAGGCTCGGCCGGGCGGCCACCTCCAGCTGGGATTGCCGAGCGGCCGCCGCCGCCGCCGCCGCCGCCGCCGCCGCCGCCACACGCAGCTGGCTTCCGGCCCCGAGGCGCCGGCGGCGAACATCCTCCTGCCGATCGGTCCCGGACCCGGGGACCGGCGACGCCGAGCCGGACGACGGCTGCGACGCGGCCACCGAAGTCAGGCCCATTTGCACGGGGGTGCCGATGAGCGACACCGGCGCGCTGCTGGTTCCTGCAGTGCCGCCGCCGCCGCCGCCGCCGCCGCCGCCGCCGGCCCCGGGCCCGGGCCCCCCGGTCCCGGCCTGATTGTCATCATCGAAGCCACTCAGCCGGACCAGGAAGATCAGGTCCCGGTGCCGGTAGACAAAGGTATTCTGTCGGTTGGTCACGGCCATGGTCGACAGCTGGGCGCTGATTTGCGACACCGCCGTGGCCGCGCGCAGCCGCGGCGGCAGGGGGATCTGCACCCGGTGCACCCGGTCGCAAGCGAACTGCCCCACCCGGAAGCCACGATTCCGTGTCAGGTGCAGCACCAGGGCCGGGTACTGCGTCGGGGCCACCTGCTGCTGGATGGCCGCCCGGCAGGGAACGCCGCCGGTGGCCCCGGGCCCCGGTTGGTCTGCCCGCCGCGGCGGGAGCCCCATCTGCCAGGCCGCCCGCCGGGCAGCCTCAATGCCCGCCAGCAGCCCGGCCCCGAGGGCCGCACTGGAGGAATAATCCCCGACAAAGGTGTCGTCATCATCATCCTCCGAGGAGAACTCCTCCGCCAGATCGACCACCATGCCGCCGGTTGCGGCGGCTGCCGTCGCCGCCGCCGCCGCCGCCGCCGCCGCCGCCGGCCCGGCATTCGTGCCTCCCGGTACCGGCGAAGCCACGCCCGAGTGGCCGCCAGCCGCCGGGCCGCCGGTGAAATGCTTCAGCCCACCGGCCCCGGGCCCGGGGCCGGCCGAGGCACCCACCCCGCCCGAGGCCAAGGGGCCGCCACTGGAGCTGGCGCCGACCCCGGGCCCGGGGCCGGTCCCAGCCCCGGGGCCGGCTCCGGCCACCGGGGACATGAGCCCGGAGCCCGGCCCACCGGGACCGGCCCCGGCCACCGCACTGGACGCCGGCGTGCTCACCACCGAGCCCGACATCAAGGACCCGGAGCCCGGGCCGCTGGCCGAGCCGCTGGACCCGCCCCCGACGCCCCCGGCTCCGGCCGACGGCGACGCCACCAGCACCCCGTCCGGCGGCATGAGCAACTTCGAGCACCGGTGCGTCTGCCACGCGTGCAGCAGGAGAATCTGCCGGTTCACGCGGTTGGTGACCCGGAGGAGGGCCGTGCACACGGCGTCCAGCACCCGGTCGCGGTCCTCCGGCTGCACAAGCACCCCGGCCGGCCCGGCGAAGTAGAACTCCAGCGAGTCGGCCTTCAGCGAGAAGATAATCCAGAAGGGCAGCTTGTTCGGCTACATGACGGCCAAGGCGGTCAGCATGTTGGTCCACAGTCAGGGAATCCCCGCACCCCCCGCGTCCGCCGCGTCCGCCGCGCCCCCGGCGCCCCCGGCGCCCCCGCGCCCCCTTCCCCTCCCAAAAAGGCCGTACCTTTACCGAGCAGGCATGCTGCTCGACGTCCTGGCTGACGAGGGCCTCCGCAGGTGCATGGCCATCGGCCTGGCCATCTTCGAGGGCCCGCTGCGACTCGCCATCTGCCGAGCACAGGCTGTAGAAGGAATGACCTCGGGCCATGCGACACCGGGCACATGCCCGACTGCTGGGGATCCGCCGCCAGCCGCCACGCGGCCTCGACAACAGCACTCGGCCAATGACATCGATGACGGGCTGCTGCGCGGCGCGCAGCCCGGCACCACGCCCCTCGAGCCCCGGGTTGTCCAGGCGTGCCGGCGGGGTCACGCCGCCCGCCAAAGTCCGCTGCTCCGACTCATAGCTCTCCCGACAGGTGAGGAAGTCGCTGCGGTCGTCCACAAAGAACACATCCCCCGGCAGCCGGGTCAGCGACAGCGGCGTCAGGGCCAGGGCCCCGAGCGAGGGGCCCAGCAGGGAAGCGGCACGGCGCGTGTGCACCAGCGGCAGCGGGATGCTGAACAGCGATTTGTATGGGAAATAGCTAGGAACATGTGCCCGAAGGGGATGGCCCAGGAAGGGAGTCAGTCTGGATGCCGGCACAGGGGGGGGAGGGTGGGGGGGAGGGGGCAATGGAAAAAAGGGGAAAGGCGCAAGAGCCACACGGCGCCCACACACCATCCACTCTCGATGCAGGTTCGGATGAAGGCCAGCGACTGGCAAGAAACCGGATGCCGCCGGAGGAGGTCCACCACCTGCCGGCGAAGGAATTGCCGAGCAGAATTGCTGGCGGCCAGCGAGCAGGGGGGGGGGGGGGGGGGGGGGGGGGCGGGAGACAGCCAGAGTCAGCATAAAGAGGGCACATTGGCACATTGTGGCGAGGAGACTGGCCGGGACGCACGCCAGTTCGGCGACACGCGAGTCGGCCGGGGCCGGAAGGTACCCCGGCTCCGGGGCCGCTGGCGAGTCGGTCTGCAGGGTGGTTTCCGACACGCAGCGCAGGGCCTCCGATGCACCAGGGACTGGCTCGGTGGACAGCTCCTGCGTGCAGTCGCAAATCGACCGCGGGATAGCCAGGTGACCTGCGGGCCGGGAACGCCGTGTGCGCGCATGCCCCGCCAGCGAGGACAG
>NW_009242972.1:2089053-2095978 GCF_000388065.1 Fonticula alba | reverse complement strand
GGGGGGGGGGGGGGGGGGGGGACGCCGAGGAGAGGAAGGTCAGACACACAGCACGGCAGGCTCCCTCTCTCCCCCTTTCTCTCTCTCTCTTGGCGGAAAGGAAAACACAAAAGGCCGGAAGAACGACCGTACAGTCACCCTCGAAACCAACGAAGGACACCGGCAGCGAGCAGGCCGAGAAGCGCAGCTCGCCGCTCGGGTCCTGGCCGTCCGGCCGCACGCGAACCTCCAGCCTGGGCCGCACGCCGGCAAGTGGGTTAGTGGCCGGAGAAGGGAAGACAGTGCCAACACGAGGGAAAGACATGGGCAAGCAGGGCCCCGACACGATTGACACACCGAATGAAGATTGGATGCTCCCAGATGCGCGGATCGTCCGATGCCAGTGGGAAGGGCTGGCTGTCGAGGCTCAGGGCCACCCGGCCGGGATGGATCCCCGGTCCCGGGCCACCGGGCACACTGGCTAGGGCCGACTCCCCGGGTCCCGGTGGCCCGGCCTCCGACCCGCAGACTATCCGCTCGGCAAGGCCTTCCATTGGGCCGGCACCAGCGGAGACCGACGCCAGTGTGGATCCACCGCTGGCACTGCCGCCACCAGTGGTGGTGGCGGTACCGCTGCTGCTGCTGCTGCTGCTGCTGCTGCTGGTGCTGGTGCTGGTGTTGTTGCTGCTGCTGCTGCTGCTGCTACTGCTGGTGCCGCTGCTACCGGGAGTGCCGGCGGCGGTGCCAGAGGTGCCACCGCCGCTGCCGACGCCGGCACCGGCACCGTTGCCAGTGCCGACACCACTGGCGCCACAGCCGTTGCTGCCACCGCCAGCGTTGCTGCCGCCGCCGCCGCCGCTACCGCTGCCGCCGCTGTTGCTGTTGCTGCTGCTGCTGCTGCTGTTGCTGCCAGCGCCAACCCCAACGCCGGAGCCGCAGCCGGTGACCGAGGCGCTGGCCATGCCAGACTGTTCGGCCCCCGGCCGCCAAGTGAACACCAGGAACTGGCGCCCATCCAGGGCGACCGTCTGCACGGGGCGCAGTTGCCCGGCCAGGACCTCGGCAAAGAAGCCCCGCTGGATGGCCAAGCGCAGGCGACCGGCGGTATCGCACTCGGTGGCCGACTCCGGCGTCGCCGGGCCGCATGACGCCGCCACGATGTTTGCCAGATGCGTGCAATCCACCGTCTGCCGGCTGGCAGCACAGTTTAACAGGCACCGGGACAGATCGGCCCGATTGACCAGCGCGGCCGCCTTCTCCGGCGAGTCGGCCCCAGCCAGGGCCGAGTACACCCCGCGGATGAAGGAGAACCGGTGCAGCGCTGTCAGCATGGGGACGAGAATCTGTCATCCGTGGCCGACGCCAGGCCAAAGAGCCGGAGGCACATGCCACAAGGTGATCGGGTGAAGGGATGAGTGGTTGAGTGGGTGGTCGGGCGGGGAAATGAGCGGTTGAGCAGGTGAGTAGGTGATTGAGCAGGCAAGTGCACAAAGAGGCGGGCAAGTCCGCGAGACAGTGAGACAGCGCATGCGTGCATGGACAAGCAGCACAGGGGGGGGGGTGCACGAGCGAGCAGCCAGCTCCACGGGCGGAGCGTCAAGAGGCCAAATGCAGCCGACGATGAGGAAGGGAAGACCGGCGACAAGGACGGAAAGACGCACATTCGAAGACTTCAGCTGCGCCTCGGAGGAGGACCCCGCGCCCAGGGGGGCCGGCTCGTCGCCCGGACCGGTCGGCGCCGGCTCCGACAGCGACGACAGATCCAGCAACGAGATGCCGGTGTGGCCCCGGCGGAGGAGCGGGCTCCCGGCGCTCGGGGACTGCCCCAGGTCGGTCAGCTCCCCGAGCATGGCCAGCATGGAGGTCGGCTCGAAGAACAGGGGCCGGTGCGTCTCAAACACAATGACCCCGATGGCCGGGCCAAAAACCCGGCCCGCTGGATGGCCCTGATCGCCGGCCGAGCGCGGCCCCAGGACAAAGACAAACTGGTGACACTCCTCGTCCAAGCGCCGGACAAAGCCGCGCGAGGCTTGCAATGCCGCCTGCAGGACCTCGGCCGTGGGCTTGCGCGGGAGTGGCACTCGCAGACAGGCGGACAGGGCCTCCGGCCGGTCGACCTCGCCCCCAGGCCCCGGGTGCTCCGGGAACAGTGGCAACAACGACCGGACCAGCGACAGGGGGAAGCTCATGCAGGACCGCGGGAGTTCCAGGTGCATGAGCTGCCCGCCAATCGGGGCCCCGGCGGCGGCCAGCTGCCGGGCCAGCTGCCCCCCAAGCGGCGCCACCAGCGACGAGGCGAACAGCTCGAAAAGGCGGACATTGGCCCGGAGGCGGTCCACCTGGACGGCCGAGCCGGCGGGCGGCGTCGGATTTCCCGGGCACGCCAATTGCGCCGCCTCCAGGCCACGTAGCCCGTCGGCGAGCCCGGGGCCCAGCTGGCCCGGGGCAATCAGCCGGAAGGCCATGCAGCCGACCTTGGCCGAGCGCAGGAGCGATGCCAGCTCGAAGCGCTCGCGCTCGATGGACAGGGTCGAGCCGGTCCGGTGGAGGAAGGCCTGCTTCTCGCCGGGGCCCGCGGCGAAGCCGGGAATACTGGTCAGGAGGCCGGCCGCCGGGCCCGGACCCACCGACGGGGCGGCATCCAGGGTGACGGCCGCCGCGCTGGTCGCCGCGCACCTTTCCGCCAGCAGGGCAATGCGCGCGTGCGAGCAGCACTCCGTCCAAATGGCCCGGTCCTCGGTGTCAATGATTCGGCCGAGAGCCACCGCCGAGCAGGCCAGGCCGGCCCCCTGGGCAAAGCCCATTCCCCGAGCAAAACGCGACTCGGCCCACAGCCGCACTCGGACCGCCCCGCCGGGCAGGGTTTCCAGCGCGTAGAGGGCCGCCACGGCCGGCTGGCGATCCGGATGGTCGGCCAGCGCGATGGCCTGCGCCACGGACCCACGCGCACGCAGCGCCAGCAAGGGCACCTCATGATAGAAGAGCCGTCCCCCGGGCGACTCGGCCACCACGGAGAAGCCCTGGGCCAGACGTCGCCGGGCCAGGCTGGCCAGGAAGAGCTCCCGGCGCCAGACAGCCTGTGGGCCGTCAGCCTCCGGCCCGGTGCTGCTGGGTGCAGAGCCGGCCGACCCCGGCAGCCAGATCCACTGGCGGAGCTTCAGCAGTGAGGGGGTCGGCGCGGCGGTTGGCAGCGAGAAGACCAAGCTCCGGGCCTGGGCCGTCATGTTGGCCGAGGGTGACACCATGGACTCGAAGTAGCGCGCTGGGAGCGGCTCACACCGAGCCAGATCCGCCGGCAGCGGATGCAGCAACATGGAGAGGGGCTGTTCCAAGCATGTGTGTCATGATGCGTAATGAACAGACAGGCAATCCGAGAAAGGGTGAGAGGGAGAGTTGGAGAGGGGGAGAGGGGGAGAGAGGGAGAGAGGGGGAGAGAGGGGGAGAGAGGGGGCGAGAGGGGGAGGGGGAAGAGAAAGGAAGAAAGAGTGAGAAAGAAAGAACGAGAGGGGGAAACAACCACACACACACACACACACATAGAGAGAGAGAGAGAGAGAGAGAGACGCACCATCGAGCAAACACGCGCCACGTCCGACCCAAGACGGTTGATGAAGGCACGGAGGAGATTGACCTCGCGCGCGCGCACCCGCGCATCCGGCACCCGGAAGAAGAAGAGCTCCACCCGCACCACGCGCGGGGCACTCCACATCAGCTGCAATGCCACGAAGCCCTCCTCTTCCTGCTGCGGCTGCTGCGACTCAAGGCCGTCGGTCGGCAGGGCCGGCCCGGTGGCCGAGTCGCCCGGCGCGGCGAGCGACGCCAGGGCCGACGACCCTGCCACCGCCCCCACAGGCGCGCCGGACACCGACGAGGAGGACGCCGACGAGGAGGACGCCGACAGCGAGGATGCCGACGAGGAGGACGGCGAGTCCGGCTCGGGGAAGGCGCCCAGAGCGGCTGGCTCGCTGAAAACCGGCCTCTCGAGGCCGATCCACCCGCCAGCCGGGCAGGTGGTCACCACCGGCGGCAGCCAGGTCGTGGCGATGACGCCATTCGAGCCTGCCCCCGGCCGCCCGGTCGGAGTGTGGCCCCCGGCCGTCGGCGAGGCCGAGGGGCTGCCCCGACGCGAGGCAGGAACCGATCCCCCGCGTGAGGCCGCGGCCGTTGCCCCGGGCGACAACCCGGCGCCCAGCCACCCGGGCCCCGGGAACTCCCCCAAGTGCCCATGCTGGCCGTGCTGCTGGTGATGCACCTCGGCCGCGGCGGCCAGGGCCACCGAGGAAGGCCCGGGCCCGGCACCGGGACCCGCGGCAATTGTCCGCACCAGGGTGTTCGACGCCACGGCCAGGCTGGCCCAGTGTTCAAGCAGGGCCCCGGCCAGTTGGCCGGCCGGCGAAGAACTGGCCGACGACCCGGCCGACGGCCCGAGGACCACGGTGAAGCGCGCACGCGAGAAGGACGTGAACAGCGGCTCCGACAGGGGGTCCGTGTCGATGCCGGTGGCCGACACCGGAAGCAATCGAGCCGCGGTGTCCCGCCCGCCGGAGGCCGCGGCCCCGGCATCCACATCCACCGAGGGCAACGGCGACACCAGGTGCGTCAGGATGCGCTGGTGGTACTGGGCCGAGATGAACATCAGCGCGATGCGGTGCCAGTACGAGAAGAAGGACTGCTCGCCCTTGAGCGGCTGGATGCCAAACAGAGGGCCCGAGTCGGAGACCACCATCCCGGCGTCCAGCCCCGACGGGGGGTCCGGGGCCGAGGAGGAGCCGGAGGAGGACGAGGAGGAGGCAGCGGATGAAGAGGAGGAGCCGGAGGAGCTGGAGGAGATCACCTCGCGCCCGGGCCCCGGAGGCCGACCAACATCGGCCCCCGAGCCCAGGGACTCGGGCCCCGACAGCAGGGGGACCTTTGTCGGGGCGCCCGGCCACCCGGACTCCGAAGGCCCAGGCGGCTCGCGCCACAAGGACAAGGAAGTTCCCTCCGACGGGGCCGACGCCATGGGTCCCGAGGACCCGGACTCCAGGCCAGCCATGTGGTCGAATTGCGGCGGCACCACGACCTCGTGCGCGCCGAACTGAGACGCGCGGAAACGCAACGGCACCGAGCACACCCCCTCAGGCGGGATGGCGACTGCATAGGGCAACGGGAACGAGAGGGGAAGAGGGAGGGGGAATGGAGGGACAGAAACAGCGTCAGGTACATGGAGTGCGGACGAGCGCGGAATCCGGAGGGAGCCATTGGACATGGAGAGGAAGAAACAGGGGGAGAGAGAGAGAGAGAGAGAGGGATGCATGGACAGGATGATGGGGGTAAACCGGAACAACACGACCGCGGGAGGTCTGGAACGCACAAAGAAGACCGAAGTGGCGATCTGCCTCGAGGACCGACTCCAGAGTGCTGCGCACCTGCAGCGACGAGGCATAAAGCCGGATGTTGGTGGCTGACACCGGAGACGGGCTGCCCGACCGGGCGAGGGCGCCGGTCGCATCCGGCTCGGCGCTGGCCTCGTGCGCCACGGCAGCAGCCGTCGCCGTCGGCTGCGTGCCAGACACCAGGGGCTGGGGCTGCTGGCCCGGGGGCACGGCCGTCGAAAGCATTGCCCCCTGGCCGGTGGTGGCGGCCGAGGGCGTGGCCACCGCGGTCGGCGGCACGCTCGACCCCATCATGCCCGGGCCGCTGATGGCGTCCTGCTCGAAGTAGCGCTGAGCCGCGGCCTCATAGGGGTCGCACGGACGGCCGAGGGCCGGACGCTTGCGCGGCGGCTGGTCCAGGGAAACACTGAGAGGCTCGAAGGAAACCCGGCCCCCGCCATTGGTCGGCGCCGGCCGACGCCGGTCACCCGAGCTCAGGACCAACGCATCGCCGGCCGGGGACGAGGCGGCCCCGGCATCGGCCGGGGCGCCGGCCAGCCCGTCCTCCGGCATCGGGGACCGGAGGTGCTCATACAGCCCGGACGCCTGGGCCGTGGCCGTCAGGGAGATGGCCTCGATGAGGGCCTTCCAGCCGCGCAGGAGGATAACCACCTCCGAGTGCTGGCGTGCCGCATCCTCCTCCGAGTGGGGGTCCACCAGCAACGGGTCGGTGTCGGGGAAGCCGGAAGACGGGTCGACCCCGGGGCCCGAATCGTCGCCATGCTCCCCGGGCCCATCTTCCTCTTCGCCATACTCGTCATAGTCATAGTCCTCATCGTCGGTGTCCAGGTCGTTGCCCCCGTCGAGGGTGAACCCCCGATCGTACATGGCCAGGTCCTCGGAGTCCTCGCACTCGGAATCCTCATGCTCGCCGTCGCTGGGGCCCGAGTCCGAGGACAAGTGGCTGATGCCGATGTCGGCGCCCAGGCGCCCGGGACGCCCGGCGGCCCCTGTCGAAGTCCCCAGGCTGGCCAGCAAATCCGGCGAAGACCCGGACCCGGAGACGGCCAGCGCCTCGATGCCGGTTGCAGGGCTGACAGCCAGCGCGGGGACCGACCGGCGCCGACGCGTGCGCGTTTCCTCCGGCCGACCGTCCGGGGTGAGGGGCGACCGTGGCGGCCCGGCGCGATGGTCGCGCGGGGTCACCGCCCCTGCACGGGCCCCCCCCCGGCCGCGGGGGCCAGCTGATCCGCCTGCTGGTGACAGGGGGCTGGTCGATGAGGCACTCCGGCCGAGGCCGCCGCTGAGAGGCGACGCCGAGGCCACCGGCGACCGGCGCCCCCCGTGCAGCTCATCCAGCGATCCAGACGGGGTGGTGGAAGTGCCCTCATGGCCGGGGCCCCGAGAGCGGGGGCCACGGCTGCCGTCCATGGCCGGACGCCGGGAGGCAGCCCCAGCCCGCTGGGCGAGGGCCCGCGCCCGCCGGACCGCCTGCCGGTTGTCCGGCACCCGTGAGTGAATGTGATACTCCAGGCAGGCGCCCGGGCGGAGGAGAAGCATCAGCCGAATGAGCAGCTGATGGAGAGACCCAT
>NW_009242972.1:2083579-2088868 GCF_000388065.1 Fonticula alba | reverse complement strand
GGGCCAAGAAGGAGACGCACGAATTTGCCACATGCCGAGAGGGACACATCGCGGATGAGGAAGCCGCTGCGCAGGCGCGCCGAGACCAGGTGCGTCCATGGGGCAGCCAGCGAGTATGTGCGCAATGTGACCGTGTGTGAACGGAGGTCGTCGGCTTGGTTGACCAGCTCCGGCAGGGCGTCCACGCCGGGCAGCGGCATCACCGACAGGCCGGCCGGCAAGGGTGGCAACGACAGCGTCAGGGAGAAGTCCCGCACGAGACATGCCTGCTGCAGGGGGTTTGCCAGCGGATAGCGCTGGGCGAAGGCTGTGTCATTGCGGGCAACGAGTCAGCGACTGGGGCGGCGGACCAGAAGGCGGTGGTGCCTGTGCAAGACGCCGGAGAGGGGAGGGGGGGGGGAGGGCGGGGCGGGGGAGAGGGACATCGAGAGACTGTGTGTGTGTGTGTGTGTGTGTGAAGACGATTGCACGGACCGGCATGAACGAGTTCCATGTACCCCTCGCGCGGGATGCCACTGGAAGTGGGCTGGAGACGGGCAGGGTCAAGCGTCCAGGGTGAGTAGGTGACGGCGGAGGGACGCATGCGACGAGGGCACAAGACAGCCACATACCAATTCGATGCCCGGGGGCCGGTCCGCCAGCGAGGCAAACAACTTGGCCGTCAGGCGTGGCTGTGCTCCAGGAGCCGCATGACCGGAGTAAATGACATCGACTGCGCCGATGTGCGGCGGCATGGGCATCCGGAGAATGTCATCCGCCAGGAGGATATGCCCACCGGTGGCCTGTGCCAGGAAGCAGGCCGGCTCGAAGTTGGCCACACTACCGAAGGGCCGGGTCTGACGTGAAGGAGCGAGGGCATGGGCGATTGCATGAGCACATTGGAGAGGGGGCGAGAGGGGGCGAGAGGGGGCGAGAGGGGGCGAGAGGGGGAGAGAGGGGGCGAGAGGGGGTGAGGGAAGCAGAGAGAGAGACACAGAGAGACACAGAGAGACACAGAGAGAGACAGAGACACAGAGAGAGACAGAGACACAGAGAGAGACAGAGACACAGAGACACAGAGACACAGAGACACAGAGACACAGAGACACAGAGAGAGACAGGCAACATACCGAGCTGTCGGCTCCGGTCGGGGAGGCCGAAGACACGAGGATGGCCACGACCGTGGCGCCGGCGGCCGTGATACGCCGGCTGAGGGCGGCCAGATCCACGCGATCGGACCAGGGGCCCTCGGAGCCGTCGCTAATCAGGAGGATGGTGCGCCCGGCATCGCGGGGCAGGATGCGCAACGCCGCCAGGGCCAGATCGATGGCCGACACGAGGGGAATGTCGCCAGAGGCACCGGTGGCCGCCGACAGGAGGGATTCCCGCTGGAGCAGGGCCCGGCGGAGGATGCCCAGCGTGGAGAGGATGTCCTCCGTCGGGGTTTCGCTGCTGAGAGCGACTCCGTGCACGGCGGCCAGGGCCCCCATGATGACGGACAGCCGCACGGCCGGGTGGATGACCCGGCTGAGCCCGGGATCGGCGGCCGAATCCACGCGATACGGGACCGACAGCCAGGAGACCACGCGCTCGATGCTGCACATGCCAGGGCGCAGGGGGGGCGGGGGAGGGGGGGGGGGGGGGGGGGGGGGGGGTGGGGGGGGGGGGGGGGGGGGGGGGGGGGGGGGGGGGGGGACGTGTGCTCGGGGGGGGGGTTAGTGCCCGGGCACCGGGATGCCATGCATGGCCCGGGGAGGAGGGGGCGAGGCTTAGAGACGCGACAGCCAGGCCAGCAGGCGACGCACATGTCCAAGGACAGGTCCGACAGGGTGCGGAATCCGTCCACATACTTGCAGGTCATCATCATGGACCGCGAGAGGGACAAGCAGGCGACGATGCTGTGTCGCAGGGAATGCACATGGCAGCGGGTGTTCGGGCCGAGGCGCAGGCGGGCCGGCCGGGCGCCGGGCCGGCGGGCAATCGGCCGGTCGGCGCTCGGCGCGGCGCGCATCACCTCCAAGCCGCCCAACAGGCAGGCCCCCTCGGCTAGGGGCGCGCGCTGGGCCAGCAAGCTGGACAGCAGGGCTCGCGAGGAGTCCACCCGCGACATATGGCACGCCAGCGGCGAGGTGACCAGATCCAGCGAGTCGGCGAAGGCCGGGGGCGGTCGCGGGCCGGCCGGACGGCCACGCAGGCGTCCGGAGGCGCGACCCTGCCGCCGCGTCGCCGGTGGAGTGGCCGGCGGGGGCACCGGCATGGCCATCGGCACCGGCTCGTCCCCGGTGTCCGAGGAAAACCCGCCATCCGAATCGGACTCCAAGTCAAAGTAGAATCCCGACAGGGAGCTGCGCGTCTGGCTGGACAGGCGCTGGCCCGGGCCACCGGCCGGCGGGGGGGACGCATCCGGCAGGACGGTCAGCCGGGATCGCGGCGCGCCGAGCCCGGCCGGAGGGGCGTTCATCGCTGTGTCCGCCCTCTCCATGGGGGGCGGATGGCCTGCGAGGGAGGGAGAAGGAGGAGAGAGAGAGAGAGAGAGAGATGGATGGGGGGGGGGCAGATCTGGCCCGTAGGGCCGGCGCGAGGGGGAAGCCGTGGCGGGCCGTGCAGCGGGGAGGCTGGCGCAGGCGCGGGTCAAGGTGAGAGAGGGGGGAGATCGGCGCCCAGGAGGGGAGGAGAAGGATGCCCCCAAACCCCCGCGACCGGGGCCTCCCGGCGCGGCAACCCGCGCTGTTGAAGCCCCTCCCGATCGTGCTTGGACGAGCGCGCGCGCGCGCGCGCCTGCCGCCGCCCTGTGTCGCGCGTCGCGGTTGCCCGCGAGCCTGCTCGGCAGGCTGCGTGCCGAACTTCCCTCGGCTGTGTCTGGCCGTGTGGGGGGGGGGGGGGGCTTCCTCGGCCAGCAACCGGCGGGCGGGGCGGGGGGGGGGGGGGGGGGGGGGGCGGGGGGGGGGGGGGGGGGGTATGGGGGTGTGAGTGTTGGGGGGGGGGGGGGATCCTGGAGCGGCGGGGCAGGAAAAAACAGTGGGCACCTCTCGATCTAGTCCGACGGTCGCGTGATGTGTGCTCATCGAGGCGGCTGACTTTGGAGGTGATTTCGTGAGGGTGGTGATGTGGAAATGGTGTTTCGCGATTCCGAACGCACGGTCCCCAACCTGGGACCCCTGGGCCACAAACATCATTTGTCCCGCGTCGCCCCCCGCCCCTCCCCTCGACAGGGCCACTCTGGCCGCCAGGACGCGGGGGGGGGGGGGGGCGGGACAACGGGTATCGGTGGGCCCGCGCATGGGCGCCCGGGCGCGCGGGTTGGCGTGGTGCCCCGTCCGGGGGAATCCCCGCCGCCCCTGGAGAGCGGGGGCTGGCTTCTGTTTTATTTCAATTGTGTCGGCTCATCATCGGCAGGCGGGGCCCTCGTGGGGGCGGACTTTGGCTCGGGTGCGCCCTCGCCCGACCGGCAGCAACATAGAAGCCCATATTAATGTGGCCTTTCCAGAGGAATCCCCGCTGAACTGGGGGGAACGTGCGGCGGGTGCACCAAGGGTTCCCCCTCCTACTCTCCCTGTGCGCGTGTGTGTGTGTCTGTGACCAGGCCGGCCGGCGGGTCCGCCCGGCTCTCGCCAGTCATCATGGGTCCCCCGTTTGAAAGCCCCAGCCCACCTTGGTTCGCCTCAGGCCTTCTATCCGGGGCGGCGCGCGTGTGGACGGAAGCGGGGGGGGGGGGGGGTCTCGCGTCGGCGTGTCTTCAGGTGGGTGCGGCCCGCGCGGGCCGCATGCGCGTCCTCGCTGTCGCCACCGCCGTGCCCGCGTCGGGGCCTGTGTGCATGTGTGGCGGCAAAGGGGCCGCGGCAGGGGGCAGACCCCGCCCCGGGCCCCGGGAGCCCGGTCCAGCCGGTTGTCCTGCGTGCGGGCGGTTGGTTGGTAGTAGGCCAGGTCGAGGGCGAGGACGGCCCTCTCTCGCTCTTTTGTTCTCTCTCTCTCTCTCTCTCTCTCTCTCTCTCTTGTTCCCTGGTTGCAGGGGGGGGGGGCTGGGCCCCGCCCGGGCCTGCCCCGGCGCGGCCTCCTCGCCTCGGCAGCGTGCTCGGCTCTGGTGAGAACACATCCCCGCGGGCTGATGTGCCGGCAGGGCCAGACTCTCCCCGAGGGGGGACACCTTGGCGGTCGGCCGTGCATGCATGCGCGGCGGGGGGGAGGGGGGGCGGCATGTGTGTCTCCCCCCGCGCGCGCGCGCGGCCAAAGGGCGTGAAGACACGGTGGCAGTCGCGTCTAGCCTACTCGGACTTGGGCGCCTCGTGCCCGATACGAACCTCCGGCGTTTTCTCCAACGGGCGGCCGGGCGGGGGGAAACTAGCACATATAGATGCTTCTAGAGGGGCGCCCAACGTGGGCGCACATTGGTGCAGATGTTCGCGCGGCCACCGCCCGCCGAAGGTCTCTCTTCCCCCGCGGCTGACCGTGGCGCGCGCGCGCGCGCGCGCGCGCGCGGGGGAGCCGAACTGGGCACATGGGAGGGTCTAGCCCGGGGGGCGACTAGAGGAGGATAGCCGGGGTTCTTGCCGGCGGCGGGCCGGCTGGCCGGCCGGCCGGCAGGGGAGGCGGGGGGGCTTCCTTTCCTGCTCGCCCGGCGCGCGCGTCAACGTACGACGCGTGGGCGCCTTCCTCGTTCTCTGGGATTTGCCTCCCCCGCGTGGGCTCGGGCGCAGGCGGAGCCCATGCTGGTCAAGCGCGTGGGTGCATGTGCGCCGTGGCGTCCTCTGCCCCGGCCTTCCACGGCCAGGCCGGGGGGGGGGGGGGGGGGGGGGGGGAGCCCCCTGCCCTTTGGAGATGTGACCAGGCGGCGCAGGCGCGTGTCTGCCCTGTCCGGCCGGAGGCCCTGCCACCCTGGGGAGGGCGGACCGAGCGCGCGTGTTTACGGGCGGCCGTTTTTCAGCGCTAGCCTCTGCCCGGGGCCGTGAGCCCGGGTTGAACGCCCGGTTTGTCGTCCCCGCGCGTCTCCAGCCTGTGAGACGCCCGCGCGTCGGCGGGGGAGGTACCGCGCGGGATGACCACAGGCCCATGCTTTTTTGCGCAGGGCGCGTTGCCCCCCCCCCCCTCCCCCGCTCGCCCCCGGGCCCCCGAGGAAGGCCGGCACTCTGTGCGTGCGCGCTGATCGACCGACCTGCCTTTCGCGCGGGCGGCGGCAGGGTGAGATTCCCGCGTATGGGAGCCGGCAGCACTCGGGTCCCTGCCTGCCCTGACGCGGCCCACGGTCGCGAGGGGGGGGGGGGGTCGGGCTCGTCCGTGGCTATGCCTAACTGCGTGCGGCCGTGTGCGGCCGTG
>NW_009242972.1:2076753-2083526 GCF_000388065.1 Fonticula alba | reverse complement strand
GGGGGCGGGGTGCCCCTGTGTGTGCGGCCGCGCCTGCTGTGCGTCCCCCGAGCGGCCCCGGGTGGGGGGATAAGGGGAGGCCCCGGCCCGGCCGGCCTCCCCAGCCGCGGCCCCTGATTTGCATCTCCTTCCAAGACTCTCCCTCTTGGTTTTTGCTGCATTTCGCTCCCCTCCTCTCCCCCCCCCCACCGCGACTCCTTTCGAAGTCCGGTTTTTTGTTTGGCGCACTTCACAGTCTGCCAGATCCCCCCCCCCACAGCCAAGATGACTGACGGTACCGCTCAGGGCTCCAAGGTCAAGGTGCGTACGCGGGCTGTGCCACTCTCCTCCGTCTCTTTGCACGACGATGGCAGCACACACACACACACGGCCACACAGTGTGACCATGTGTCCACGTGTGTGTGTGTGTGTGTGCTGGCCCTTTCGCCCTCCGCGCGCGCGCGCCGCGCCGTCTCTGCTTCGCGCACGCCGTGCCTGCATCCCCCCCCCCTGTCCCCCGCCCGCCGCCCGCCTCCCCCCGCCCCGCAGGACATGTCCCTCGCCGAGTTCGGCCGCCTCGAGATCAACCTCGCCGAGGTCGAGATGCCCGGTCTGATGGCCTCCCGTGAGGAGTTCGGCCCCAGCAAGCCCCTCGCCGGTGCCCGCGTCATGGGCTCCCTGCACATGACCGTCCAGACCGCCGTCCTCATCGAGACCCTGCAGGCTCTCGGTGCCGACCTGCGCTGGTGCTCTTGCAACATTTTCTCCACCCAGGACCACGCCGCCGCGGCCGTCGTCGCTGCCGGCACCTCCAAGGTCTTCGCCTGGAAGGGTGAGACCCTCGAGGAGTACTGGTGGTGCACCGAGCAGGCTCTCACCTGGCCCGATGGCGAGGGCCCCGACATCATTGTCGATGATGGTGGTGATGCCACCCTCCTGATCCACAAGGGCTACGAGTTCGAGCAGGCCTTCGAGAAGGACGGCTCCCTGCCCTGCCCCTCGACCACCACCAACGAGGAGCTCAAGATCGTGTACCGCATCATCGCCGAGTCCATCCAGAAGGACCCGAAGCGCTTCCAGAAGATGGTTGCCCGCCTGGTCGGTGTCTCCGAGGAGACCACCACCGGTGTCCACCGCCTCAAGGAGATGGCCAAGCAGGGCAAGCTCCTCTTCCCCGCCATCAACGTCAACGACTGCGTCACCAAGTCCAAGTTCGACAACATCTACGGCTGCCGCCACTCCCTCACCGACGGTATCATGCGTGCCACCGATGTCATGATCGCCGGTAAGAAGGCCCTCGTTGCCGGCTACGGCGATGTCGGCAAGGGTTCCGTCCAGGCCCTCAAGGCCGCCGGTGCCATCGTCTACGTCACCGAGATCGACCCCATCTGCGCCCTGCAGGCCTACATGGAGGGTGTCGAGGTTGTCCTGCTGGAGGACGTCGTCGACAAGGTCGACATCTTCATCACCACCACCGGCAACCGTGACATCATCATGGCCGAGCACATGGCCAAGATGAAGAACAACGCCATCGTCGGCAACATCGGCCACTTCGACAACGAGATCGACATGGCTGGTCTGCTGAGCAACCCCGGTACGTGTCGTCGTCGCCGCCGCCGCCGCCGGCTTCTCTCTCTCTTTCCTCCTCAGAGAGTGCCTCTCCCGCGCTTCCTCCTGTGTCCTGCGGGGCTGGGCGCGCGCACCCTCTTCCCCCCTCTCCCCCATGTGGCACATGTGATGCTGACCTTCTGCCCCGCCCCCCCCCCCGCCCCCCCCCCCCCCCGCCCATACCTCGCGCCGGCCCTGTCCCCGGGGGTGCTCCGCCTCCGGCCTGCGGCGGCCCCCCCTCCCTTCGCCTCCCTGCGCGGCCCTCAATCATCATCCTCTGGCCGCGCCGGCGGCCGGGCGCGGGTTGGTGGCTGCACAACTCCTGGCCGCCGGGGGAGGGGGGGGGGGCGGCCCACAGGCCGCCTGGGCGGGCCCGCCCCGGCGAACGGCGTCCCCCCCCCGCCCCCCGCCCCCCGCCCCGTCGTTCCATCGCGCACCGCATACACACAGAGATCAAGCGCCAGAACATCAAGCCCCAGGTCGACCGCTTCATCTTCCCCGACGGCCACGGTGTCATCGTCCTGGCTGAGGGCCGCCTGCTGAACCTCGGCTGCGCCACTGGCCACCCCTCTTTCGTCATGTCCTGCTCTTTCACCAACCAGGTCCTGGCTCAGCTTGAGCTCTGGAACAACCGTGCCAACGGCAAGTACGGCAAGGACGTCTACCTGCTGCCCAAGCACCTCGACGAGAAGGTCGCCCTCCTCCACCTCGGTGTCCTTGGTGCCAAGCTCACCAAGCTCACCCCCGTTCAGTCTGAGTACCTCGGCATCGCCACCGAGGGCCCCTTCAAGCCCGACACCTACCGCTACTAAGCGACAACGTGTCCCCCCCCTGTATGCGTGTGTGTGTGTGTGCGTAGCGGCTGCTAGCCATGCCATGTGCGCGCGCCCCCTCTCCGCCGGGAGCGTGTTGTCCGCGCGCGTTCTGGTGGTGTGTGTAGCGGGCCGCGGCCGGCTTTTTCCCCCCCTCCCCCTCCCTTCTCGCTCTCTCTTGTGCATGTCTGCATGTGCGAGAGAGAGGGGCCGAAGTGGGTGTGGGGGTGTGTGAAGGCCGGCAATGCGCGTAGGCGCGCGCGCGCGAGAGGGAGGGCGAGAGGCGTGAGACCACCTTTTTGTGCCTGTCTGTGTGCATGGTGTTCTTCTCCTCCTCCTTCCTCCGTGTGTGTGCCACACGGCGCCCCTCATGCGCGTGCGCGCGTGGGGGTCTGTGGAAAATACACATACCCTACTTTCCTTCCTTCCTTCCATTCTTGCCCCCCCCCCCGGGCATCGGCCGCCGCGCTGGTTCACTTTCTGCGTCTTTGTTTTGGCACTCCCTCTCAAGTGTATGTGGGTGTGAGTGTTTGTGCGTGTAAGTGTTTGTGCGTGTCTGTGCGTGCCTGCGCGGACGCCGGGACAGGAAGGCAGAGGACATCCACCGTGGATTGTCTCCTCTTTTCATCCAACCATGCAGAGCCCCCCTTCCAAAGCGCGCCTCCCTCCCCCCGCGGCCCCCTTTTCCCCAACACCCACACGAATCCCGCAGCAAAGAGGGGACACACACACACACACACGCAGATGGAAACACGTTCATTCGATTTATCCTCACGCAAGGCAAGGAGGGGGGGAGGAGGCGGCCAAGGAGCGGGCGCTCCCGCGCGGAAAGTGCGCAGGTGTGCCTGGCCCTCGCGCCCTCCCGGGGCCGGACCGATGCCCCGGCCCCCGTTCGGCATCTCTTGCCGGGCCCCCTCCGGCACGCGCGCACGGACACGCGCGCTTAGTTGGTCTTGGACTTGGCGGAGGCCTGCCCGGCGGTGCCGAGCTTCGGGCCGTAGCCGAAGCGGATGAGGATGAAAATCGACATCAGGAAGAAGGGCGCGGTCAGGGCCATGGACACCATCTTCTGCTGGCTGTCCATGACCGAGGACTCGAACTGCGTCAGCAGGCAGGCCGCGGTGGTGGTCAGGGTGTGGGCGCCATAGGCCACCGCCGGGATGCGGATCCACTCCTTGGACTTGAGCAGGGCATACACGGCCGCCAGGCAGAAGGGCAGCTGGAAGGCCAGCTCCAGCATGAGGAACGACCGGAAGAAGGAGGGGGCCGTGGCCATCAGGACGTCGCCGGACAGGCGGAGGTACGTGTCCAGCAGGCCGCGCAGGGCCGCCGGGTAATACTGCTCCAGGAAGGCCTTGGAGAACAGCGGCTGGATGTCCACGCACACGGCGAAGAACGCGTGCGACAGGAAGAACGGCAGGAACACAAGCGTGTCATACCAGAAAGGCTTGGCCGGGTGGCTGGCCGCAGACTTGCGCATGGTGATAACGGTCTTCGGGCGGCTGGTGTGCATGCTGCGTCGTGTGTGTGTGTGTGAGGTAGAGAGAGGGGAGGGGGAAGGGTGTGGGTGCCACGCGTGTGTGTGTGTGTGTGTGTCAGGATGCGCCCGGTTGCTTTTGGGGCATACGCAGTGTGCGACAAAAGGGTGGCAAGGTACGAACCCGAAGGAGGCAGAGCAGGGTGGCGATCGGGGGGCGGCGGACGGCGGGATGGCAGGGGAGGCCCGGGCGGGATCCCCGCTCGGGGCAGGCAGCCCGCCCTTCTCAGGCGAGGCCCGGGCCCCGCTGTTCCACGCCCAGCTCCCACCGAACCTCGCTCGGACTCGCCCCCCCCCCCCTCGTCCCGGGCGCGCGGCGGTCTCGTTCCTCGGCTCCCGGTGTCCGGCCGCCCCGGGGGCGGCTCTTGCCGAGGGGAGCCGGAGCCCCGGGCGGACCGGCAGCCCCAATCGCATGGTGAGGGCCCCTGCCCCCGGCCTCGCGGCGGCCGATCCCCATGTTTGCCCGGTCTGCCGGCGGACCGGGCCGAGTTAAAGGCGCATCATTCAATTAAGACCATGGCAGGGTGCTTTGGTGCATGTATATTGTCGGCCGGCATTGGGAGATGGTAGACGGGCATGCCGGCCGGATGGCAGACACCGAGCCGTGGGCAGGGTGGATCACAAGGAGGAGAGGAAGGACTTTTCGAGGGGGGAGCCGCCGTGCACGCGCCCCATATGAGCACTAAGTCCCCGGGGGCTTGGTGGGCGGGGCCGGGGGTGGCGGCCGGCGCGGACCCGCCGAGGCCACCAGTCCGGCCGGGGGGGCCGCCGGGGCCGGGCCCCGGGGCAGAGGGGGCGGCGGCCCGCGCGAGCCGCCGCCCGGGGGGATGGGCGGGGCCGGGCGCGTCGGCGGTGTCGGCAAGACCATGCCACTGCCGGCGGCCGGGGCCGGGGAAGTCCCGAAGATGGTATCCAGCTCTCTCTGGGAAAGGGTGTGCGGCCCGGCCGGGGGGGCCCCGGGCGGCAGGAAGCGCCCTGGCGAGGGGCTACGCAGCGGGGGAGGCGCCCCGTTCGGGAAGAGGAAGGGATCATCCTCGGGCCCGTCGGCCGGCGAGAGGTCCCCCGGCCCGTGTGGAGAAGCCGGGCCACCACCGAGAATGAGATCCGCGATGTCGAAGACCCCCGGGGGCGTGGCGGCCGGCATCGACCCGGTGTGCCAGCCCTGGTCCAGGTCCAGCAGCAGGTGCCCCGCCGGCCCGGCAGGGGAGCCATCCATGCCGGCGGCCGCCCCGGGCACCGGAGCCATTGCCAGGGCCATGTCCACCGAGTCGGCCGAGTACACCGACGAGCCGGAGCTCGCCAGGAAGGGGTGCGTGCCGCTGCCGGTGGTCGACATGGAGGAGGCGTCGGTGTAGTCCTCGTCCTCCTCGTCCTCCTCCTCGGGCGCCTGGTGGCCGGCATGGGAGGCGTCGGCGTAGGCCGCCTCATCGACATCCTCGTCGTCTTCGTCCTCGTCGCGGCGCACGGCCCCGACCGGAGGCGAGGCAGCTGGCCCGGGGCTGGCCGCAAAGCCAAACAGATCCAGCAGGCCGCTGGCAGCGGGACCCGGGCCCGGGCCCGGGGTGGAGGTCTGATCCAAATCCAGGAGCTGGCCGACCGCCGGGCCCGGGGCCGGAGCCGGAGCCGGAGCCGGGCTCGCGGTTGGGACCGGGCCGGGACGCGTCAGCATGCCGGCAGCCGGCGACCCGTATGCCGAGGAAGCGGCCGAGGAGGAGGCCGAGCGCGGGCCAGGCGGTTCCGGCGCGACACTCCGGCGCCCGGAGGAGGAGACCGCCGCCGGGCGGGGCATCGGCGAGGCGGAGGCAGACGCCGGGCCGCGATAGCGTTCAGCAAGCAGGGCATCCGCTTCGGACAGCTGGAACCGGCTCTCCAGCAGGCACTGGTGCAGGGCCGCGGCGTCGGGCCCGGCCCCGGTGTCCGACCCGGCCGCCAGCACGGCATTCATCTCCTGGATGGCAGCCGCATAGGTGTCCGCCAGGAGGCCGACATTCAGCCGGAAGAGCGCGTGAATGGGCCGATGGTCGCTTTGCAGCAGCCGATCCACATGGTCATAGCCCAGGAGGACGGCCTCTTCCGGGGCGGCCGGGGCGTCCGGGGCCCCGGCCACCGGGGCCCCAGCCAGCCCGGTCGAGGGCTCCCACAGGATCCGGTCGGTCCATGCTGGGGAGCGGTTTTTCTCGCTGGTGTCATACTGCCGGGTGCCGATGTCATAGCGGTATGTGGGCGGGAAGCGCAGCGGGCCCTCCAGCACCCCGACAAAGGCACGGCCCTGGCCCTGAGACTGGCGCAGCTGGTCATACCGGGCCAGGGCATCGAAGCGCCCCTCGGCCACGGCCTGGCGGATGAAGCCATTGGAAAAGTGGGCGATCCGGTAGTTCAGATCCCCGAGCCAGAAGATGTGCCGGTGGTCGCGGTAGCCGCACGCCGGCGGGGGGGCTTCATTGCCGGGCCGGTGGACGGCATCCAGCCCGGGCAGCGCGGCGAAGCGCAGATTCCCCGCGATCACCTGGTAGTCGGCATCCCGGTCGGCGGTCTTGGACTGCCCGGCGGCCAGATGGGCGCCGATGAAGAGAAGCGACACCCCGGCCGCCGGGGCCGTCGGGTGCGGGGAGGCGAGGGAGGCCGCCCCGCGCCCGGGGCTGGCCACCGCCCCGGCCAGGTCAAAGCGCACCCCAACGCCGCCCTTGTTGCCGGCCATGCCGGAGAGGCCGGTCTAGGGCGAGCAGGCAGCAGCCGAGGAGGGAGCCGGGGGCGAGCGCGGGCAGCGACATTAGACGCCGTGCGGGAGGGGATTCCGAGGGCAAGAGAGGAAGCGGGCCGGGGGGGGGGGGGGGGGG
>NW_009242972.1:2075674-2076743 GCF_000388065.1 Fonticula alba | reverse complement strand
CCCCCCCCGCCCGCCGCCTCGGAGGCCGGGCGGCAACGCGATACCCGCGCCGGCTGGCCGGTGCGCGCGCATCCTGCCCCTTTTTCCCCCTGCCCCGAGGCTGTTCGTCCGCCCCTGTATTTTCCCTCCCCCTTCCCAGGCGGCAGCCGCTCCCACACCCAACCTCACACACGCGCGCGCGCGCGCGCGCGCGCGCACGCAAGCTTGCGAGAGACAGAGCGAGAGCGGGAGAGGGCGCCGCCTCGGGGGGCGGTTATTTTCTCGGTGCTCGCGCTTGTTTTTTTTTTTATGTCTTGTCACCCGAGGCCGGGGAAGACCACCACAATACAGTCCGCCGGGAGGGCAGGGCGCGGGGGCGCGTCCCCGCGCTCGAGGGTGGACTGGCACCTCCTCCGCCCCTGCCGGCCGGCGGTGGCGCGGGCGGCGCCTCTCCCCGAGCACGAGTGCACGCGCACGCGCACGCGCCGCGGGCGAGGCGAGGCGCGGCGGCATTTGCCTGCGGATCAGGCCCACCGGAAAGGCCCCCCCGCCCCCCCAGGGGGCGGGCGGGAGGAGACGGACGCACCACCGCGCCGGGCCGGGCCCGCCCTCTCGAGGGAGCGGGGCGGAAAATTCCCGACCGCCCTTCCCCGAGGCGGCCGGGGAGAATGGCGCGCGGCCCTCGCCAAGCGTTCACGGCGCGTACTTCGCTGCCGCCCCCCCCCCCCCCCCGCTGTCTCGATGATGGCAGGCCGGCGCCCCTCGCGGCTCGTCGGCCACCGACCGAGGAAAAAGGGGGCGGCGGCGGCAGGGAACGGTGTGCGTCCGCCCCTCGTCCGGAGCCCGCCCCTATGGTGGACGGAGGGGGGCTCTCATAAGAGGCCCCTAGCCGGCGTAGCCCCACCCCCGCCCCTCGGTCGGCGGCCGACAAGGGGCATGGTCGGTTTGCGCGTCCGTTTCGACGAACCGCGCCCCCCTTGTACCGGGCCCGGCCTCCCTCACACGGCGCCTGAGCGCGGTGTCGCGGCGTGCGGGCGCGACGCACGCCTGCGCCGTGGCCGGGCCGGCGGAAGACCACCTGCCCCCCCCC
>NW_009242972.1:2074403-2075664 GCF_000388065.1 Fonticula alba | reverse complement strand
TGCAGGTCATCGAGTGAGGAGCCGGGGCCCCGGCGCCCCACGAGCCCGAAGCGCGCGAGGCCACAGCCACACGCGCCCCCGGCCAGGCGGCCCGGCGCCGGGGGGGGGGGGGGGGGGGGGGGCCAGGAAGAGCGCAAGTAATGAGGCGCGGGAAGCCGGGCCGCGATCTGCTGCCAACGATACAGTCGTCGGGCGGGCGGGGCGAAATGGCGGCGCGCGGCTTTCCGTCGGGGTGGGGGATAAATAGCCGTGTGGAGTGGCCACTTGACAAGTGGATATCGTATAGTGGTTAGTATAAGTGGTTGTGGCCCACTCGGCCCCAGTTCGATTCTGGGTATCCACACATTTATTTTTCCCCCGCTTCGTGGGACGTGCCGGCCCGGGGCGCGACACACACACATATATACGCACACGTCCAGAGCCAGCGGGGGGGGGGGAACGTGCCAATATAAAGTGCGGTTTTTTTTTTGCGCATCTTGGCGTTGGGTTTCAGGCCGGCGCGCCCGCGACCGGGAGGGGGGGGGGGCGGCGGTGTTCCTGTGGCATACACGGTCTGTGTCCCGCTCTCTCCGGCGGCCCGTGTGGGGGCCGGGGAGCCCGGGGTGTTGCCGGTGCTCGTGCCGGAGAATGCCCTCCAGCCCTGGGCGGGGAGAGCAGGGGCGCGGCTCGGGGTAGGCGCGCTCCCCGTGCCGCGCCGCGCGCCCCCCCCCCCAGGGGGGGGCAGAGAGGGGCCGACCGCCCCCGACAACATTCCGGCCGCCGAGCTGAACCCTGCCCCTTTTCTAACCCTCGGGACGGGCGCCTGCCGCCGGGCTCTTTGCTCTCTTTCTCTGCGCCCCGCGCCGCCCCGTGCACCGCCGCCGTGCGTGATCGAGTATCGCACAGCGCCCTGTCTCGCTGTCTCTCCGTCTCGCTCGCCTTCCTCCCCCGGGCTCCGTGCCTTTCGCCCGCTCGCCGGCCTGCGCCGCTGGCCAGGGCGCCCCCGTGCCGGGGAGACTGGCAGGGACCCGTGGGGTAGGCCGTGCTGTGGCGACCCGGGGGAATGGAATGGCGCGCGCGGGGGCGCGGGCGCGGCCGCCCGCGGCCGGGGGGGGGGGCAGGGCAGGGCAGGGCGGCGGCCCCGGGCGCGGGTCTGATGTCTGGCTGCCCTGCTACGGCCGGGGGCGGCTTCCATGGGCATGCGCGGATGGTCCCCGGACGCGAGTACGCCGGCCCGCCAGAGACGCGCTTTATGGGGGCAGGCGGGCGGGCAGGGGGGGGG
>NW_009242972.1:2072318-2074393 GCF_000388065.1 Fonticula alba | reverse complement strand
CCTTGACCGACGCGCGCTCAACATTGCGGATAAGGGGCAGGATGTGCGGCCGGACGAAGATCACCAGGCACGCGCCGACCAGCTGCTCCGAGCAGAGGAGGTGGTACTCGACCGCGTTGGCGGGGGAGTTGGCCGCGCCGGGATGCTGGCGCACCAGGCGCGTCAGCGCCGACCCCAGAGCCAGCTCCCATACCTTGCGTGTTTGGGGATCGGTGCTGGCGATCTGCCGGGCCGACAGGGGGACGATCTCCTGGAAGGAGAAAGCCGCAATGTCGGGAATGACTGCCGACAGACCGGGGAAGTGGCATGCACATGTGTGAGTGGAGGCCGGGACGAAGTGAGACGAGAGGGAAAAAAAAAAGGGGAAATGGAGGCACGTGGCCGGGATGCGTGGCGGCACGGGCGACCGGGCAGGCGGGAGGACGAGGGGGGATGGAGGCCGGCAGAGCTCTCCAGGGGCGCACCGTCGAAGAACTGCGGCATCTGTACCCAGTGATCCAGCGCGATAGAGGGGTTGAAGGGCCGCCCATTGACGTTCCATGATCCGCACACAATGTGAAAGGAGTGTCGCTCGCGGAAGCGCAGGAGTCTGAGGCCGAGTGAGCATGCGTCTGTCTGTGTGGTGTGGCGTGCATGTGGACAGGGGAGCGGAGAGAAGATAGAGGGAGAGAGAGATAAAAAGAAGGGGGGGGGGAGGGGAAAGGGAAGGAAATGCCAGGGAGGCCGGGGAAGGGCGTACTGGTGGTGAAGCTTCGGCCGGATGGCCTCGGAGAAGGCCGTGCGCAGCAGCCGGTGATCGGCCTGGCGGCTGAGCCGGGGCCCGGCCTGGCCGTCGTCACACGACCGAACCGCGGAGATCCAGCGCCCGAGCAGGAAGTCGGTGGCCGTCTGGCGCGAGTCATCGAGGAACTGGTTGTTTACATATCGGCCGACGTTCTTGATGACATCGTCCAGGAGACCTGGGCCAGGGCCCGGGGATGGGGCGGGGGGGGGGGAGGGGTGGGGGGGGGGGGGGGGGGGGGGGGGGGGGGGGGGGGGGGGGGGGGGGGGGGGGGGGGGGATACGGGGGGGGGGGGGGGGGGGGGGGGGGGGGGGGGGGGGGGGAGCGGAAAGCCGGTCCAGCGGGTGTCAGAAGATGGCCGGATGTGCCCGGGCAAAAGGAAGCCAGCGAGAGTCCGCCATGTCGGCCGCCCTGGCCGCGCACGTACGCACCGGAGAAAGTTTGCTTGCCGGTCTTGGTGACACTGGACCGCAGGGCCCCGGTGCCGGCGTAGGACTTGGAGATCTGGTCGCCGGCCACATACCACAAGTTCGACAGCAGGGTGTCGATGGTGGACCAGTAGGCGGTGGCCAGGCGCGGGTCGGTGGCCGGGGCGTCGGCATGCGTGTCATCGCGGCCCGGGCCCAGGCGCAGGTTGGGCATGGAGGGCGAGGGGTCGGGCCCGGCAAGGCCATCGGCCGAGCTGGTGCGGGCCAGGCCGCCCGACGCGGGCAGCACAAGATTCGGCGTGGAGGGCGAGTAGCCGAGCCCGCCGGCGTCGCCGGCCACCAGAGACCCGAACACCTCGGCGAAGGCGGTGCCCAGGTATGCGCGCAGGGCGTGCGTGCCGATGGCCCGCTGGGCGGCATTCGTGCGATCGAGGCAGTCGACGCAGTTGACCCGGAAGATGCCCTGCTGGCGGGCGCGCACCTCGGCCCCGGCCCCGGGCCCGGGCGGTGTATCGGCCGGGGGGGTCCCGGGGCTGGCCGCGCGCCGGGGCACCGGCATGGCATTCACCGTGTGCAGCATCCCCATGTCCGGGATGGTGTCGCCAAGTCGGGCCACCAGCTTGCGCAGGGCCAGCCCGGCCGAGGACTGGGCGTCCGACGGGCTGGCATGATTGCCGGCCGCGTCGCCACCGGCCCCGGAGAAGGCGCGCGTTTCATTATGCAGGTCGTAGTGGAAGAAGGGCACCTGGTAGGGCATGTGTTTGAGGGCGCTGGAAGGGGCGGCGGCCGGGAAGGGGGGGGGCATGGCCATCGGGGGGTTAGATGGGCAGGGCCATCGTGCACACGGGGCGGGGGAGGCGCGCGGG
>NW_009242972.1:2069509-2072308 GCF_000388065.1 Fonticula alba | reverse complement strand
GGGGGGGGGGGGGGGGGGGGGGGGGGGGGGGGGGGGGGGGGGGGGGGGGGGGGGGGGGGGGGGGGGGGGGGGGGGGGGGGGGGGGGGGGGGCAGGCTCCGCCGACGCACCGCTGGTAGGCCTCGGTGAGGGTGCGCTCGCCGGCCTTCTGGATGTTCATCAGGGTGACCACCTGCACGCAGCTGGCCCGGGTGGTGGACAGCTGCCGCGGCCCGGTCGAGGCATAGTTCGAGTCCAGCAGCCAGAAGTGCCGTAGCAGCGAGGGCACCATCAGGGGCACGGGGTCGGCGGCGGCCACGCCGGGGGCCAGGTGCCCCCCGGCGGCCTGGCCGACGGCCGGCTCCGGCGGCTGCTCAGCGCCCCGGCTGAAGAGAATCCGATGGGACCCGATGCCGGACAGGACGCTCCCGGTGGCGGCCTGTTCCCAATGCAGGGGGACACTGCCACGCACCTGCAGGAAGGCCAGCACATGCAGGCGGTTGCCGGCCGGGGCCGCGGCCGCGGCCGGCTGCGGCTGCGGCTGCGGCTGCCACAGGACCAGGACCTGCTCGGACTCGACGAAGTTCGAGGTGTTGCCCTCGTCGTCGACGCCGCGCGAGAGGAAGCGCGTGCCGGCGCGGCCGTGAGCAATGCGCGCGATCAGTCCAACCAGCGCCGGCCGGGGGAGGTGCTCCGGCAGGGCGGGCTGCGGCGAGTGCGCCAGCGGCGGCGGCGGCCGGACCCCATGTGTCCCGACAAAGCCGCGGATCAGGTACAGCAGGGGCGGCGCCTGGTGGGCCGAGGGGGCCGGCAAGTCGTGCAGCGGGAACAGGTGGATGATGTCGCGGAGCTGTGGGGTCGCGGGCCAAGCGCAAGGAGGGGGGGGGGGAGGGGAGGGGAGGAGGGCGACCGGGGTGCGCGCGTCAGGGCCAGGACGCCGAGAGCAGGAGGGCCGGGATCTGGAGCACGCGGCGCTGCCTCGGGCCGGGGGGCGGGGCAGGCTCACTGGCGTACCATGTACTCGTTCCAGAGGAAGCGCGAGTCCAGGACCACGGGGTTGGCGCCGGCCGGGGCGGCGCGACGGATGCGCTCGCGCCGGGCATACGAAGCCGTCAGATCGCCGCCCTGGCCGGCGAAGTAGAAGCTCCCGCCGGAGGCGGTGAACAGACGCAGCACATCGGCCAGCGGGTGTGCCTGGGCGTGGAGATCCTCGGAGCCGGGGGCGGTGCCGGGAGCGCCGGGGGCCGGTGGGCCTGCCGACGAGCCGGGGGTCCCGCCGGCGGCGGCGGCGGCGGCCGCCGCCAGCGCTCGCGCCCGCTGATGCGACATCTCCAAGTGCGAGTCGTATGTGCTGCTGCGCAGGGAGATGAAGGCCACGGCCGTGATGCGGAAGGCTCGGAGGTCGGCCCGGCCGGGCGGGCCGAACCCCAGGGGGAAGTTGGCGGCCGGCGCGGCGCCGGTCACCACGCCGAGCAGGGGCTCGCCATCTGGGTCGGGCCGTGCGCCGAGGCGCGAGAGGCCGAGAGGCGGGGATGTCAGTGGCGGAGTGGCCCGGCGAGGAGACTGTGCGCTGGGCGAGATGCCGGGGCGGAGGGGCGGGGGGGGGGGGGGGGGGGGGGGGGGGGGGGGGGGGGGGGGGGGGGCGGACCAGTGGGCGAGGGCAGCACGCCGATGACGCCCCAGATGGGGGTGCTGTCGGGCGTGAGGCCAGGCGTGTGCGTCGGCGTCAGGGAGAAGCTCTCGCGTGCGGCGACGCCCCCGGCGAAGACCAAGCTCTCGACCGAGATGGGCTGCTGCTGCTGCTGCTGCTGCTGCTGGGCCGAGGGATCGGCGGCCTGGATGTTGGGCACGATGCGCACCCGGCGGGCGCCGTTGGTGGACCGGGAGATGTGCAGGCGGAAGGGCAGGACCGGCTCCTTGGTGACCGGGCGCGCGAGCAGGGGCCCGGCGGTGCCGGGGCCAGGCGGTGCGCGCATGGGCGTGCTGCCGCTTGGGGCCGGTGGCGGCAGGGGCCGCCGCATGGCTCCCGGGCCCGGGGCCGAGCCGGCCGGCAGGATGCCGGAGCCCGGGCGCGGGGCCACCGGCGGCGGCGGCGCGGCCGCGAGGGTGGTCCCGCCGGCCGCGAGGAGGGCGGAGTTCGGCCGCGGCGGGGCGGTCGGGCGTGGGGCGCCGAGGCTGCCGCTGCTGCTGCTGCTGCTGCTGCCGCCGCTGGAGGATCCGCTGCTGGACGGACGCGGGGCCAGGATCACCGGCGGCGGGGCGGCCGGGCGCGAGGGCTGGCTGTAGGCCGATGGCGGGGGCGGCGCCGGCCGGCGAGGGACGGTGGGCGGTGCGCCGCCGGCCGGCGCTGCCACAGCGTTGCCCGGCGGCTGCGGTGGGGCCGGTGCGGCCGGTCGGCCTGGCGGTGGGGGCGGCATCCGGCCTGGGCCCGGGCCCGCCTGGTTGGGCATCGGCGGCGGCGGCGGCCACTGTGACATGGCGGCGAGGGGCGGCGGGCGCAGGGGGGCGGCGAGGGAGCGAGGCGCGAGGCGGCAAGTGCGGGGGAGGGGAAGAGGGGACAGGGAGGAGGCGCATGCCGAGGCTGACGCGAGGTGCCCCGCACGTCTTTCCTGTGCGCATCGGTGGCCGACAAGGAGGCGACGTGCGCACTTGCGGCGGGGCGCGGCAGGAGCCCGGAGGGCAGGTCGCTCCTTCGCGTGTCGCCGCCGCCGCCGCCGCCGCCGAGGCCCGCTCACCCACCCGGCGGGGCACGCGTCAAGAAACCGGCAGTTACCCCCGGGCGGCGCATAGTCCCTCCTCCGCCCGCCCCCGGGGGACCGGG
>NW_009242972.1:2063149-2066118 GCF_000388065.1 Fonticula alba | reverse complement strand
CCTGCCTCTCTCCCGCCCCGTCCCCTCCGCCCGCGCGTCTCGGATCTGTTCGCCCCCACCGCGCTCCCGCTTGCCGGTGCGTGCATGCGCCATGCCCCCGCCGGCCCCGCGAGCCAGCGACTTAATCGCGCCGCCAGCCGGCCGGCGTCCTCTGCCTCCTCATATCTCCCCCTCCTCTCACACCGGTTCCTCGCCCCTGCCTCCTGACCCCCCCCCCTCCCCGCCTCTTGGCTCCTGGCCATCGCCGGTGGTACAGTCCCTGCCCGTTCGCGCATGAGCGGCGCCTCCGGACCTCCCCCCTCCGACTGATTGATCTCGCGCGCGCGCGCGCTCATCTGCATCGCCTCGCCTTCCGCCCTTCCCTCTCTCCCTCGCCATGCCCCCGAAGCCCCCGCCCCCGCCTCCGCCCCCTGGCGGTGGTGCCGGCCCGGCTGGCCTTGCCCTGCCCTCTCTGTCCATGGTGTCCAATGTCCCGGCGACGACCTCCTCCTCGTCCACCCCCCCGGCCACATCGCCCACCGTGACCGCCGAGGAGTCCGGCCCGTCCTTCATGGACCGCTTCCGCACCCTCTTTAAGTGTGCGTCTGCTGCCGGCATGCGCTCGCGCCGTCGTCGGTCTCTCTTGCCTCGGCTTTCCGCTGGCCAGTTGCTCACCTCCGCCTCTTCCCCCTCCGCCCCTGGCCGGTGCTCGCCCCCCCCCCCTCCCCCCCCCGACAGCCAATGATCGCCCGTCGAACAGCGGCAATGACTCGCGCCTGTCGCCCGGTGTGGCGGCCCTGGCCAGTCACAACCACACCGGCGGCGCGCACCCGCTCATCTCGGCGCCCATGTCCTTCCGGCATGAGGTGCATGTTGGCTACAATGCCGAGACCGGCGAGTTCAGCGGGCTTCCTTCCGAGTGGACCATGCTCCTGGAGGGCTCCGGCATCAGTAAGGAGGAGCAGCGTGAGAACCCGGATGTGCGTCTTCCCCCCTCCCCCCTCTCTCTCTCTCTCTCTCTTGTTCTCCCTTCTCTGTATGCTCTCTCCAACTCACTCCTCGTTTTCCCTTCTTTTCACTTTCTCTTTCTTTTCTCCTTCCCTCCTTTTCCTCTTCCTCCCTCTCCCTCCCCCCTCCCACTCCTCAGGCCGTCATCCAAGCCCTCAAGTTCTACGCCGGGTCCTCCGGGTCCGAGGACAAGTCCACGCCAGCTGGCTCGCCACAACTGCCCAAGGGCGCTCCACCGACGCCGCCCACACGGCTCCCCCCGACGCCGCCCGGGCGCGGGCCCCCCTCGGGCACCGCTGGCCAGCAGCAGGCACCGGTCATGGCTTCCGGCCATGCATTCACTCCGCCGCCGCCGCCGACCACCGCCCCGCCGGTCCCCCCTCCCAAAAACCCCAAGGCCAGCCCCACCTCGCCGACTACCCCCTCCTCGCCGTCGGATTCGCAAGACAACTTCGACGCGGTGGCCGCGGTACCCCGTCGCCGGCGGGAGACCTCCTCCCCGACCGCCGGCGGCCCATCCAGCCCGGCTGGACTAGAGGACGACATCATGACCCGGCTCCGGGCCATTTGCACGCCCGGCGACCCGAACGACTTCTACAAGGACTTCCGAAAGATCGGTCAGGGGTGCGTCGCTGTCTTTGGCTTTTGCATTGCCCCGCCCGGCCTGGCGGGGCCAGTGTGCCCTGTTTGCGCATTCACTTGGCCGCCGCTCCCTCGGCTTGCTTCTGCCTGCTTTCCATTGCTGACACCCACACTTGGCATCCCTTCCTGCGGTCTGTCTCCCTCTCCCTCTCGTCCTCTCGCTCTCTCTCGTCCTCCCTCGTCCTCTCGTCCTCTCGCCTTCTCTCGTTCTCTCTCGTTCTCTCTCGTCCTCTCGCCCTCCCTCGTCCTCCCTCGTCCTCTCGTCCTCTCTCGTCCTCTCGCTCCCCCTCGCCCTCTCTCGTCCTCTCTCGTCCTCCCTCGTCCTCTCTCGTCCTCTCGTCCTCTCGTCCTCTCGCCCTCTCACCCTCTCCCAATAGTGCCTCCGGGGGTGTCTTCTCCGCGCAGGAGCTCTCCACCGGTCGCCGGGTGGCCATCAAGCAGATGAAGCTCGAGCAGCAGCCCAAGAAGGAGCTCATCGTCAGCGAGATCGCGGTCATGCGCAACGCCCAGCAGGAGAACATCGTCAACTACATCAATGCCTTCCTGGTCAATGACGATGCCGACCTGTGGGTGGTCATGGAGTACATGGAGGGTGGTTCGCTGACCGATGTGGTCACCACCACCATCATGACCGAGCGTCAGATCGCCACCGTCTGCCGGGAGGTCCTGCGCGGCCTGGCCCACCTGCACTCTCGCAATGTCATCCACCGTGACATCAAGAGTGACAATGTCCTCCTCGGCATGGAGGGCGACATCAAGATCACGGATTTCGGCTTCTGTGCTCAGCTCTCCGAGGAGAGCACCAAGCGGACAACCATGGTCGGCACGCCGTACTGGATGGCCCCGGAGGTGGTCACCCGGAAAGACTACGGCCCCAAGGTGCGTGCATGTGTCCCTGTCTTCTTCCGCCCTGCATGCGGGCTGCCTTCCCCCTGGTGCTTTGTCCTCCTGCTGTGCTCTTTCCACTCACGCTTCTCCGTCTGCCTGTCTCTGTCTTTGCCAACCGCCAATCCTTGCCTGTCTTTCTCCTTCTCTCCCCTCTCCCTCCCGCCGCTCCCTGCCCCCCCTCCCTCCCTCACGGCACAGGTCGACATCTGGTCCCTCGGTATCATGGCCATCGAGATGATCGAGGGAGAACCCCCCTACCTCAATGAGAATGTCCTGCGCGCCCTGTATCTGATCGCCACCCAGGGCACTCCTACCATCCAGAACCCGGAGCGTCTGTCGCCGGTCTTCCGGGACTTCCTCTTCAACTGCTGCTTGGCGGTGGACCCGGAGAAGCGCCCGAGCGCCGAGGAACTGCTCCAGGTGCGTTTCGCGCCTCCCCCCCCCCCCCCCCC
>NW_009242972.1:2061476-2062543 GCF_000388065.1 Fonticula alba | reverse complement strand
CCTTCTGCGGCGTGCAGCATGACTTCATCAAGAAGGCCGAGCCCAACCGCTCGCTGAAGCTCGTCATCCGCGCCGCCAAGGCCAGCAAGGCGCAGTCCAGTTAATTGCGCCCCGCCACTGGCCCTTGTCCCTTCCCTCTATCCCTGGTTCTGGCGCCGCTGCTTCTCCCTTCTTCCCCTCCTCCCCCCCCTTTCCCCCGATCGACGCCCCTCCCTCCCCACTGGTTCGGCGGCCCCCTCACCGTCCTTGTATCTGATGCCTCCCCCTTTCGCCTTCTCCCACACAGTTTCCCCTGCCTCCTCCCTCTTCCCGCTTCCCCGCCAGAGGGGGACCTGAGGTATGCACCTCGGCATATCCCCTCCATCCCTCCCCCCGCCTGCCCTAGGCATTTGTGGCGTGTTGCCCATCTTCCCCGCCCCTCTGGCAGCCACCCACCCCGAGGAGAGCAGCCACTCCATCTTGTTGCCTCCTTCTCTCCCCGTGTGTGCTGCCCAGAAAAGCGCCCCCCCCCCCCCCAAAAAAACAATACACAGCCTTTGCATCCCCCTCGGCCTTTGATTCATCCGCGTCCATCGTGCGGGCATGCGGGACTGAGGCTCGCCACGGGCATATTCCCCCCCGCACACACATGCACATGCACACGCTTACGGCCAGTGACCCTGGAGGAAAGTGCCTGGCAGCGCAGAGCCCACGCGCGGGGCAGGCCCGGGCCGGGGAAAAGGCACGGCCGAGCGCGGGAGCCCGGGCGATCGCACCCTTTCGTTGGCACATGTGCAGTGACATGTCAACTGGCCGCCGCCGCCGCCGGGGCAGGGACTGCGGGGCAGCGGGCCCACACGGCGGGCCCAGTCGCGATCTTGGCCGTGCGGACGCGGCTAAGCGCCAGGGGCACACTCGTAGCTAGGGCGAGGCGCCTGTGCGGGGTGTGGGCGGCGCAGATCGCGCACCCGGCGGGCGGGTTTTTCCCCGCCCACGGCCGGGCTTGCCTCTGGTTGGCCGTGTACACCCCCGATTGTCCCCCTCCCCCCCCCCCGGCCCTCTTTTCTCCGGCAACCTCCTGGCCCTCC
>NW_009242972.1:2055056-2061135 GCF_000388065.1 Fonticula alba | reverse complement strand
CCCCCCCCGCCTGGTCACCCCCACTCTTTTCTCCTCCCTTTCGCCGCCTTCTCCCGCCTTTCCCCTTTTCTCCCCCTCCTCCTCGGCTGGCGGGCACACATGTCCTTCTCTCTGCCGCGCCTCTTCGGCGAGCCGGGGCCCGGGTCGGGGGCCCCGGTCTCCGGTCTTTCGCTGTCGGAGCAGCTATCCGCCCTGACCGGGGGGGATCCCCATGGTCCCCGGCCGGCGGGGGCACCGGGATCTGGCTCGGGGCCCGGGTCGGGCCCGGGGCCGTCCACGGCCCGCGTGAATCCCCTGCTGCCCGGTGGCAGCCGATCAATGCTGTCCGGCCTGCAGCAGGCCCTCCTCCCGCAGCATCTGGTCCCGACGCCGGCTGCCGGTCCCGGTGCTGGCTCCGCTCCCGAGGCGGGGGACTCCTTCTTCGGGCGCATTTACCAATCTGGCCGGCGAAAGTTCGACTCGGTGGTCTTGATGTCGGCATTGCTCCTGTCATCGGCGGCCCTGTTTGTGACGGTGCGTGTGGCCACGCGCGCATGGTTGTCTCTGTCCTTGCCTGTTCTTGCCTGTCTGTCTGCCTGTCTGTCTGTGTGTGTGTGTGTGTATGTTGATGCGCTCACATGTGCGTGTGTGCGTCAGTGTACTCCTGTGGGTTTGTTAACCCATGTGTGCGCCTCTCTGTGGCTGGGGATCTTCCCCTCGCATCCACGTGTAATGCACACGCGCATGTGACGGGTGGGCTAACACTGGCGCTTTCCCGCCCGCCCCCCCCCCCCCCCCCCTCCCTTTCGGTCTCTGCTGCCGTCGTTGTCGTCGCCCCCCGCCGCGCCCTCACGCCACTCAAGGCACTCTTCTCGCTGCCGGCTATGTTCATCCTGCGCCCGGCCAAACCGGCGCTGGCTTTCAGCGCTGCGTCCCTCCTCTTCCTCGGTGCACTATATGCCGGGGGGGCCCTGTCGGCCCTTGTGGCCGCACTGTCCAGTAGCGGCGGCGGCGGCGGCGGCGGCGGCAGCACCAGCAGCGGGCCAGGGATCCGGTTGCCAGGTGCCGCGCTGGGCATCGCCTACCTGGCGATCACCCTGCTGACGGTGGTCTTCTGCCTGACCCGGCAGTCGGTGCTCCTGGTGTTCCCGCTGTTTGTTGGGCAAATCCTCCTGCTGGGCTGGCTGGTCTACCGAGTGGGACTGGGGTTCTTCATGGGTGCGCTCAAGGGGGCCGCATCCGTTGGTCGGTCAGTGCTGCCGGTATAGGCCCCCCCCCCCCCCGCGCCTCCCCCTCTGTCCCACTTGCCGCCTGTTGCCTCCGCTCCTCGGGCCAGGGGCCTCCTGCCAGCGGGGTCAAGCTTGCCGGCCGAGCTGCCCGCCCTGTGCTCCGGCCAGTCCCATGCCCACACCTGTGCCCGCCCTGGCCCCGAGGCATGCCAATGAAAAATAGAGGAAGTGTATTGTCGCCGGACACACACACGCACACACACGCGCGCGCGCGCGCGCGCGCAAGGGGTCGGCGAGTGTGTATGGAGGTGAGGAGGGGGGGGGGTGGGGGGGGGAGGCGAGGTGGGGGCGTACACGCCCTCCCACGGAGGAGGAGCCGCGAGGAGGGCGTATGTCTAAGGGGAACGCCCCACCGAAGCAAACAAACAGAGGGAGAAGGAAAGAGAGAAAGAAAAGAGTAGGGAGTTGGACGAGGCGGGACAGAGAGAGAGAGAGAGAGAGGGGGGGGGGGGAGAGCAAAAAAGGGCCACGGCGCCGCACACGACCCCGCCCCGGCCGGGGAGTGGGAGAAATGGTGGCAAGGACACAGGGGGGCGAGGAGGGCGGGCCAAGGGCGGCGTGCGGGTATTTCGCGCGCAGGACGCGCGACCAGAGCCAGGGCAGGAGAAACACACAGAGAGCCCGGGGGCAGGAAGAGGGAAAGACAGAGAGCAGAACAGGGGATGGCCCCCTTCGCCCGATGCAGCAACATCTGCCTCGTGTGTCGGCACAAATACGACGGCCACTCCCCGGGGCTGGCTCTCTCTCTCTCTCTCCCCCTGTCTCTCGATGTGCCGGACCTTTGGTCGCTCTTCTCCCGGGGGTCTGCCGGTCGTTGGATCTTGCCCCCCCCCCGCCCCTTTCTCTCTCTCTCTGTCGTTCTCCTTCCGGGCTTCGTCGGGCGACATGGCCAGACGCACGCACGCACGCACGCACGCGCGCACGGCAGCATCATCGCCCAGCAGCACGCACCCCCTTTAGAACATGAAGATGGCCCCGTCCTCGGCCTTCTTGGGCTTGGGCTTCGGGCGGAAGGCCTCCGGCATGTCGCGGATCTCCTCCGGGGTGAGCTCCTCGCCGGACTGGAAGGGCTCCGACTCGAAGAGGTCCTCCTCCGTGAGGATGGGCAGGTCGTCGAAGATCGGCACCTTGAGGATCTCATCGTCACCCAGCAGGGCCTCCCACTCCGGGTCCTCCGGGAGGCCCTCCTCATCCAGGCGAACCTTCCAGGCGAAGTCCCCGCCGCGGGCATCGGCCGCCATGGCCTCGAAGCGGGAAATGACACGCTCCACATACTGATCGGCCGGCGGCTCGACGGCCAGGTGCGAGCTCAGCAGGGCCAGCTGGTCGACCAGGGCCTCCACCTGCTCGAAGTCCACCCGACACAGGGCCCGGCTGTGGAGCCGCAGCGAGTCGGTACGCGTGAACTCCCCACGCCACTCGAGCGGCCGGATGAACTCGAACATCATGCGGTCCACATCGGGCGGGAACATTTCCGCCAGGCTCTCCTCCGACGGGCCATACTCGAAGGGGCGCGGGGCCTTCTCGACCAGCTCATCGCACTGCTCGGCAATGTGCCGCATCAGGCCGACGGACAGGGGCGTGTCCTCCGGGTACACCCAATGGTGGGTCCGGGCCAGGGCACGCATGGCCGATTCCAGGTCCTTCGGGGGGATGTGCGAGAAGATGAGCGGCATGAACTCCGCATTGGCGAACATCCGCTGGTAGCGGTTGACCGTGCGCATGTAGGCCCGGAGGATGCGCATGGACAGGCCGATCGGCGCCCGGGGAGCCAAATTCAGCGACTTGAGCACGGTCAGGCCACGAGGATGCATGCCCAGCAGCTCCGGCAGCTGGTCCACCAAACGCCCCAGGGACTTGGCCTGGCCCGGGGTCAGCGGCCCGATCATCGACGGGCTGGTCTGGTAGCGGTTGATCATGCGCAGCTGCAGGAGCTCCAGCTCGTGCAGGATCCGGTGGAGCTGGTCCTCGCTGGCCGGCGGCCGAGCCGCCAGGTCCAGGTACGGCTTCACCAGGGACAAATACTCGCGCACATAGTGCAACGTCATGACCGCATACTCGGTGTCCTCGCCCGGGTAGCGGCAGGGCTGCCAATTGGCGATGTCCGTGCTCCTGGACAGGTAGTCCACCTCGCGCGGCCGGAAGACCCCCTGCGTGATGTTGCGATCGTCCTGCCCGAGGGTGCCCATGTTGAAGGAGGTCCCGAACATGGTCACATGCTCGTCGGTCAGGAGATTGGCCACCAGCCCCGGCAGGGCTTCCATGCCGGGCGGCATGAAGGCCAGCGGCATGGAGGTGTGCTTTTGGCCCCGGGCGCCGAGCATGCCCCGGCGGGAGCCGTGCTTCTGCCGGTAGTACATTTCGCACGCCTGCGCCAGGACATACGCTCCGTTGAGGGAAATCCGCCGCAGGCCATGCTCCTCAAAGGTGGCCACCAGCTTCCGGGCCAGGACCTCCTGCCGGCGGAAGCTGGCACCGCGGCCGGTCCGGCTGGCCGGCGCGTCGTCACGCTCGGCCGCCGTGGCCGACACCACATCGAAGCCGTCCAGCTTCGAGGCGGCCGCCTCGCGGAAGGCCTGCTTGGTGGCCTCGGACCGCTCGACCTGGGTCTTGGCCCGGAGCCGGTCGAGGGACTCGAAGTACCGGTCGGTCTCGGCCAGCACCTCGCTCGGCTCCATCAGCTTCGTGGCCTGGCGCTTGGGGGTGCTGGAGGCGGAGCCCATGCGCCGGCGGCGGCCAGCGCCGGACTTTTGCATATCCTGCCCGGGGCCCGGCTCGGGGCCCGGCTTGCCGGCGTCCGTGGCCGGGGCATCCTTGGAGGGGGTGGCGGCGGTGGCGGCGGCGGCGGCGGAAGCGGCCACGGCGGCCACGGCGGCGGCGGTCGCGTCGTCGGTGCTCGTCCCGAGCAGGCCGGCCCGCACGGCCGGATCCGCCAGGAAGGCCCGCAGCATCTCGACCGGGGACTTGCCGGCCATGGCCTGGCGCTCCTCCTCCGACAGGAGATCCAGCAGGGGGGTCAAGTCGGCCTGGGCGGCGGCGTGCAGGAACTCCGGCGAATCCAGCAGCGCCTCATCGATGGGCGTGTCATCGAGCTGGTCCTCCGGCACAAAGAGATCCATGCTCTGGCGCAGCCGGGCCACCAGCACCGGCGACTGCTCCGGGTTCTCCAGGTCGATGCCCATGTCGGTGGCCAGCTTGTCGCAGGACAGCTCATTGACCAGGAGCTCCGCCGTGACCGAGGGCTCCTCCACACTGTCCAGGCCGCCCTCCGGCTGGAAGCGCGACATCGGCGCCAGGTCCTCCCGGGCCTCGGCGCGCCGCTGCCGCAGCTCCTCATACTCCGGGGTCAGGTGCACCCATGGCAGGGTCAGGTCCAGGGGGGCCTCCTTGTGGGGGACCATCCGGTCGAAGGACTTGTGCATGGTGTCCATGCCCTGCTGCACGTAGCCGGTCCGGTTTTCCATGAAGTTGGGCAGGTCAAACCCGATGCGGCTCTTCTTCTTCTTCTTCTTCTGGTCGAAGCGCTTCTGGGCCTCGGCCTCGGCCTCGGCGTCGGGGCCGGCCGTCTTCGAGTCCTCGGAGCCGGGCTTCTTCTCGTCGCGAGCGGTGCCGGCGGCGGTGGCGGCGGCGGCGCCGGCAGCGGTGCCAGCAGCAGCGGCGGCGCCGGCGCCGGCCCCGGCCGCGCCAGCCTCCGCGGCGCTCTCCGGATCATTCGGATCCGGGGCCACCTTGAAGTTGGGGTCGTACTCCTCGACGTCGCTCTCGAAGTCGCTGATGCCCTCCTCGTTGTCTTCGTCATCGCTGCCGTAGACCTCCGGCGCGGGGATCGGGCAGAAGTCGTGGCGCGGGTCCATGCGGAATTCCCACTCCAGCTCCACGCGATCCTTGGCCTCCTGGATCATCCGGTGCATGAAGGGACTCCCGCCGAGGGCCGGGGAGTTGGCGATGTAGAGCTCCGTGTATCTCTGTGTGTGTGTGTGTGTGTGTGCGCGCGCGCGACCATGCGCCAGAGGCAGGGAGCTGTGATTAGTGGACGAGCACCGGCGGCGGGGGGGGGGGGGGGGGGGGGGGGGGGGGGGGGGGGGGGGGGGCAGGGCAGGCAGGGAGAGGGGCCCTGGCCGAGGGCGCGGCCGGTGGGAACGCACTTGACGGAACTCCTCGATCGGGATGGACGCATTGATCCCAAGGACCTGGTATGCCTGGGCGATGGGCATCCTGCCCGGGGCGAAGAAGGACTCCTCGGGGTTTCGTTCCAGCCGGGAGGAAGCGGCCGACGCGGCGGCGGCGGCGGCAGCACCACCGGCTGCGAGTCGCATGGGGCAGGCATGGTGGTGAGCAGCGGAGCGAGGGGGCGCAGGGAAAGGGGCCGGACAGGGCGGCGGCACGCACTCATGGTGGCATTCCGGTAGGCATGGACGAAGCCCTTGAGCGCGATGGTGACGGCCTGGACGGCCACCTGGGCAAAGATGCGTGACTGTTCGGGGGCGGCGGTGGAGGCGGAGGCGCATGCGAGGCGGAGCCCACCGGGTTAGCGGGCGACCGGGCGAAGCGGCGGAAAAAGCGCGAGCAGATGCCTTCCCGGGGCCCGGCCCCTCGGCGCAGGAGGCCACACGGAGGGACGGGGCGCGGGGGGCCCGAAGGATGGCGTGAGCGTACCATGGCCGAGGCGGTTCAGGCACAGAGGCGCCGGAAGCGGGCTCTCTGTCAGGGGCGCGAGCGCGGCAAGAGGAGGGGCCAGGGAAGGGCGGCGGGGAGGGGGGAGGGGCAGAGCAACGGTCGCTGCGCGGACAGGGGAACGACGATGGGCGGCG
>NW_009242972.1:2047785-2054946 GCF_000388065.1 Fonticula alba | reverse complement strand
GGGGGGAGGGGGAGGGGGGGATGTTGACTGCCGATGGGCAGGCGGTCGGGGCGGCAGCGATCTGGTGGCCTTTTGCGGTGCCGGAGCCGTCCGGTCGCCGGCCGCCGGCGCGGGGAGGCACCCTCGCTAGAGAGAGAGCGAGGGAGAGAGGGAGAGAGAGAGAGAGAGAGCAAGGGAGGGGCGCAGCAGGGGGAGGCCCATCTCCAAGGCGGCCTGGAGAGGTGGGTGCGCGCACGGTCACACGCGCGCGCGCGCGCGCACACATATGCGTGGGTGTGTGTGTGTGGGTGCGTGTGTGTGCGTCCGTCTGTTACACCCTTCGTGGGCGTCCTCCCGCCCGGCCCTCCCGCGGGATTCGCGCCCGTCCGCAGCCATGGCGCGAGAGATGCGCCGGGCCGGGTGCCCGGCCCGGTGGGGTGCCGAGGGCCCGCCGGTCGCGCGGGAATAGACGCCTAGACAGACACCGTGCGGGCTCTTTCTTCCTCTCTTTCTCTCTCTCTCTCTCCCTCTGTCGCTCGGGGGTTGGTGGACCGGCGCGCTTGCTCCCTCGTCCCGGCCCGCGGCCCGGCCGACCGGAGGGCACAGGCCGGCCCCATGTCCCTCGGCCCTGCCGGCCCGGGGCGGGCGTGTCCTTCCCCCCCCCCCCCCCCCTGCGGCCTTGTGCGAGGCCCCTCGCCCGTGCACAGGGCTCCCCGCACTGCGCGCGGCGGCGGGGGGACGAGCGGCTCGCCGGGCGTGTGTATCACCCCTCCGGAATTGCATTCCGCCGTGGAACGTGACATGCCCAGCATTGCTTTAGGATTGTCTTAAACTCAAGAAGTGCCGCCGGATCGCGCACGATTGGCACCGCCGGAATGCCCCCCCCCCCCCCCCGCCCCCGTCCCCCGTCCCCCGCCCCCCGTCCCCCGCCCCTCGCACCTACCATGCCCCTCGCCGCCGCCGCCGCCGCCGCCGCCACTGACAGCGCCCCTCACCCTGGGGCGCTCGGCCACTCGGAAGAGCCCGGCCACCCCGATGGCACGCTGGACGTGGTGCACTTGCTTTTCGGCTCGGGCGTCACCGCGCCGGCGGCCTGCCTGAGCGTGGCCTGCCGCCGAGGCCGGGGAGCCGTGCCGCCATTCGCCACCACCCTGTGGCGCTCGTCGCTGCTGCTGGCCCTGCACCTGCGCCACCAGCCGGCCATGGTCGCCGGGCACAGCGTGCTGGAGCTCGGCGCCGGGACCGGGGTGGCCGGGCTGACGGCCGCTCTGCTCGGTGCTCGGCGGGTTGTCCTGACCGACCTCCCCCAGGGGGGTGTCCAGTCGGCCGAGCGCAGCGTGCGCCTCAACCCGCGGGCCAGGCCGGCCACGGGCGGTGTCGAGGTCCTCCCATTGGACTGGGCCGCGGCCGATGCGCCGGCCATGGTCGCCCGCCTGGGCAGCCCCTTCCCGGACCTGCTGCTGGCGGCCGACTGCGTTTTCCAGCCTGACAGTGCGTGCGGCCGTGTCCTCGGCCCCGGTGCCGCCGGGCCCCTTGTCGGATGCTGTTGTTGCTGCTGGCTTTGGCCTGCGCCCCTCTCGGCCTCGCTCTGACCCTTCGCGCCATGCGTGCACGCCCGCCGACTCGCCCGGGCGCCTGCCCGCCCACACGCTTGCTCTGACTGGTTTGGCGATCGTGCCCGTTTCCTGTGCCCCCCCCCCCCCGCCTCCCCCCCGCCCGGGGTCGGGCTCCAGTGTTCGTGCCCTTTGTGCAGACACTGGCCCTGCTACTGCATGAGGCCCAGGCCCGGGGCCGGGATTGCCACCCCCTGGCCCTGATGGCCTATGAAAACCGGTCCCCCTACCGGTCCCTGGCCGAGACATTGGCCTTCTGGGGGCTGGTCGGCCGGGAGGTCCCCCTGCCGCCGGCCGATCTGGGCACCCTCCGGGAGGTAGCCTGCCCGGGGGGCCCCTGCTCGGGCGCATGCGTGCCCTCCAGCGCCGCGGAGGACTTGACGCCCGGGCTCTTCGAGGATCTGCGGCTGTTTGAAATTTCCCTGGCGACGGACCGCCCGGAGCCGGAATAAGGCTGGTCCCGCCCCCGCCGGAGGCCCGGTCACACTCCCCTGCTGCACAGGGGCCTTCCGTGCGGCGATTCTCGACATACATGCTTGGTGTATTGGCCCGTCGTGGGGAAGGGCCCCTCAGCGCGGTGACGACCCTCCGGCCAGCGGAGAAGCACCCCCCGCATGGTTGCCATTGTCAGTGGCGTCGCCGCCCTCGTCGTCGTTGTTGTCGGAAGAGGAGGGGGACGACGAGTGGCGGGCCTGCTTCCGGGGGGGCTTGGCGGTGTCCGGCGTGGTGGCCGCCGGCAGCGGCGCCGCACCGGCGGCCGCCACGCCCATCGGGGCCCCCTGGTCCGGGACCCGGAAGAGTTCGGAGTCGCTGCCGATCAGGTCGCCCAGGGAAATGGCCCGCGCAAGGAGATCCGACTCGCCGGGGATGGCAGCCGCCGAACCGCCAGGCTGGGCGTCCAGCTGGGCGGCCCCCGCGGCGGCCGGCACACCGGCCCACAAGTCGCGACTGCTGCCAGACCCGGCCGGTCCCCCGACTCCGCGGCGTTCCCAGACCATGGTGTTGAATGAGGCGATGACCTTGCGGTGCTGGCCACCCTGGGGGGTGAGCGGGGCCTGTGCAGGCGGTGACGCCGGCGGGCCGTGCCCGGGCGCCGAAGTGGCGGCGTGGCCCTCCCCGAGGAGGCCCTGCCCGCTGAGGTCTGTCTCCTCCCCGGCCGGGGCTGTGAAATAGGATGTGTCCAAGGGCCCTGCCAGCTGGGGAACGAACAAAGGCTGCGCCGTGGCAGTAACAGAAGGGGGGGCGGGGGGAATGAATACATGTCAGTCGGCAGCGGGCGACCCTCGTGTTGGCGATTGTCTTGTGTTGGAGGGCCTGCGTGTGTGTGTGTGTGGGGGGGGGGGCCGGTTAAAGTACGGCAAGCCGAGCATACGCACCTCTGCATCGAGCAGCTTGCCAAAGTCCATATCCGCGAAAAGGGGCAGCGCATGCAGGGCCAAGAGGCCGGCCTTGCCGCGACCGAGGCGTTCCTCGGGCAGAGCCACCAGGCTGCACATGCATGGGGGTGCATTTGTGCACAGACGAGGGATGGCGGTGGTGGGCGGTGTTCCACCACGGGCAGGAGGGGGGGGGGGGGCAAGAAAGAGGAAGCAGAAAGGAAAGGGAGGCGGGGTGCGAGGATCGGGCAAGGGCCGATGGAGGCCCAAACGAGGACCAGGGGGCGGGGGAAGACAAAGGCGGGGAGCCAGGGCGCACGCATGAATCAGCTGCCAGGCGCGCACGGCCTCCAGGCGATTGTGCAGTTCCTCCAGCCAGTCGGCTTCCCAGGCATCGGGCCCGGCATCGGCCGGGGCGCTTGGCTCACAGCCGAGGGGATTGGGCCCGCCGGCTTGCAGCATGGCCACCCAACGGGCCCGCTGCGCGCGCACCGAGTCCAGGGCATCGGCCTCCGACGCGTCGACAAACAGGCCCACCGGGCCGGCGTCCGGGTCCTCCTCGTTGGCCGAATCCACGGAGAAGTCCGCCGGTGACAGGCGCCCGGAGAACCGGACCACCTTGTCGAAGATCTCCTCCGGGCTGGGAGCCGTAAATGGGGGGAAGCCTGACCATTGTCGGGGGTTTCCCGGCGGCGGCCACGACGCCCGGGCTTGAGGTCAGAGAAGGGACAGGCACACCAAAAGCGAGGAGCCCCTTTGCCGGGGGCGGCGCACCATAAATCAGCTCGAAGAAGATGCACCCGATGGCCCAGTAGTCCACGAGGTAGTCGTATCCGGCGCCGCGCTGCAGCAGCTCCGGAGCCATGTAATTGGGCGAGCCCACCAGTGAGAAGGACTGGCACCGGTTGTGGGAGGGGGGGGGGGCGGACGGGGGCGGACAGGGCGGGTCAGACATGGGGCTCGCAGGGGGCAGAGGGCGACCAACGGGCGTGGGGGGAGAAGGCGTGTGGCAAGGCAAAGAGGAGCAGAGAAGGGCGCGGGAAAGAGGGCGGCCGAGGAGGGGGCAGGCCAATGGCGCGATGGCGCGATGGCGGAGCGCACCCGGTGAACCGTGCGTTTGGGGTGTGACGGGGCGGCGACGCGCACCGTGCGCCCGGCCGGGCCCCAGCGCGATGACCGCAACGTCAGCGGGGTGGCCATTTCGCGCACGGCCATCGGCGTCAGGGAGACAGTGCGCGCATGGCCAGGCGACCGGGCAGGCCGTGCCGCAAGCTGCCAGACATGCGGCCGGCGTGGGCAGAGAGTCAGCGAACGGGGGCCACATGCCGGGGAAGGGAAGGGAAAGTCGAGGAAGGGATGCCGGCCGGCCGGGCGCATACCCGCTGCTCCATTTCCCGGACATAGCCGTCGACGGTGGCCACGCTGCACAGGCCGAAGTCCGTGAGCTTCAGGTGCCCGGCCGCCGAGATGAGGAAGTTTTCCGGTTTGACATCGCGGTGGAAGAACCCATGCGCATGCAGGGCGCTCACGGCCGACACCATTTCCGCCGCATAGGTTGCCGCATGCGCATGCTCCAGGCACCCGAGGGCCTCCAGCAGGCCGCGAAGATCCCCGCCCGGGACGAACTCCATGGCGAAGTACAGATACCGGTCGTCCTGGAAGGTGCCATGCAGGCGAACATGCCACGGCGAGTGCGACAGCGAGCTGAGGATTTGCTTCTCGGCGATGAGTGCCGACACCTGCAGGGTGTTTTTTTTTTTTCGGGCCCACCAGCCGCCCGCCGCCGCGGCCGCCGTGCACGCGCGCGCGCGCGGTCACGCGCACATGTCGCATGTGCGCACAGACAAGATATGGCCGGGTGTCAGCATGCAAGCGTCCATGTGGCAGGTGCCCATCGGGGGACCTGGCGAGGGGAGGGGGGGGGGGGGGGGGGGGGGGCAAGGAGCACTGGTCGACGAACCTGCGACTCGTCCCCGAGCCGGGGCTTGGGAATGCGCTTGATGGCGCAGATGTTGGGGGTGCCCCCCTCGCCGGAGGGGTCGGCCCCCTGTTGGTCGAGCGACTCGTCCACGGCCAGAAACACCCGGCCGTATGCCCCGCGGCCGATCTGCCGGAGGAAGCGATATTCCGAGACCTTCGGCCGGCGCCGGGCCAGGCGCAGCATGCGCGTCTCGTAGTGCTGCAGGCGCAGGCGCAATTCGGCCCGCTGCTCTTCGGTGAACTGTGCCCACAGGGCAGGCGGCCCCGGCCGCCGGCGAGAGGGGGGGCAGGCGAGAGACAGGGAGCGGAGGCTGATTAGCGGAGGGCCCGGCAGAGGGATGGAAGCCCAGGGCGGCAGGCGGGCAAGCAGCCGGCCAAGCGCCGCAGGAGGGACACCCGGCGGGAATCAACGCACATGGTTCTCAGACATGACTTCCTCGAGGGCGGCGCGGCGCTCGTGGCGGCGGGTGGCATACTGGAGCTGCTGCGAGTATTGCGTGGCGAAGTCTGCCAGGTGGCCGGATGCCAGCCGGCGAGCCGGGACCGGGCGGGAGGGGGGCAGTTGTCAGGAGAAGCGTCCACGCGTGCGTGCGGGGCGGGGGGGGGGGGGGGGGGGGCGGCGGCGCAGGTGTACATGTCCCCGCCGGGCTCCGGGCACGGTCGGGGGCAGGACGCACAAGCCTTGGCGGCCAGGACCTTCTGAGCGGTGGACTTGGAAATCGGCGTCCCGGTGAGCGTGGTGTATGCATCGGCCGGGGCCGGCAGGTCGGCCGAGTGGCAGGCCGTGCAGAGGGGCCGCTTGGGCGACAGCGCCGGATGCAGCATCAGATCCGCAGGGCCCGGCGGGCCGTCAGCCATGGCCCCCGGGTGGAGCATCAGCTCGGGCCCCGGGTCGCCGGGCACAGCCCGGGGGCCATCGCCGCCGGCCGGGGCCGGGGCCGGGGCCGGCTCCGGCGAGGAGGACCACTCGTCAAAGAGCCGGCCGCCGGCCGGCCCCAGTGACCCGGGTGAGGGCGGGTCATTGAGCGGGAAGACGCCGGCCGGGGCGCCGGGCGAGCAGAGCAGCGTCCGCCCGACCGAGGACCCGGCCGAGACCCCGCCCGGCCGCGCGCCGAAGGGCGTGGCCAGCCCGGCCGCCGGGGACAGGAGCAGGCCCCGCTGCAGCAGGTCCAGATCGCTCTCATCCGAGAGGGTCATGTCGCCCAGGAGGTGGTTGGGCGAGGAGAAGCGTGACACCGATGGCGATCCGAGATCTGACCAGGCCGAGTGGCTGCGCGACAGGCCGCCGCCGCCGCCGCCGCCGCCGCCGCCGCCCGTCCGAGCCGCCAGCGGATCCGGCATCGGGAACCCATCGTCGTCGTAGCCGGCCGCGGCTTCGGGCTGGGGGCCGGGGGCCGGGCTGCCGGGCCCGGCCGGCGGCGCGCACGCGTCCAGCGAGGCCCGCCTGGCTGCCCGACAGCCGGGGCACCGGGGGGTCGGATCGTCGGCCGGCGCGGCCGCGCGCTCCAGCACGGCCGGCGGGAAGGCCAGCAGACTGGACGGCAGGTCCGAGAGGCTGGCCCCGGGCGGCGGCCGCGGCGAGAGGGCGTCCTCATCGGCAGCCGGGTGGGGCAAGATGGCCGGCGCCCGGCCGAAGGCCAGATCCGGCGTTTCCAGCACCCGGAGATGGTGCATGCGCATGAAGAGGGGCTCGCCGGCGGCCGGACCATGGCCCGGCCCCGGAGGCAGGGTGGCCAGGCGCGGGGTCTGCGGCGCCAAGCCCCCCGGCCCGGCCGGGCCCCGGCGGATCAGCACCGTCCCCGGGGTGGAAAGCACCGAGTCTGGCAGTGAGGGGGGCCCGTGTGGCAGGCCGCCTCCCGGCCAGCCGGTGGTCGGGGTCGGCCCCGGGCCCAGGGCCGGCGGCAGCCAGTCGGCCGGCGACATGAGCCCCGGGTACCGGTGGCACGGCGTCAGGGGCGGATCCTCGGCCAGGAAGCCGGACTCGGCCGAGCAGGCGAGCAGCGTGGACAGCAGCGGCGCCGGGGCCTTGCGCCGGGGGATGGGGATGGCCGTGCTGCCGGCCACCGGGCCGCCGGCCAGGGAGTCCGACGATCCGGCGGTGTGGGCGTGCGGCGCGGGCGGGCGCCGGTGCGGCGCGGGCGGGTCGCCCGAGTCGGTCGGAACGCCCGCCATGGCCAGGGAGGCGAGGGAGGACGGTCGCGAGGGGGGGGGGG
>NW_009242972.1:2041636-2047543 GCF_000388065.1 Fonticula alba | reverse complement strand
GGCGCGCGTGTGCGTGTGCGTGGGCGTGGGCGTGTGTGGGTGGGTGGGTGGGTGTGCTCGGCACAGGCGAGGAGGGGAGGGGAGATGCCGCAGCCTCAGGGCACAGGGCCGCCGAGGCTCCCAGGGGGCCGGGTTATCAAGCTTTCCCAGGGGCGGGCCTAGGGCCAACGGTCCGGCGGTCGCGCCAGTCTCGGTCGATGGCGGGAATTTAAAAATAACGCCCCCGTGATCCGGCGCGAGTCACATGCGCGCCTCCGAATGGGGAAGTTGCCTCTTTCCGAGGCCCGCCGGGGCGGTCTCTGTCGGCCGCGGGCGGGCGCGCGGGCGGGCGGGCGGGCGGAGGGAATGTCCGCCACGCTGGGACCTGGAGAATGCCAAGGGGGCCTTCTCTCGGCCCGCTGCTGGCAGGCGCCGGCGCCCGCCAGGCCGAGGCTGGGCTCGTGCGCCCCTGCCGCCCCCCCCCCCCCCCTCGCCGTCTCGGGGGAGGTGACCATCTTCCAGCCGGGCGGCGGTTTCCCGGGGGGCGGGGGTCGCCCCGATGGCAGGTGGGTGTAGATTTCCCCTCACCCACATCGGTCCCCCGCCCCCCCACGCCGGCGGGTGATCGGGTCGGGCAGCCTCCCTCAAGAAGGCGACCGGCGGGCCGGCGGGCGTATCTCTCCCTCTTTCCCCTCCCCCTCCTTGCGTCCACAGAGGCACACGCTCCCCTCCCCATCGCCCCTCGCCTGCCCTTGCGCCACCCCCCGCCGCGACAATGTCCTCCGACCCCCCGCCGCCGTCCTACAGCGAGATCTACCCGGCGCCGGCGGTGCTGACTGGCGTGCCGGCGCCGGCGCCGGCGCCGGCGAGGCCGCTGTATCCCACCGTCGGGCCCCCCTCCGCCGGGGGGAGCCACTACACGGCCGACAGCTCGGAGTGGTTTCTCACCCCGGCGGCCCGGGCGCCAGGCGGTTCTGGCACTTCGCCGGTCCCCGGGGCATCGGCCCCCGGCGGGCCTCCCTCCCCCGGCGGGACACGGCCCTTCACGCACGAGGCGGCCACTGCCCTGTGGACCCTGCTGGTGCAGGGCCGCGCGTTCGGGGACAAGGTGGACCCCGGCTGGCTGGCCTCGGTCAACCAGCTCATCGCGCCGTATGCCATCCCCTGGGAGTTCCTGCTGCAGGTGTTCGTCAAGGGCGTGTGCACCTCGGACTCGATGCGGTGCGTTGCGCCGCGCACATGCGCCCAATTGCGTCCCCCCCCACCCCCCCCCCCCCCCGCCCCCTCGCCGCCATGTGCTCTAACGCCGCTGTCCCCGGGGCCGGTCGTCCGGTGGGCCGGGCCAATGCGCCGTCGGTCCAGCTTCGCCGTCATCAATGCCTTTGCCCCGCGCCTGGCCACGAAGTTCACCTCGCTCAATGACATCCAGGCTGTCCTGAAAACGGTGTCGGTCAACTCCAACCGGGCCCAGGCCCTGTGTGCCATGCTGCCGGCCATCGACCCGGTTCCCCTGGGCCTGGAGCCCTGCCTGGAGCTGGCCCTTTGGATCAGCCCCTGCTCCGAGCAGATGGTCCTGGTGCTGCGGTCGCTGCTGCAGCGCCTGGTCCTGCCCGGGCCCGGGGCCGCTGCCACCGCCGCCCGGCAGACCTACTTCCCCCGGATCCCGTATGCCTACATGCACCGGCTGGTGGCCGGGCTCTGTGCATCCGGGCACTCGGCCGTCTTCCTGGCGGCCTTCCTCACGGAGTTTGCCTTCCTCCTCCCCGGGGGGGCGTGCCTGTCGCGCTTTGCGCTCGGGTCGGTCGGCCAGACGTGCATCATTGTGGCCAACCAGACGGTCTTCGCCGGGGCCCTGGCGCACCACCATGTTCCAGATCCGCTCGCACATCAGGAAGCCACCCGGCTGGTGGAGCTGGTTCTGCAGCATTGCCACACGGTGCGTGTGGTTGCTTGGGTGTCTGCTTGGGTGTCTGCTTGGGTGTCTGCTTGGCTGCTTGGCTGCTTGGCTGCTTGGCTGCTTGGCTGCTTGGCTGCTTGGCTGCTTGGCTGCTTGGCTGTCCGCTTGCTTGCTCGCCCGCTTGGCTGCTTGCTCGCCCGCCTGCTTGCCTGCTCGCCCGCCTGCTTGCCTGCTCGCCCGCCTGCTTGCTTGCTTGCTCGCCCGCTTGCTTGATTCCCCGCTTGCTTGATTCCCCGCTTGCTTGTTTGCCTGCTTGGCTGCCTACATGTTACTTTTCCTTCTTCCTTTCTCCACCACTTACTCTGCTTCCGGCCGCTTCCCCCCCCCCCCTCCCCCCGACGTCCAGGTTGATGACCATCTGCTTGTTGCTCTCGACATGATCTTGCGGACGCTGTCCCCCGCACCGGCCGGGCTGCTGGGCGGCAAGATTGCAGCTCACCCGCCTGATCTTTTCGTCCCGCCGGTGGCCTCCCTCCGCCAGTGGTACCACTTCCTGGGCCTTCGAAAGTCCCCGCCCCAGTTGCAGGCGGTGCGTCTGCCGGCCATCGTGCTGCCCTCCGCCCCCCCCCCCCCCCCCCTCCCTCTCTCCCTCTCTCCCCCTCCCTCGCGCATCCCATGTCCTCGCACACGCAAGCGCCTGCCGGTGTACTTGTCGAATGCTGACCCCCCCCCCTCCCCCCCGCAGATCTTGGTGGCCCTCCACAAGTGCTCGAGCGCCTTCCTGGAGGACATCCTGGCACGGTCCGACAGCGTGCCCGAGGGCTACCTCCTCACGGATGTGCTCCAGCTGTTTCCCATCTCCCAGCGGCTGGACGTCTTCCAGCTACTCATCCGCATGGTGGATGGCCCGTGCGTGACGCTGGCATTTCCCACCCCCACACCATATGGCACCGCCTCGCATGATGCCCCCTGCTTCGGCCACTGACTTGCTTTGCCGGCCGGCAGCCTCTCCCCGGCGTTGGCCATTGCCATCCTCGGGGTGCTCTCCTCGCAGGCGGCCAAGGCCGCCGAGGTTGTCACCCGCCTGATCCCCTTGTACGCGCGCATGCCCACATGCATGGCTCCCTCCTGTAGCTCCTGCTCCATGATGGGCCCCTTCCATGGCTTCTAACCCGTGTCGATTGCCCCTCCCCGCTCCTCGGCGGCACCTATGACCTCGGTAGCCTGCACTCCCTCAGTGCGATGGACTGCTCGGAACTCCTGGCCTTCTGCCCGCTCAACACCCGGTCATACCTGCTGCACATGGTGTGCCCGCTGCCGGCTGCCTCGCCACCGGCGTCGCCTCAGCTGCCGGTTGCCGTGCCGCCGCCCACCCACGGCAAGCCTCCGGCCGGCCCGACCAAGGACGAGCTGGACAAGGTGGCGCAGCGTCTGGCCCGGCTGACCTCCGGAGATGGAGGGTCGCCGCCGGCCCTGCTGCTTTCCACTCCGGCAGCGGTGTCCCCGTGGCGCCGGCGCCGGCGCCGGCGCCGCCGCAGCCGGCCAACTGCTCGCTCCTGGATCGGACCATCATCAATGATGGCAACGACGCGCGCATCCTGCTGCTGGCCTTCCCGACGGCCGAGCGCGAGGCGCTGATCAGTGCCCTGGCCCCGCGGTGCGTCCTCGCCCTCCCTCCCCCCCCCCCCCGCGGGCACACCCCGCGCTCCCCCCCCCCCCCCCCCCCCTGTCCGACATGCTCGCCCCGCTTTCGTCCCTGCGTCGGGCGCTAACCCCGTGCTCGGCCGCCGCCCCGCTTGCCGGCAGTGTGCCCTCTCTCTTGTGTGTGGAGCTCATGCACCTGATGCTCCTGTTCTCCCAAAGCCCCCGGCGGCTCTTCCTCTTCGAGCACCTGCATCACAAGGTGTCGGACCCGGAGAACCTGTCCCGGTTGTTGACCCCGCCCAATGTGGCCCCAGCCGCCTCCCTGTCCCCGACATTGAAGATCAACACGGCCGACCTCGGGGGCGTCAGCCTGCTGGCGGAGGATGCCAAGCGCGCGCAGCAGCTCCTCCACTTGCACCTGTCGTCGCTGGGCCTGCTGAAGTGATGGGGCCCCCGCCCGCCCGTGTGTGTGTGTGTACGCGCACGCGCGCACGTCGGCCTGCTGGCTGGTGTGTCCCTCCCCCCCTCCCCCTGGCGCGAGCCCCCCCTCCAAATACACTCCCCATCTCAAGAACACCCACACTGCCCCGAGCGTGGGGACAGCCCGCATATGTGCAAGGTCTAAGAGTGCATTTCATGGCCGAGGGCGCGCCGGGGCACACGCACACGCCCCCACTAGGACAGGAGCGCCGCGCAGATGGCATCCGCGCTGCATTTGCGCAGATCCACATAGTGCTGGCCCACGCCGACGAAGAGGATGGGCTGACCGCTGGTCCAGGTGAGGGCCAGCGCCGCGCCCACCTGGTCCTCGACCGTGTCGAACTTGGAGAGGATGATGCCGTCGATACCGCGCGCATTGGCCGAGCCGCCGCCGCCGGCGGTCTGCTGGCGCAGGATCCGGGAAAACTCCCGGAGCTGGTCCACGCCGTCATGCCCGACCAGGGCCTCGCCAACGAAGAGCACCCGGTCCGGCTGGTTGATCTGCACCAGCCGGGCCAGCCCCTGCATGAGGCTGCGATTGTGCTGCATCCGGCCGGCCGTGTCCACCAGCACCACGTCAAAGGCGTGGGCCCGGGCGTGGCGGATGGCATGGCGCGCCACCTCCGCCGGGTCCGAGCTGTACCCCTGGGCGAAGAGCTCGATGAGGCTGGCCTGGGCATCGAGCCCGGCGTCGGCCGACAACTGCGACAGGTTGTCCACATGCCGGCGGAGCTGCTCCACGGCCCCGGACCGGAAGGTGTCGCACGCGGCCACCAGCACCCGGAGGCCATTCTGCAGCAGCAGGAAGGCCACCTTGGACAGGCTGGTGGACTTGCCCACGCCGTTGACCCCGCAGAAGGTGATGACGAAGGGGCGCCGCTCGCGCTCGCGCACCAGCAGGATGTCGCGCAGGAGGTTGGTCGACGCCCCGGGGGTGAGGATCCGCTGGAGGCTCGGCACCAGGGCATCGCGGATGACCTGCTGCACGCTTTGGAAGGGCCCGACCTGGGTGCCGAGCAGGCGCCCCCGGGCCCCGGCCACCAGCTCCTCGGCCAGGTCGGCTGGGACATTCTTGGCCACCAGATGCCGGCGGATTTCCTCCAGCGCCGGGTCCAGCCGGGCCTCGGTCAGGTCCCCGCGCAGGGCCGCCGAGAAGGACCCGAACAGGCCATTCAGCAGGGAGGCCGGCTTGCTGGCGGGGGGGGCGGCCCCGGCGGGCCCGGTGCCGAGGTCCTGGGCGTCGAGGACGTCGCCAGGGCGCCCGGCACGGCGCTGCCGGGCCGCCGCCAGCAGGGCCTCCTGCGCCGGGCCGATCAGATCCACGGCCGGGGGCCCGGGGGTTTGCGGCGAGCCGGGCGCGCTGCCGTCCTCCGCCAGGGAGCCTGTGTGGTCGGAGAAGTCCAGCGCGGCGGCCGACGCGGAGTTGGGCCGCTTGGACGGGGCCATGCGCTTCTTCTTGGAGGGGGTGTCCGCCACGCTGGTGGGGGGGGGGGGGCGGGGAGGCGCGGGAGGGAAGCCCCTCTGGTTAGTGGCGACCAGGGGCCATGACCGCCGGAAGGCGAGGGGGGCAGGAGGGGAGTCACGCACCCGGTCGGGCCGCCGGGTGTCCGGGCGGGGGAAGCCACCGGGCCGGGGGCGCCGCGGCGGCCACGGCGCCCGGGCCCCGGGCTGAATGGCGCGTCCGGGCCATCGCCGGCCGCCTGCGGGCCGAGGTCCTCGAAGTCATACACCAGCCGGGTGAAGGTCCCGGTGAAGGCCTCGAAGCTGGGCAGACCATCGGCCGAGGGGGTGTCGGCGCCGCTGGCCCGATCAGCCTCGTACACCTGGGCAAACTCCGCCTGGCACCGGAGGAGGAGCTGGTGCGCATAGATCACCGGGTTCACCTGGTCCACGACGGCCTGAATCGG
>NW_009242972.1:2039408-2040977 GCF_000388065.1 Fonticula alba | reverse complement strand
CGCCCGGAGGCCGGCCCCCCGGTGAGGGGGCTCCAAAATGGGCGCGCGCCGGCGTATCCAAGCGAAGCATCCAGGTACATCGCCCCGCCCGGCCGGGGGGCAGGGGAGCAGTGTCGCGGGCGCGCAGGAGCCCGGGGCTAGATGGTTGGCAGTGCCGCCACGCGCGTGATCTCACATGCCAGTCCTGTGGAAGGGCGTGATCGGCGTTTGCCTGTTGGCCGGCGTTTGCCCGCTCGGCGTCGGTCCGGCGGGGGGTAAGATCGCCGGCGAACATTCCCACGGTGCAAATCTGAGTCCATTCATTTGTTCCTGGCTAGCGGGCATTCTTCCTGGGTTCACTTGTGCGGGCGCTCCGGGGGGGGGAGGTGGCCGGCGAGGTGTGGGGCGCGACAACGGGGGCGGGGGGAGCGCCCGCACTCACACGGGGGGCGGCGCAGGACGGGGTCGTTCGCCGGGCCAAGGTGGGGAAGTCAATCGGAGGCCACCTCACCCGGGGGGGGGGGGGGGGGCCGGGGGGGCCACAAAAAACGCCGCTTTCCCCCAACCACGGGCTTGCCGACCCCACCCCCCGCCTGCCGATACACACCGATGCGCGTGCACACAAGGACGCAGGGGCGCCGGCCTGCTTGCGGTTTGAGGTTGGTTCCAAAAGCAGGGGCGGAAAAAAGACCCCAGCCCAAAATACACGGGGGCCCCTCGCCGGTGAGAAGGGGAGCGCAGCAGGGCCAGATATTCCCGCCTGCCTCCCCCCCCCCCCCCCCCCCTCACAACTCCAGTCACCTTGCCCTCTCGTATGCCGCCCCCCCCCCCCCCGCCCGCTTCGCACTCGCCCTTGTCCTTGCCCTTGCCCGCTGGCCGCGTCGCGCCCTTTTCGTGGGGCATATTCTCGGGTGCTCCGTTTTTTCTCTCTTGCTTTCCTATGTGAGGACGCGAGGATGTAGGTGTATATTTGAGGCGGGCGCATGTGTCCGCCCCTCGCCGCGCTCGGGGGGATTACTGGGGGGGGGGGGAGGGAGCGGCGAGGGATGCACACGGGCGGCCGAGCGAGCTGGGGCGACGCACAGGTCCGGCCCCGCTCGCGGAGGGTGGCAGGAGAGAGGGGGAGGAGGGCAAAAATGGGGACAAGGAAGGGCAAGGGGAGGGGGGGGGGAGATAAGGACACGAGGGAAGAGGAGGGGCGCGGGAGCAGGCTATTGGCCGCCGGCCTGGCGCTCCTGGTCCTTCTTGCTGATGACAGGCTTGTTGTCTTTCCGGAGCATGGTGCGCGCGAGGTTGGACACGCCGGGCACCTCGACGCGGGTGCGAACCGGCGTGACCATCGAGCCGACCATGCACACCACACCCAGGACCAGGATGGTGGCACCCTGCAGGGCGGCGATGATGACCGATCCGATGAAGGTCCAGATGAAAATGACCTGCAGCACAAGCAGGGCGCCGGAGATGATCATGCACTGCCAGGCGTGGTAGCTGTGCGTCGGGCGAGGGGACAAGACCGAGGGTGCGAGGAGCGAGGTGCGAGGCCGGAGGGGGGGGGGGAGGTCAGAGACCGGGCAACGCCGAGGCGGGGGG
>NW_009242972.1:2038557-2039263 GCF_000388065.1 Fonticula alba | reverse complement strand
GGGGGGGGGGGGGAGGCCCCCGGGGCCGGCACACGCAAAGACACACACGCACCGGATGAAGTCGTTCTTGGTCTCAAGCAGCAGGAAGAAGAGGGCGCCGAAGACGCCGAAGGGGAAGTACACCAGCAGGGTGGCCAGGGGGATGGGCAGCGGGAGGCGGGCCTCGGTGCTCTCGTCATCGGCGATCCAGGTGGGCACCGTGGCGGCCGAGGATGCGGGGGCGGCGGCAGCCGGCGGCATGGCCGGAGGGGCCCCCTCGGGGCCGGGCATGTAGATCGGCGAGTTGCGCGGCTGCGACAGGGAGCTGAGCGGGCGCCCGCCGGGCCCATGCGGCCGGGGGCTCGGAGTGTCGGCCGGAAGGGGCACCCGGATGAGGGTCTCCTCGGCCAGGTTGTCGGCGGCCGCCGTTTGGGGAACATTATACATGGTGTGGTCGTGGCTCTCCTGCTGTTCCGGCTGGGACTCGCACATGTACGGGTAGACGAGGCCGATGCGGCCGAGCTCGTCCTTGCAGAGGATGCGAATATCCCCCGGGGTGGTGGACTGCGAGAGCACCTTCAGCATGGTCCCCTTGGTCAGGGGGAGCTCATCGGGCTGGGTGCTGGAGAAGTCAGCCGACACGGTGAGGAATTGGCTGTCCATGGTGGCAGGCAAGACGATGGTGGACGACGGAAGGGGGAGAAAGGGGGCAGGGCGGGGGGCGGGG
>NW_009242972.1:2034280-2038362 GCF_000388065.1 Fonticula alba | reverse complement strand
CCCCCCCCCCCCCCCCGGGAGTGCTGCGAGAGGAGGGCGGCTGCGATCTCGTGCGTGTTGGGGGCCGGCAGCCGCGCCCGTACCCGGCGGAGTTGCCACGGTTGGGAGTTGGGACGGCGCGCCCTACGCTGCGAAGGGATCGCGGCGGCGGCGGCGGCGGATCCCAGGCCAGTCCTGCGTGTCTCGTGGGGCCGCCCGGCGGGGCCGGGGCGCCCCGGCCCGCAAGAGGCCCTCTCACACTGGCCGGACCGCGAAAAGGGGGATGCCCAGGCTCAAAGGCCAGGGGGCGGGGCCGAGTTTCGTGGGGGCCGGGGGCCCGGGGGTGGGGGGACGGGGGGCAACACAACCATCCCGACTCCGGGGGCCGGGCGCCTGCGCGTGCGATCTGGCACGACTGTTCGCCCGATCGCACAGTCACGTGCCCCGTCCCGCGCGCCTGCAATGTAGTCTCCCGGCCGGGCCTCAGGCGATCCAAGCGCCTGTGCGTGTGTCCACGAGTGTGTGTGTGTGTGTGTGTGTGTGTGTGTGCCCTCGAGCGATGGTTGTGCCTACTCGCGCGCGCGTGCGCGGCTCACCGTGGGAGGGGGGATCCCGGGTGGTCGGCGCGCGCACATGCGCACACACGCGCATGGAGGTCTCTCCCCCGGGTCGGGCCGCTGCCAGGCCCGGAGGCGCGAGCACGCGCCGGGGGCAGGGCGTGGGGCACGGAGGTGCCCGGGGGACACGGGGGACACGGGGGGGGGGCCAAATGGGGAGATCTAGGGAGGGTGTATTTTTGTGGCGTCGGGGCACACACACGGAGCGCACGCACGCGCGCGAGGGCATGCGCGGCGGGGATTGGGAGGACCGGCAACAGTGACGAGAGGGGAAGGCCTTCGCCCCCCTGGGGGGGGGGGGGGGGGAGGCGAGGTCCGACACGGGCGCGCCCGGGTGCGGTCACCCTGCCTTCCGCCGCCGCCGCCGCCGCCCCCCTCGCGCTCTGGCCGCCGGGCCGCCCCTCTCAGAGCTCACACTCAAGGACAGGGGACACGTAGGTCGGATAGCCGACGGGCGAGTCGACGGACTGGGAGACGATGTTCCGCAGGGCACCGGTGTGCTGCTGGATGGACATGCGCTCGGAGGAGGTGGTTTGGATGTGGAGGACCTCGTCCATCTGGGCGGCCCAAATGGACCGGGTCAGGCTCCGGTGGAGCTGGAACACGCTGAAGCTCTGCTCGGCCAAGGACGACCGGCACACATTCAGCGACATGACCCGGGACCCGGCGCGGCGGTTGGCCGACATGCGGAAGGTCAGCAGGCAGGGCGGCGTGGTGGACCGAATCCGGCGGAAGAGCTCCGGCCCGGAGTCCGAGTAGATGAGCACCGGGCCGTCGTCGGCCGTCGGGCCGCGGTACTGGCTCTCGCTCGGGGGGAGGTCCTCGTCGGAGAAGTCGGAGAAGTCGTCGCCATGGGCCTCGGCCAGCGCCTGTGCCAGGAGCTCCCCCATGGCCGGGGCCGCCCGGTTGGCCGGGTCGATGGTGCGCATGCCGAGCACTTCGGCCGGGCAACGGTGCCCCGAGCCCGAGGCCCAGGACATGGGCCGCGCCTGGCCGTCATCGGCCCCGGGGCCGCCGGCCGGAGCCGGGCCCGGCGCCTGCCAGGCCAGGTACTTGCCGGCCGGCGCGGAGGCCACCGGCGTCCGGGCAACGCCCGACCCGGGCCCGGGCGGGGCCGGGCCCGGGCCCGCAGCGGGAGCAGCCGGCGCCGCCACCAGCAGCATGTTGACCGAGATCGTGGACGAGGGCTCGATGATGTGGTCGAATTTTTGCATGCCGCCGGAAGGCCCGCCGCCGGCGCCGGTGCCATCGCCACCGCCGGCCGCCGGCCCGGCGGCAGGGGCCCCCTTGTCATTGAGCAGCCCGGCCGACTGGAGCACGCCCCGGGGCCGGCGAATGGACACCCCATACAGGGGCAGCGTGCGCACCGCGGACAGGCTCGACGGGGCCGGCGACTCCCCGGCACCCAGATGCCGGCTGATGAGCTGGCGCATGTCGCGGAATTGCTGCGACGCGTCCGCCCGGTCGAACTTCCCGCCATTCCAGTAGCCCGACAGCCGGGTGGCCTGGCAGGCGGGCCCGCGCCGGGCCGGTCGCCCGGTCGCCCGCGCCACATGCTCCAGGCCGCCCTGGCACGACCGGCACCCGGCAACATGGGCATCCACCGCGCACCCGGGCCCGGCGAAGTCGGCCTGCCCGTCATCGCTCGGCTCATTGAAAGTCGGGCAGAGGATGAAGTGGTTGAGGTACTGCTGGAGGCTGTACTGCACGGCCAGCAGGACCAAATTGTGCGCGCTCTGGCTGGAGTCCGAGGCGCCGGGCGCCGCGAAGTCCACCAGCCACAGCAGCTCCCGCGGGAAGCGCAGCGAGAACTCCGAATTCAGCCGCAGCCCATGGCGGAACACATAGAAGAGCCCCATGCAGGAGGTGGTGTCCGGGGCATTGGTCTCATTCTTGGCCAGCAGCGACACCTGCGGGAAGATGTTGCGATCGGTGCGGTAGTTCTTGAAGATGTTGTAGAAGTAGCTGGAGAAGGAGGCCGAGTGCAGGGCAAACCGGCAGGCCAGATACAGCAGGTGCGCCACCCGGCCCAGGTCGAAGGCCGTGATGTCGTCCAGGCCGTCGCCGGGCCCGGCCTCGGCGCATGCCTGTGCCGAGCGCTCCAGGCACTCGGCGATGAAGGGACCATGCACGGCCAGGAACCGGACCAGGGGGACCGGCTGCTCGCGCAGGTGGCGATTGCGCGCCTCGCGGCACGAGGCGCAGGGGCCGCCGCCGCCGCCGCCGCCGCCGGTGGCCGCCGCAGCACCGTCAGCCTCCGGCTGCTGGACCAGCAGCTCGGCCGGGATGGTGGCCTTGCGCTTGCGCGCGGTCCGGTACTCCACATCCACCGACTCCATGAAGCCACTGAGGAAGGGCGAGGGCAGCCGGTGGAACACCTCGCGAGCGTAGTGCGCCGAGAAGGGCGCCGCCGGGGGCAGCCCAGCGCGCGAGGCGAAGCGCGTCTTGGCCGGGGGCTGGGCCGCCGGGCTGGCGGCCGCCGTGGCCGCGGCCACCGAATCGCCCGCCGAATCGCCGGCCTTGCTGCTCGAGGAGCCGATGGAGCCGGCCCGGCTGCGTGGCGGGCTGCCGTTGCTGCTGCTGCCGCCGGCCGGCCGGGCCGGCGCCAGCAGATCCGCCTCACTGAGGCCGCCATCGGCCGCACCGGCAGGCGAAGCCCCGGCCTCCTCGGGCAGGTCGTGCGGCAGGTGCTCATCATGGTCCTCGTCATCGCGATCGGCCTCGATGTCCGACAGGTCGCCGGCGAGTGGGCCGGCCGCCGGGGCGTCCTCCGGCAGCTCGGAGTCCGACACATCGACCGGGGTGTTGAGCAGGTCCCGGGGGGGGGCGGCGGCCGGCGCCTGGCGGGCCGGGCCCAGCAGCTCCGCCGGGCCGGGAATGCCACTGGCCGGGCTGACCGCCTCGGGCATGGTGGCCACCGTGGTGGCACGGCCCGAGGGGGCCTTCCGCCGGTGTGCCTTCCCCCGCCGCTGGGCCGCATGCATGCACATGCACTTGGCCCCGGGCGTCGGGGCCCGGGAGGCCTCGATGCATGCCCGGAGCAGCGGCCGGAAGAAGGGGGTCGCCAGGAGGTAGATGATGCTCATGGCGATGTACCGGTGGAGGACCTGCTTGCTGTCGTAGGAAGTCAGCAAGCCGCTGCTGGGCATGCTGCTGATCGAGTAGATGGGGATGCTGACCGTGTCCACCGACAGGGGGGTCCAGCTCTTGGACAAAACCGAGATGTTGTCCCGCTCGGCCAGCTGGAAGCTCCCGTCCCCATCGCGCAGCACATACAGCCGCAGCCCCGGCAGGTAGGTGTACCGCGACCGGTTGTCGACATTGATGGTGGGCGAGGCCGAGGCGATGGACGAGTCGAGCGACGAAATTTCGGACGAGTGGCACACCGTGCCCACGGTCTCCAGGCCGCGGATTTGGAAGGAGATGTGCCGGTCGGAGATGTGGATGATGTGCACCAGGAAGGAGTACTGCTCCATCGGGGGCGGG
>NW_009242972.1:2033158-2034220 GCF_000388065.1 Fonticula alba | reverse complement strand
GCCGTGCGCGGGGCCCCGGCCAAACAGGCCGACGACAGCCGGCCGCCACACCACAAGAGCAACGCACATTGTCATTGTGCATGAGCAGGATGTCCCCGCCGACCACCTGGTTGAAGACACCGCCGGTGCCGAGGGCGGTCGGCTGGCCCGGGGCCGGGATGTTGCGCAGCAGACGGCCCAGCCGCCCGTCCTTGGCCAGCTCGAAGGCAATCAGCGAGTAGGTGAACTCGTCGAAGTTGTACGTCAGGTCCGAGTAGAAGGTCTCCGAAGTCCAGGAGGCCGCCGGGTTGTTGAGGCTGATGGCCTGCTGGGAGGCCGGCCGCGGGTCGTAGCCCTGGGCCCCGCTGCAGACGCCCCGCAAGGCGGCCAGATGGGTCCGGGGGGGGATCACCCGATTGGCCTCCCAGAAGCGCTCCGGCCGAGGGTGCAGGACCTTATACAGGAAGAGCCCGCGCACGGCGGCGAAGGGGGCATCGAAGAAGATGACCGACAGCAGGGCGCAGAAGACCGTAGAAGAGGAGGCTGCAGGGGAGTCGTGGGGGGGGGGACGAGGATTAGAGAGGGGAGACCGGCCCAGGCCCCCGCGGGGGCGGAGGAAGACAAAACAAAAAGCCAACACCCCAAGCACTGGGAAGGGGGGAGGCGCGTGTCGAGGGACCGACGCACCCACGGAGAAGATCGGCAGCGCCAGCAGGTGGAGGAAGCTCAGCTGCGAGAAGCTGGACAGCTGCAGCGAGATGTAGATGTTGTCGCTGAAGCGCCAGAAGAAGGTCATGACCAGCTGGCACACCGAGTAGGTCATGGGGAAGGAGGCCACCACGACCGGGGCCATGGCGCGCACCGACCTCGGGAAGAGGTAGGGGATGCCGAACAGCTGGTCGGCCGGGGTGGGCTGCGAGCCGGCCAGGAAGCTCACCGACGGCAGGTACAGCAGCAGCGCCAGGAGCATGATGTAGTGGCTGCGGGCCGAGAGATTGCCGAAGGACGACCGGAGCATGCGCAGGACGAGCATGCTGAGCAGGATGTGCACGGCACTGGAGGCCGGGGCGGGGGCGGGGGCGG
>NW_009242972.1:2029734-2032973 GCF_000388065.1 Fonticula alba | reverse complement strand
GGTGAGCAGCGTGTCAGGGGGGCGGGGGGGCGGCAGTGGGAGCAAATACGGGGGAGGGGGGGAGAGGGGAGCGGAACGCACAGCGGCGGGAGGCCCGGCAGCGCGGCCACCAGGCGCCCGGTCCGGAGCTCGTACAGCACCGACAGCAGGCACACCAGCGGCAGGAGGATCCACTCGTCGAGGCGGCCAGCATGCCGGAGCATGCCCCGCAGGGAGAGGGTCAGCGACCAGGGCCGGCTCAGGAGGGACGTCAGGCTGAAGGCCCCGGCCGACGAGGCATCCAGCAGGCGCTTGGATTCGGACTTGAGACGCTGGTTGAAGGAGTAGGTGGTGGCCAGGAAGGAGAAGGGGAAGAGCCGGGAGATTTGCGGCAGCAGCAGCCGCGCCGTGGCATTGGCCACGATCGAGGCGATGATGGTGGCAAAGAGGAACCCCTCGACCGCATCGTCGGACAGCTGCTCCGAGCAGGCCAGCCCGACGCCGAGCCAGAACCCGAAGATGGCCGGCAGGAGGAAGGCCCGCCGGATGGACGGGCTCAGGTGCACCCGCTTCAGGGGCCCGGAGCGCATGACCGGGAAGATGGCCGGCGAGGTGCGCGCGGCCACCAGCGAATGGTGCAGCCAGCTCCCGAGGTAGGCCACGACCACCGTGATGCCGGCATGGGCCCCGAGGGCATGGGCCCACCCATGGCCGGAGTGGTCCGACAGGAGGTACACCGAGGAGAGGGCCACGCCGCCGGCCAGGACGCCGCTCAGCATCAGCGACACCAGGGCCCGCGGGGTGGATGAGGCGGCCGCGGCGCCGAAGAAGAAGTTGTCCGTGGTCTCGGCCAGGACCGAGATCAGGGTCACCGGCGTGGGGATGGCCCCGGCGCCGAAGAGGGCAGGGACGATGGCGGTGGCGACTGCGGCGTGGGGGGCGAAAGGGGACAACAAGGGGACAGAACAGGGGGGGGGGGGGGGGGGGATGGTGGGTTAGAAAAGGCACAGGATGGTCGGGAGAACCGAGAGAAACAAAAAAAAAAGGGGAAAAGGAGGAGGGAAAAAAAGGAAAAAAACCAGGAAAAGGAAAGGAAACAAAACGGACAAGAACCAAGAAAACCACCCCGGGGCGGGTGAAGCGGACCGCCACACCAATGGCCCCGAGCACCAGCAGGAAGAACGGCCGCGACAGGGCCGACAGCGGGTACTCCGGCATGAAGAGCCCCGAGTCCGACAGCAAATGCCGGAAGAGGGAGAAGTGGCTGAACCCCAGGGCCAGGCAGATGAAGAGCCCCACCGCGGTGGAGGTGAAGTGGGCCGCGCTCTCCGGGGCCCCGGCGCTGGCGGCCAGCGAGGAGAAGGCCGCCGCGCCGTAGCCCCCGGGCAGCAGGAAGGCCATGTACACCAGCAGGAAGGACCCAAACCCGAGGACCATGCGGATGGCAATGTCCATGGCCGCCAGGAGGGGCTGGTACTTGCGGGCCTGACGCGAGGCCGGGGCCAGCATCGACAGCCCCAGCAGCTCCGTGCCCAGGGTCGAGGTCATCGGGCCCGGGAGGTCCAGCAACAGGCCGAGCAGCCGCCGCTCCGGCAGCCCGGGCTTCTTCTTGGTCAGGGCGCCCAGGTGCCCGAGCATGCGCACGGCCAGCGGCAGGGTGGAAAACTGCTCGAACAGGTCGAAGCGGTTCATGAGCTTCGGCGAGCCATCGGGCCCGTCCGTGTCGGCGTCATCGTGGTCCGACCGGGCGCCGGGGCCGGCCTCGGCGCCGTGGCCGGCCTCGGCATCGGCCATGTGGGCCGACCGCTGCGGCGCGTGCATCACCACCGACCGCCGGCGCGAGGAGACACTGTGCAGCGAGGGGGCCGAGCGGCTGGACGACCCGCTGTCCGAGGAGGAGGGGGACGAGGACGAGGACGAGTCATTGTCGAAGCCATAGCCACCGGTGGCCGACGGGGGGGCGACCGGCGGGGGGTCATTCGTCGCCGGGGCCGCGGCCGCGGCCGAGGCGGGCGCCTGCTCGGTGCTCGGCCCGGGGCCGGCCACCGGCGCGTCCGGCGCCCCGTCAGACAGCTCGTCGGAGGATCCCGAGAATGACGACGACGACGATGACGACGACGACGACGACTCGGTGGCCGTGGTGGCCGGGCGAGGGGAGGCCAGCACCGGCGGGGGTGCGGCCACCGGCGCCAGGAGGCCCGAGGCATTCGGGACTCGGGCACCGCTCTGCAGGCGAGGGGTGACATGCCGCCGGCGGGGCGAGCGTCGCTGATGGCGCCGAGTGCCGCGGCCATGGGGCGGCGGATACACCCGCGCCCGGGGGTAGGGGTCATCGCTGCCGGAGTCGGAGGAGGAATCCGAGGTGGAGGTGGAGTCGGAGCTGGAACTGGAGGAGTCCAAAGAGGGGGAGGAGGAGGAGGAGGAGGAGTCGGCGTCGGAGTCGGAGTCGGGGGAGGTGCTGCGCCTGGCGGCCGGCTGGCGGCCGGCGGCCGACGGCTCGGACGGCACCTCGCCGAAGCCCTGGACACGGATGCCATCGGACAGGCCGTCATCGGCCAGGCGCCGGGGCCCGCGCATCGGCCGGTTGGGCACCACCACCCGGCCGACATTGCCGAACCCCGGGGAAAGATCGCCGTCGGGGGTCAGCCGGTCGTGGTCCTTGTCCACGTCGCTGGGATTGCTGTCGGAGTCCCCGTAGCCAGGGGCATGGGAGGAGAAGGTGTTGGCGGGCCCGCCCCCGAGGAAGGCCGGCGCCCGGGCGGCCGACCGGCTGCCATACGACGACGACAGGAAGTCCATCGACCGGCCCGGGCCCGAGGGGAGGGAGGAAGACTCGAAGCGGAACTCCGGCAGCAGGTACATTTGCTGGGCCGAGGAGCTGAGAGTGCGCGATGCCGAGCACAGGGCCAGCACAATGTCGACGCCGGCCCGGCGACTGACTTGCCCGCAGGTGGCCACCACTGGCAGCAGCGGGTGTGTCGAGGGCACCATCAGGCACATGGGGATGTTGGACAAGTTACGGAAGGACAGGATGAGACCGCCATCCGGCGAGGAGAAGGTCCCGCCGGAGCAGTACGACCGGTCCACCCGGGCCAAGACGTAGGCCACCCCGGGGGAGATGCTGGCCGGGATGCGGAAGGCGAAGGAGCACGGGTTGTGTCCCAGGGGGGTGGAGATGAAGTACTTGAGGGAGCTGTGTGCGAGTGTGTGTGCGAGTGTGTGTGCGAGTGTGTGTGCGAGTGTGTGTGCGAGTGTGTGTG
>NW_009242972.1:2026045-2027804 GCF_000388065.1 Fonticula alba | reverse complement strand
AATGGAGGAGGGGGGCAGGCGCGCGGACGGACAGATGGAAGAAGCCCGACATGGTGGAGGGCAGCGGAGGGGGAGAGACCGCGCGGCCGGTTAACGCGCAGGGCGTCCGGGGAGGCGTCGGCGGGGAGGAGAGGGGGACGGAGGGAGGGGCGGCAGTCGGAGAGGGAGGGAGCAAGGCAGGGAGGAGAAAACAATGACCGGGGCCCTGCCGGCCGGAGGGGGCCATGGGCGTCCAATAAATATGACCCCGGTCTCGGCTCCGTCTGGGGGACCGGGGTCGCGTGGAGGGCAGCAACACACATACGCCCGCACTCGCCCCCGCCGGCGCACTCGGGCTGCCGCCGCATGCACTCGCACACCCACTTCCACCCCGACAGAGGGGCCGGCCTCCCCGGAGGAGGGGGGGGGGGGGGCGGGGGCAGGGACGCCGGGCCCCCTCTGCACCATGGCGCCGGCGGGGAGGCAGCAGGAGTGATGTCAGCAGGAAATCCGTCAGCCCGGGCGGGGCGGGATCTCGCGGGCGCGCCGGCGGCCCCGGCGGCGCGCGCAGATCGGTCCGAGCGGGCCCCGGCCGCGGGGCCGTGTCGGGAAATACCACGCATTCCCAGATGCGAGGGCCGCCCCGGCCTGCGCCCCGCTTGCCACCCCCGGCGGCCGGTTGGCTCAGATGACGCGCCGGCCGCCGGGACCGGGGGGCGCCGGGCGGGCCGGACCGGCGGAAGATCGGCCCGGCATCGGTGCCAGTTGCTACGGGCGTGTGCGGTCGGCGCGCGGCGCCGGGTGTCGGGGGCTGGTCCCGGGGCCTCGATCTCGCCGGCCCCGGGGCCGCCGGCCCCCCCCCCCCCCGCCCAGGAGCGCGACGGGGAGCCGTCCAGCCGCACCCCGGCAGATGCCGGAAATGTCCACGTAATGGCTCCGCCACCGGGGCCGGGGGACGGGGGGGGGGATCTTTCCACACTGGGAACCCTTCGGCGGGACCAATAACAAGCACCGGCAGCGGGGGGGGGGTCCCAAAAACACGCCCGAGGGGGGGGGATGTTTTCTTCTCACACTCCCGCCCGGCTCCGCCAGGGGCCCTTCTTCCGGGAGCAGGAAATACGCCCTTTTTTATTCCCCCCCCCCACATCCACACGAGTCGCGCGCCAGGGCGCCGCCCGGCCAACCCCGGGGACCAGACGGGTGGTGGCGCGCAGGCGCGGAAAAGCCCAGACCGCGGGCCGCGAACGCCCGACTCGGCCCTCCCCTGCCGTCCCCCCCCCTCCATGAAACGGCCGCGCCCTCACACCGGGGTCCGGTCACCCCCCTGCCATTTCCCACACGCACGCCCTCCCCGCCCCAGGTCTCGTGCCGCCGCCGCCGCCGCCGCCGGATGCTCTGATGTGCATGAAAAATGAAAGGGGCAGGCGACCCCCCACCCCCGACAACCGGGGCCACACACACGCGCACACGCCCGCCGCCGCCCCAAAAAGAGAAGGACGCGCTCCCGCACGGGATCGAACCGCGGACCTTGGGATTAACAGTCCCACGCTCTACCTACTGAGCCACAGGAGCTTCCGTTGAATGGGACCGACCTGCGGCGCCTGAAATCATACTCCTCCCCACGCATGGCCGCACACACACACACACACCCCGCCAGTCCGGCGGTACGTGCACCCCCCCCCCCCCAGCCACACGCATGTGGATGCCGGCCGGCCCCTACTTTTGAGCTGCCCCGCGATCTGGGCAGATCGGGCCGCGCCCGGTGGAATGAGGCCAAGAC
>NW_009242972.1:2023897-2026035 GCF_000388065.1 Fonticula alba | reverse complement strand
GTGTGTGTGCGAGTGTGTGTGCGAGTGTGTGTGCGAGTGTGTGCGAGTGTGTGCGAGTGTGTGTGTGTGCGAGTGTGTGTGTGTGTGTGTGCGAGAGTGTGTGTGTGGGTTTGGGTTTTTGGGCGCGTCCATGCGCGTGGAGGGAGGAGTCAGCGGCCGGGTGCAGTGACACGCGGGAGGGGAGGGAAAGAAAGACAGAACGGGCACGGGGGACAAGTGGAGAAAAAAAAACAACAGGCAGACACATGGACACACGCACTAGGCAAGCTGCTTGATGGTGCTCAGGGTGAAGGCACGGTTCCAGAGGACCTTCTGGTGCTGGTAGCCCGGCCGGTTGTACCGGTCCGGCATCAGCATGTAGAAGGTCTCCCAGTTGGAGGACTCATCATAGTACGAGTGGATGACATTGGACCGGTTGTCGCCCGGGTGCCGGGCCAGGCGGACGATGAAGTCCAACACCCGCAGGCAGGGCTCATTGCTCGGGTCACCGGGCTGCATGGTGGCCACCCGGGCGAAGTCCGGCAGCAGGGGCAGCGGCGCGCCGCCCACCGACGCCGGGGACAGGGCCCCGGTGGCGGCCAGCGGAGCCAGCGAATCCAGAGACACCGACCGGCGCAGGGCCAGCCGCGTGGCCGGGGCCCCGCCCCCGGGGTGGGCCAATTGCGTGCGCAGGTCCCACGGCAGCGGCTGGCTCAGATGCCGGGCCAGATGCCGGCGCCAGGCCCGCAGCGAGCGCGGCGCCCGGTGATTGGCCCCCGGCCCGGCCAGCGACAAGTCCGACAGCAGGGCACGCTGTGTCAGCGGCACGGCATCCGGCACCGGGGCCGCCGGGCCGCCATGGCAGCACAGGAAGACCCGCGGCCCGGAGGGCATGGAATCCAACAAATCCGCCAGCTCATTGTCATCCGGCAGGTACCGGGTGATGGGGCTGACCGGGGCCGGCCGGCGCCGGCGCCGAGCCCCCCCCCCGCGCCCGGCCGCCACATGCTGGGCCTCCCCGAACCCGGTGCCATGGATGCCATCATCCAGCAGGTAGTCCTCCGCCTCGTGGGCCTGGGCAAAGGGGGCCGACACCGGCCGGATGGCGAAGTAATCGCCAGACCGGTGGTCGCTGTCGGCCGGCAGGCCGACCAGCTCCGGGTCCGGCACGGAGAAGGGCCGGAAGCTGGCCACCGGCCAGGGGCCCGGGCTGTCGCCACCGCTGGCGGACTGCCGGTGCTGCTGCTGGTGCTGCTGCTGCTGCTGAGGGGCCTGCTGGCCGTTGAGGTCCCATTCCCAGTTTTCGCGCTGGTACGGGTGAAAGAGGAACTCCTCGTCGCCGGGCACGACGCTGAAGAAGTGCCCGGTCCGCGGGTGGCCGGACAGGCTGCACACCGAGGCCGGGGGAAGGCGCAGCGACAGGCCCCGGAGCCGGTGCATGCCGAAGGCCTCCATCGGGCTGAGGGCCGGCGTCGGGGGCTCGCTGTCGCTCTCATCGCTGGAGGAAGTGTCCACCGCGTGCCGCGCGAAGAGGCGAATGGGGGGCCGGCCATTGGTGTGGTTGGCGAAGGGGGCCGAGGGCCAGTTGTCGGTGGGCTGCGACGCCCGCCCGGAGGTCGACAGCTCGCGGATCTCCGACTCGTCCAGCACCCCGGGGATCTCGATGGTCCAGGCGCTGGAATGATCGGTGTTCCTGAAGTAGGAGGGCAGGTCCCGGACGATGTCCATGGACCGGTGGTCGCGGCGATCGAGGAAGTGCTGCTCGGATGTGGCCTCCGACAGGCTGCGAGGGGATAGCCAGGCGTCCTCGCGCAGCTTGGCCAGCGAGTAGCTGTCGAGGTCGGCCCGGTCCGAGGCCCCCGAGTCCGACTGGCTGGAGGGGCTGGTGGCCGGGGTGGAGTAGTACGACCCGCTGGGGCCGGCGTTGCCGGCCGTCGGCAGGCTGTCCTGCTGGACGACCGTCAGCCCGGCGGCCGGCCCGGCGGCCTCCTTGTCGAAGTGCCGGTTCAGGACGTACGACCACCAGAGGGCCACGCCGACCGTGAGGGCCGTCCAGGCGGCGTAGGCCACCGCCGCGGCGAAGGCATACTCCGGGGGGACGAACTGCGCCCGGGCAGGCGGCGGGGGAGGGGGGAGTGTCAGCTTGCATGGGGGGGGGG
>NW_009242972.1:2016417-2020899 GCF_000388065.1 Fonticula alba | reverse complement strand
CCCTGCTTGCCCCCTCTCCCGGCCGTCTCGGCCTGCACCCGCCTCGACCCGGTGTCCCGGCACCCAGTTTGTCGAGGCGGCCGCGCGGCTGCTCGTCGCGCCGGAGCGCCTGGACGCCTTCCGCCGGTGCCCGGCGCGCGTGCTCGAGCTCGGCGTCGGCAGCGGCTGTCTCCTGCTGAGTACCATGCTGGAGGCCGAGCGGGCCATCTCCGGTCGGCGCCGGGAGGCCCTGGCCGGGTCGCACGCCGCCGGGCCCGACACCTCCCATGCCCTGGGCCCGGCGGTCCTCGGCACGGGGGTGGACCTGTCGGCCGGGGCCCTGGCCGTGGCCCGGCGAAATGCCTTCCGCCTGGGGCTCGGCCACCGGTGCACCTTCCTCCAGTCGGATTGGCTGGCTCGCCTGGGTGCCGGCCCAGCTGGCAGCCCCCCGAGCCCGGGGTACGACCTGCTCCTGTGCAACCCGCCGTACATCCCCCCGGGGGACATCGCCACCGGCCGGGTGCAGGCATCGGTCTGGCGCCATGAGCCGGCGTCGGCCCTGTTTCCCAACCCGCTCCCGGGCCGGGCGGCCCCGGTGCCGGAGGCACCGGCGGAGAACGATGCCCATGACGATGATGGCCTGGATGCGGTCCGGCGCATTGCGGCCGCGCGGCCGGGCCGGTGGCTGGCCCCTCCGCGCAGGGCCCTCCCTCCGGCGGCCACGCTGGCGGACATCCACCGCGCCGGGGCCGGGGTCCTGCTGCTGGAGATCGGCGAGGGCCAGGCCGCCACCGCGCGGGACATCCTGCTCGCGGCCGATCCGAGCCTGGCCCCGGTCCCCGGGGTCGGCATGCTGGCCGGGGCCGGGGCCTTCGGCGGCGGGGCGGCCATGGTCGCGGCCGCCGGCCCGGGCATCGTCATCGACTATGGTCACATCCCGCGCCTTGTGGCCCTCTACCGACGCCGGCCCTGAGTGCCGCGCGTATGGGCGGGGGGAAATGTGCCAATAGATGCCCGTGCCATGCATGTGCTGTGTGTTGATTTCCCCACGCGGCAAGGTGCCTCCCGTGGCTGTGTGGGGGGCAGGGGGGGCAGGGGGGGGGCTATGGGCTCGTGCTTGTATGCGTGTTTCTTTTTTTCTTTTCCGGCCGCACACGGACACACACGGACACACACGGACACACACACACACACACACACACACACACACACACACACACACACACACACACACTGGCACAGATCCCCACAGCCGGTGCCGCCAGTCACACGCGAGACGCCCAGAGAAGCAGGGGTGTATTGGCACAGGGCAGCCGGGCAAGCGGAGGGGCCCGGCCCCTCACAGGTACGAGCGCCAGCCATAGAACATGAGCCGGAGATTGGCCCGGGCCGTGGCCTCGGACAGGAGCTCGTACACCTGCTGCTCGACGGCCAGCTCCTCCGGGAGCTCGAAGCGCCGAGCGGCCGCGCGGCGCTCCGCATCGAAGCGCGCCGCCTGCCGGTCGATGCTCCGCAGGGGGTTGAGGCTCTCGTCGAGGCGAGTGCCGCCCTGGTCCGCGCGCTGGGACACCCGCATGCAGGCCAGCCGGCCGGCCAGCTTGACGCGGATGCGCCCGAGGACCGTGTGCAGCAGCGGCATGCTGAGCTCATTGGGCTGCGGCCGAAGAAGCCCGCCCGGCCCATCCGCCACGGCAGATGTCGCCAAGAGCAGCAAGGCACGCGGGGCAGCGGCGCCCGGGGGAAGGGGGGGGGATGGGCGAAGCAGAACAAGAGCAAAGGAGTGTCAGCGGCGGGGCAAATGCCCGCAGGGCCACGGGCAAAGACGGCGGCGCAGCCGGAACCATGGCCACGCACCTCCAGCACATCCGGGCACACGATTTCCAGCACACCATCCAGCATGTGCGCCTGCTGGCGCAGGACCCCCAGCACCGTGGCACACACCCGGCCAAAGTGGCTGGCCGCCACGTTGGTGGCCAGGATGGCGTCCTCCAGGGCTTCCACCCGCGCAGGGCCCAGGGGCTTGACGGTGGCGGCCGGGCTGGTGGCCCCGGGCCCGGGCGCCGCACGCAGGACCGACCGGCCGGCCGGGCCATCGGCGATGACGATCGATCCGCCGAGGTCGGACGACCCGCCGGACCCCCCGACCGGGGGGCCCAGCAGCAGGTCCTCCTCCTCGTCGGAGTACAGCAGCCCGGTGGCCACGGGGGCCAGGGGCCCGGCGCCGGAGCCGCCCGACACGGATCGGGTGATGGACTTGCCACGGGCCAGCAGGGCACTGGCCGATTGCCGGCGCGCCTGGGTGCTGTCGAGAGCCCGCCGGTCCAGCGGCCCCAGTGAAATGACCCCCAGCGCGTCGAGAAGAGCCCGAGTCAGGCGGAAGGGGACCGTCTCCGGCACCTGCAGGAAGAGGCCCTGCGTGTGTGTGTGTGTGTGTGTGCGTGTTAGAAAGCGAAAGGCCCGATGGCGGGCCCTCTTCCTCCTGCCGCGGATGTGCGTGCGTGTGTGTGTGTGTGTGTGTGTGTGTGTGTGTGCGCGTGTGTGTGCGCGTGTGTGTGCGCGTCACACGCCCCAGCAGGTGGGGAACACGTTGCGCCGGGCGCGCACCTTCTCGAAGATGCAGTTGAAGTCCACATGCACCACCTGGAAGGACTCCGTGTCGATGAGGATGTTGTCCAGGTGCCGGTCGCCCAGGCTGTCGGGAATGCCGGACACACGGCCCGCGGGGTTATGGTCAGGAGGTGGGCTCAAGCAAGCAGACAGGCGGCCAAAGAAGGGAGGGCCAAGGTAAAATGGGCCAACAGGCACCGGTGCCCGGCGGGACACCATGCGCCTGCGTCGATACATACCCCAGCAGGAAGCCCACCACCGACATCACGGCCAGCGAGGAGGAGAAGCGCCGGCGGGCGAGGAGCCACGCGCGCGCGGTCGGGCTGCGGGCCGCAAACCACCGGTGGAAGGGAACATCGATGTGGCTCAGCTCCTCGAAGTTGTGCACGGTCTTCAGGGCAGACTGCCGATGGGGAGGGCCGCGGGGGTGAGGGGTGCCGGGGAAAAGGTCCACAGGGGACAGGGTGTGAGGAGGGGCAAAGAAAGAGGCAGCAGGCGGCCCGGGCCCGGGCCCGGGCCCGCGCCGGACATGGGGAGTCAAGCCAAAAAAAAAACAAAAAAAAAACAACAGGCAGGGGGCCGGGACACTTGCGCACCGGCTTCGGCCGCGACAGCATGGACCAGCTGGCCGGCGAAGTGACGATCGACTCGATCTCCTTCATGATGGTGCTGGTCTTGTCGATCCACTCGAAGATGGCGACATTGGCACTGAGGGGCGTCACGGCGAAGGTGCGGATCCGGGTGCCGGCCGGGCAGGTGCACTGGCCACCGAGGGGGTCGGTGGAGGGGCGCAGTGTGGCACATGCGCCGGCCGCCGGCCCGGCACATGGGCCCTGCCCCCCGGTGCCGGCCGAGTGGAGGAGGCTGTGCCGGTCCTGCCCGGCCAGCAGGGAGTTCACCACGTCATGCACGGAGTTGGCCCCGACATCGCGCCGGACTTCGCCATGCTCGCACTTGATCAGCACCGAGTACACCCGGCCGTCGGTGCCCTCGAGGTTCCGGCGCACCGGGCGCTGCAGCGACTTGAGCACCTCAATCGAGGGGAGAATCGCTGGGATCGGCGGCGGCGGCGGCGACGGAGGGGGCGGTCAGTGTCTGGGACCCGCATCGCAGTCGGGCCATGGGGAGGCGGGCCGGGGGCGGACGCACCGGAAATGGTCGGGGCGCGGGTGGCATGGGCGGCGGCCGCGCGGCCAAAGTGCCCGGCCTCCGGCCCGGCATGGTGCTGGCTCAGCCCCAGGAAGCCGATGTGCGGGTCGATGCCGAGGCCGAAGTGCGCGGCGGCCGCCGGGTCCGCCGCATCGAAGGAGGCCTGGATGAAGGCCCGCACCGGGACGGTGACATTGTTCACGACCGGCCCGCGGGTCGGCACCCCCGGCAGGGTGGTCGCCATGCCGGGGGCCCGGTCCTTCGGGTCGGAGGCCGTGTGCGCCTCCAGGAAGTCCGACAGCAGGAGGATCTGCCGGATGGTGGACTCGATGTCCTGGCTGGAGGCCGGGGAGCCCGGGGCCGGCGGGGGGGCCGCCGCACGCCGCGTGCCGGCCCGGCCGCCGGCGCTCAATTCCACGCTTCGGGCCAGCTCCAGCGTCTGGGACAGGAGGGTCGGCCGCCAGGGGGCCATCGCCGGCAGGCCGATCATCTTCCACAGGGCATGCCCGGGGAAGTGCACGGCCACCGTGCTGATGAGGGTGACGAAGGCCTTGCGCGCGGCCACATCGAACACCCTTCGGTAGCCCACCAGCAGGTGGGGGAATACCACGAGCATCTACATGCGTGCGTGCGCGGGTGGTTGTGGGTTTTTTTTTTGCGCGCGCGCGTACGCGCCCCGCGCATGTGTGTGTGCGCACGCGTTGTACGACATCCGCGTGCGGGCCCAGGCCGAGGCCGGGGGGGGGG
>NW_009242972.1:2015074-2015882 GCF_000388065.1 Fonticula alba | reverse complement strand
GGGGGGGGGGGGGAAGGGGAAAAAAAAAACGCAGGGAAAAGCGCACGCACCTCCGACAGGCTGACGCCCGCCAGGCCAAGGCTGATGGTGGCCGTGAGGTCGGCACACGTGCGGTACAGGTGCGCCGGCGGCGGCTCGAACCCCTGTCCCAGGGAGGGCGGCGGCGGCGCCGGGAAGGGGGTCTGCGCCACGGCCGTCAGGATGTCGGTGCTCAGGTGCTCCGAGGCCAGCAGCACGCGGTCCGAGAAGTGCACGCCGGCCGTGGCCGCCGAGCCCAGCGAGTTGGACACCGACAGGGCGTTGGTCGCCGGCAGGGGGGCCAGCGTGGCGCACGTCGACAGCCAGAGGGTCAGCAGCCGGGGGAGGGCCAGCCCGGCGACATGGGACCCGCCGGCATGCGGGCCATGCCCCGGGCCGGGCCCCGGGCCGCGGCTTTGCAGCGCCCGCAGGTAGTGGTGCGCGGCCTTGTGCAGCCAGCTGGCCGCCACGCGCCCGGCCCCGAAGGCCGCCGCCAGGGCCACCGCCCGGGCTTGGATCTGCTCCTCGAAGCGCAGGAGCTCGTGCGGGTCGCGCGTGCGGGCCGGCTGCGCCGAGGGCACGGTCGGCGTCGGGGGCACCGCCGCGGCGGCCAGCCGGTACTGCTCGGCCGCCGCGGCCAGCATCCCATCGCAAAAGCGCCCATAGTGGTAGTGTGCCCATTGGTGGGCGCGGGGCCCATCGGCCTCGCGAATGCTGCGGGCCCATGGAAGACAAGGGGGGAGAGCCGGGGGAGCCGGGGGGGGGGGGGGGGGGGGGAACGGAGCAGCCA
>NW_009242972.1:2003990-2015064 GCF_000388065.1 Fonticula alba | reverse complement strand
GGGGGGGGGAGGGCGAGGAACACGCACAAGTCCAGCGCTCGCGAGAAGGCATGCTCCACGGAGGCCGAGGAGTCGGACTCGGGGCCGGGCCGGCCGACGGCGGCCCGGGTTTCGGCCCCGGCCCCGGCCCCGGCCGACACGAGCCACGCGATGGCCAGGCTCCGGCGGAGCAGCACATACTCCGGGTACTCGTGGCCGGTGGCCGGGTCGGTGGCCGGCCCGGCGGGCAGCGGCAGCCGGTCCAGATCGCCCGGCCGCTCGCCCAGGCAGAAGGCCGTGGCCAGGCGGTCGGCCAGGCGCAAGGCCTCCAGACGCCCGGGCCAATCGGCCACCAGGGCATGGAGCCCGGGCCCGGCGCGGCTCGGGGCCCGGAGGGCCTGCAGCGCGGCGGCCATCCCCGGCCCGGCGAGCCCCGGCAGGGGCGACACCCGGAGCAGGGCCGCCCGGGCCAGGGCCGGGACCCCCTGGCCGCGGGCCACCAGGGCCAGGCATCGCCACAGGGCATTGGACCGGTGCTGGCGCCGGGCGGCGGCCGCCGCGCGGACCAGAGCCCCGGCGCCCCGGGCCCCGGGCGACCCGGCGCCGAGGAGGTCGGCCGCGCGGCCGGCCGCCCCGGCCGCCAGCCGCCCCAGCATGGCCTCCTGCAGGCTGAGCACCAGGTCCGCGGTGTCGGCCCGGTCGGCCAGGCGCCGGGCCGAGGCGGGCCCCCGGCCGCCGGGCGGGGCCCCGTTGGCCAGCCGCGCGGCGGCCACCACCGACAGCCCGCCGCCGGTGAGGGCCGACCGCCCGGGGGCGCACTGGCACCCGCGCGCCGAGGGCCAGTCCGTGCCGCCCTGGCAGTCGCCCTGGCACTGGGCCGCCGACAGGCTGAAGGCCCCGGCGTGGCCCGGCGCCGGGCGCCCCAGCAGCCGCGCCGTCATGGCATCCAGCAGCTGGGTGTCCCGCTCGGCGGTCACCAGGGCCCGGCGCAGGCGGGCCGCCTCCGGGCCGCGTGTGTCCCGCTGCCCGGGGCCCGGGTCGGCGGCCGGCGCATCGGCCCGGGCCGCCAGCCCCGGCAGGCCGCCCGCCAGCAGGTCCACATCGGCGAAGAGCGTCAGCCGGGCCAGCTCCGGCGCCAGCCCGGGGCCCATGCTGCCCGGGGCCCGGGCAAAGCGACACGCCACCGCCAGGGCACTGGCCCCGGCTGGGTCCGGCGCCGGGGGCCCGCCATCGCGCCAGGCCACCAGCGGCCGGGCCAGATGCTGGTCCAGGCGCGCCAGCCCGGCCAAGTCCCCGGGCCCGGCCGGCAGCACCCGGAGCAGGCGCTCCAGCGCCGGGTTCATGCGCGGCCCGGGGCCCGGGGCCGGCGGGCTGCTGTCGGGGCCCGGGTGGCATGCCAGCCCGGCCGCCATGTCCCACTGGCCCAGGCGCAGGGCCGCCGAGGCGGCCAGGGCCCGAACATCGGCCCCCGGCAGGGGCGGCCCTGCCCGCGAGGGGGCAGCCAGCCCGGCCGCCGGGCCGGCAGGGGCCCCAGCCGCGGCCAGGACCTCGGTGGCGTCGCCGGCTGCCAGGGCCAGGCGCAAGTGCGCGGCCGCCAGGCCGCCGGACCCGGCCAGCTGCCCTGCCAGCTCGGCCTCCTCGGCGGCCAGCATGTCATCCCGCCGGGCCCAGGCCTCCAGCGCGCGGAGCTGGCCACGAAGGAGGTCCAAGTCCGGGCCCGGGGCCCGGTGGCCGGCGGGCCCCTCGGCCGCCCCGCCGGGCCCGGCCGCCCCCATGGCCAGGGCCAGTGTCTGGGCTTCCAGCGGCCCGAGGGCCGAGAGGTCCGGCTCCGGGCCGGGCCCCGGGGCGTCGGCCGCCGAGCCGGCCGCCATGTCGGCGAAGAGGTCGGCCGCGGCCAGGAGCGCCGGCACCCGGCATGCCGCCACCCCGGCCACCAGGGCGCATGGGTCGTCGGCCGGGCTGGCGTCCAGGCCATCGGCCGCGGCCACGCCGGCCGCGGCCCCCAGGCACTCGCACACGGCCGGGCTCCAGCCCAGGAAGAAGGGCAAGCTGCCGGGGAAGAACCCCACCGGCGGCTGGTCCTCCACGGTCGGGGCATTGCCCGGGACCAGGGCCGCCAGGGCGCCGGGGGTGGGCTCGGCCCCGGCCTGGTGCAGGGCCAGCAGCGCCGGGGCCAGGGCTCGCAGGGGGCCCAACGCGCGGCGCGCATCGCCGGCCAGGCGCTCCAGCACGGCCGCCCCGAGGGCCCGGGCCCCGGGCGACAGGGCCGCCTGCCGGGCCGGCCCGGGAGCCGCCGGGTCCGGCCCGCCGGGCCCCAGCAATGGCCGCAAGGCGGCCGCATGCTCATTGGCCACGGCCTCCGGGCAGTGGACAACCGGCGGCCGGGCCGGGGCCACCGGCCCCGGGGCGTCCTGGCGAAGGGCCTGCCACAGGACGGCCGCCTGCAGGGCCGGCGGCACTTGCAGGTCGGTGAATGCCAGCAGCCGGCACACGGCCACATGGCCGCGCACGCCCTCCAGCTTGAGCCCGGCGGCCGAGGGCCGGGCGGCGGCCGGCCCGGCCGCGGTTTCCACCTCGGCCGGCGGCTGGGGATTGGCCATCAGGAAGAGGTCCACCGGGGTGCGCGGCACCGGGCCGAAGGGCAGCCGAGGCCAGCACTCGGCCGACAGCAGGAGCTGGCGCATGTGCAGCTGCATGTCGGCCCGCGTGCCGGAGGCCACCCGGGCCCGGGCCACGGCCCACCGCCGGACCGCCTCCACCAGCAGCGTGGCCTCCAGGGCGGCCAGGTGCGCGGCCGCGGCCAGCACCCGCGGCGCGGTCCGGTCGCTGGCCAGCTCGGCCGCCAGGACCAACGGCGCGGCCAGCTCGTGCGCCACCAGCGCCGCCACCGGGTCCAGGTGCACCCAGTGGAAGACCCCCGGCTGCTGCGGCTGCTGCTGCTGCTGCTGCTGCTGGTGGTGGTGGTGGTGGTGGGCCTCGCCGCCGGTGCTGGTCGGGAACCGGCAGTTGGCCACCAGGAAGATGACCAGGTGCGGGAGCAGGGCCCGGGCCAGGGCCGCGCCGTCCTCCCCCCCGGGCAGGGTCTCCAGGCAGGCAAACACCGGCGCCGGGCCATTGGGCATGGCGGCCGAGTCGCCCGGGTCGGCGGCCGCCGGCCCGAAGCGCGCCACCACCCGCGCCGAGTCCAGCCCGGCCGCCAGGCGCCCCAGGCGCAGGGCCAGCCCACGCAGCCAGTCGCCCACCAGCCGCGGGGCATTGATGGCCGGGCGGCCGGCCGGGCGGCCGGCCGGCCGGTCCCCGGCATCGCCATCCGCCCCGGGCCCGGGGCCCAACCCGGCGGCAGGGCCCGGGCCCAGGGCCAGGGCCACCAGCTCGCTGAAGAGCGACCGGCCGACATCCCCCGGCGACAGGTGGGCCTGCAGCGCGTCGATGATGGACCGGTGCCGGGGCGGCCAGCCCGGGCCCGGGGCGCCGGGCGAATCGGCCGATGCCCCGGCCCCCTCCCCCGGGGCCGGCGGCTGCGTCGGCTGCGTCGGCTGCGTCGGCTGCTGCCCGGCCGAGCCCCCGGGCCCGGCCCCCCCGGCCGGCGACAGCCGCAGCTCGGTCTCCAGGAAGTGCGCCAGCTGCCGGCGCGTGGCCGGCGGGAAGCGCCGCCACAGGGCGACGGCCAGGCTGTCCGGCACGCCGGAGCTGCCGGGCCCCGGCGGCGCGGCCAGCGCGGCCACCGCCGCCGAGTGCATGTTGAATGCCCGCGCCGGGGCGTCCTCCGGCACCTGGGCCGCCAGGCTGGCCGTCAGACCGCACGTCTTCTGCAGGAGCTGCTGGATGAGGAGCGACGCCACGTCGACCACCTGCGCCGAGGCGAGGCCCTCGCGCGGGGTGCCGGCCGGCATGCCGGGCCCCCGGCCGCCGGCCGCCACGTCGAAGCACGAGTCCGCCAGGTCGGCCACCAGGCCGCCGGGGGCGCCCGGCGCCCCGGGGGCCCCGCCCCCGAGGCTGCCCACCAGCAGCAGCCGCAGCAGCGGCCCATTGACCAGGCGCCAGGCCAGCTCCAGCCGGTCGGCCAGGCCGAGCATCATGCTCCGGCTGGTCATCTGGCCGGTGCTGGAGGTCCCGGCCCCGGCGGCCCCGGCGGCACTCCCGGCCAGCGGCTGGCCCAGGGCCTCGCCCAGGGACAGCCCCAGCGAGGGCCCGAAGTCCAAGGCCGCCAGGCCCAGGTGGAAGCCCTGCCGCGTGGGCAGGCTGGCCATCGGGGCCAGTGGGCCCGGCGTCGGGCCGCCCCCCGCCGGGTCCCCCCCGGCCAGGGACCCGAGGACGGCCAGGCACGCGCGCAGCCGGTGCTGCCCCGGGGCCGGCCCGGCCGCCGGCGCCCCGGACATCAGCCACGCCGCCAGGGCCAGGCAGGCGTCATGCGCGGCGGCCCCGAGCCGCGGGTCGGCCGGCGGCAGGTCGGCCAGCTGGCCGCGGGCCTGGGCGAAGGCCGACCCGGGCCGGTCGTCGGCCGCGCCGGCCGCCGGGCCGCAGCCCGCCAGGGCCACCGGCGACAGGGTGGACCAGGCCCCGGCCGCCAGGCGCCGGAGCCGGTCCCCGCACGCGGCCATCAGCACCGGATCGCCGGACCGCAAGCCGAGGGCACACCCCCGGAGCAGGTCCACCACCCGTGCCAGGGGGAAAAGCCGCGCCAGGAGCCGGTGCGGCTCGAGCGCCACCGGCCCCGGGCCCGACCCCGGCCCGGCCGCATGGTCGCACCGCCAGCAAGCCGCCGGCGCCGCGCCGGCCGCACCATCGCCAGGGGGCGCCTCGGCCCCGGCCGGGGAGGGCTGCTCGGCCGCCGGCGGCGCCCGCTGCAGGAGCTCGCCCACCGGGTGGCCGGCAGCCCCGCCGGGCGCCAGGAGCCCGGCCAGGTCCTCGGCCTCGGCCGGGGTCAGGAGCTCGGCGTCGGCCCACAGGGCCGCCAGGCGGCCGGCCTCCGGGTGCGCCAGCGCGCCGGCCCGCCCCCCGGCCCGAGCCACGGCCTCCAGGCACCGGATGCACGGGGCACGCAGCCCGGCCTCCCACAGGCCCAGCGCCAGGCGAAAGCCCCGGCAGCTGGCGGCCCCCGGCACGGCCACCACCAGCGGCAGCATGTGCGCGTCCAGGGTCCGGCCATCCGGCCGCAGGAGGGCCGCCCGGGCCATGTCCCCGGCCAGGGCGTCCAGGCGCCGGGCCCGATGGCAGCCGAGGCAGGGCCAGCGTGCGCACGCTGGCCCGGGGCTGTGCGGCCCCGGGGGCCGGGGGCCGGCCATGTCGGCCACGCTCGCCGACGCCGCCGCCGCCGCCGACGCCGACGCCGCCAGCATCAGCAGCCAGCTCAGCAGCGGCCCGGGGGCCAGGTCCAGCGCGCCGGCCCCGGCGGCCGGGCCGCCGGACGCCGCCGGGCCCAGGCCGCCGGCCCCGGCCGCCCGGGCATCCAGCTCGGCTCGACACCACCGGGCCAGGGCCCGCGCGGCAAAGAGGGCCGCCCCGCGCAGGGCCACATCGGCCCCGGCCCCGGCCAGGCCAAAGCGCAGGGCCGTCAGGCTGTGCGCCGCCACGCTGGGGGTCAGCTCCACCGAGTCGCGGTCTTTGTCGGTGTCGCCGCCGCCACCACCGCCATCCCCCTCGCCACGGCACACGGCAAAGACCCAGCCCAGGGCGAAGAAGGCCGCCCGCTGGCCGGCGTCCAGGGCCAAGCGCGCCGGGTGCCAGGCCAGGCTGGTGGCCGGCGGCGGCGGCGGGGCCGTGCTGCCGGCATCCCCCGCCGGCCCGGCATCGGCCCCCTCCACCAGGACCAGGTGCTTGATGTTGTGCAGGGTCTGGAACATGAAGGGCCGGAGGAGGGTCCGGATCAGGGCCAGCCCCTGGCCAGCGGCCCCGGGGCCCGGCCGCGCGGCCGCATGCCGGGGCTCCTCCCCCGGCGGCAGCAGCGACCGGGCCACCTCCCGGAGGAGCCCCAGCGCCAGGCGCTGCTCCAGCACCGCCTGCGGCCGGACCCCCAGCGGGTCGGCCTCGGGCCCGGGGCACTCGGCCAGCCGGGCCTCCGCCCGGCCCAGATGCAGCAGCCCCGTCAGCAGGACCCGGTGGGCGCACGTGCGCAGCACCCACAGGGCCCGGCGGTCGCACACCAGGGCCGGCGCCGAGGGGTCATCCGGGGCCGGGGCCGGGGCCGGGCCCGGCCCGACCGCCGGCGCGCCCAGAAGCATCCGGAAGATGGAGCTGATGGAGTCGCGCGCGGCGCGCGCCGCCACCGCGTCCACCTGGGCCATGTCCAAGCGCAGGGCCGCGCGGCCGTCCGGGCCGCCGGCGTCCCCGCCGGCCCCGGCCCCGCCGCCATACAGCGCCACGCCCACCGGGCTGGACGGGTCAAAGACCAGGGCGTCCGGCGGGTCGGCCGGCCCGGACACTGCCGGCCCCGGCCCCGGCCCCGGCCCCGCCGCCGCCGCCGCCGCCGCCAGCCCCGGCAGCGCCGACACATACACCGAGCACAGCAGCAGGTGGTCGATCTGGTCCAGCAGCTGGGACACGGCGTCCGCCCGGCGCCCGGTCAGCCGGACAAAGGCCAGCAGGGTGTTCCCCGGGTGCGGGGCCAGCGCCGGGTCCGGCCAGGCGTGGCCCGGCAGCAGGTGCGCCTGCCAGGACCCGGGCCCGGTGGCCGGGCCCGAGGCCGGTGCCGACACCGCGGCCCGAGGCGACTCCGGCCCCTCGCCGAAGAGCACCAGCCGCGGCACCAGCCACGGGGCCAGGCGCTCCAGCAGCGCCGGCACCGGCATGCCAAGCAGCCGGGCGGTCGTCCGGCACAGGGCCCCGGGCCCGGCCCCGGGCAGCGGCCCGGCCAGCAGCGGCTCGGCCAGCAGCTCCGCGGCCCAGTGCTCCGGGTGCAGGTCCACCAGCCCCCCGAGGAAGGCGTCCAGCGAGGCGGCCGACCGGGCCCCGGCCGGGCCGTCATCGGCCCCGGCCCCGGGCCCATTCCGGAAGGCAAAGCGCCGGCCCCGGGCGGCGGCCCTCGCCGGCGGGTTCAGCCCGTGCGTGGTCAGGCTTCGCAGGACCAGGTGCGCCTCCTCGCGCGGGGACAGCTGCAGCTGGCCCCGGGCCCCGGGGACCGCCGGGCTGCCGGGCGCCCCGGGCCCGCCGCCGGCCAGGGCCGCCACCGGGCTGGCCAGCACCCGGGCCAGGATGCACACCAGCGACACGAGGAAGGGCCCGGCGTCCGGGTCCGGCGGCGGGAGCCCGTGCCCGGCCCCGGGCCGGGTCCCGCCGGCCGGCAGCAGCCCCCCCGCCCGGGCGGCCCCCGGCAGCAGCACCTCCACCAGCCGGACCCCGGCCAGGCAGTGGCCCGGGTCCAGCGACTGGCAGAGGCTGCGCGCCAGTTGCAGGGCGGCCGTTCGCCCGGGGCGCGCCCCGGGCCCCGGCACCAGCCAGGCAGGCAGCTCGGCCACCGCCCGCCGGGCCAGCTCGGCCACCCCGGTCAGGTCGGCCACCAGGGCATGCATGGCGGCCCCGGCGGCCGGGGCCGGGGCCTGCGCCGGCAGCAGGTGCCCGGACCGCGGCCGCACCAGGCGCTTGAGCACCGCCAGCACCGGGCGCACATGCCCCGGCGGGCAGCCCCCATGGCGGAGCACCGCCGCCAGGGCCCGCAGGGTGGCCTTGGCCCGGGCGACGTCGGCCAGTGGCCGGCCGCCGGGCCCGGCCTGCCCCGGGCCCCATGCCGGCGAGGAGGTGGCCGAGGTGGCCGAGGAGGAGGCGGCGGCGGCGGCGGCGGCGGCGGCGGGGGAAGAAGGCGAGGGGCATGCGGGGGCCGAGGAGGCCGAGGAGGCTGACGAGGCCGAGGCCAGCCGGTCGGCCAGCTCGCGCAGGTCCCCCATCAGCCGGTCCAGCACGGGCAGCAGGACGACCCCGGCCGGGGGGTCCGGCCGGCCGGGGCCGGCCCCGACAGGGCACCGGCCGCCGGCGGACGACCGGCCGAGGAACCCCCCGCACCCGGGGCAATCCGGGTCGCCGGAGGCCCGGCCGGCGGCCAGCGCGCAGATGGCCCCGACCGAGGGCGGCCCGCGGCCGGCGGCCAGCACCCGGGCCAGCGTCCCGGCCAGGCTCGCGGCATCCAGGAAGCACCGCTGCCCGGCTGGCGGCCCGGTCAGCATGCACCTCGGGGCCAGGGGCACCGGGGCGTCGGCCAGCGCGTGCGCCAGCGCCACCAGCCGCCGGGACAGGAACAGCAGCTCGGCGGTGGCCGCGGCCAGGGGCTCGACCTCGGCCATGCCGACGGCCACCGGGGCCGCGCCCTCCAGAACCCCATCCGCGCAGGCCCCACACAGCTGGCCCCCCAGCAGGGCCGCATCCACGGCCAGGGTGGCCACCCGACAGAGGGACACCCCGGCCCGGGGCGGAGCCGCCGCGGCCCCCCGGGCCAGGGCCACCACCGCCCGGAGCAGGCTGCCCACCTGGCGAAGCAGGGCCCGGGCCCGGGCCCCGGGCCCAGGCGAGTCCAGGGCCGCGCGCGCTTCGCGCACGGCTGCCCCCAGGAAGCCGGCCACACTGTCGGATACCGCGGCCAGCAGGCCGTCCGAGGCAGCCGGCCGCGCGTCCCCCAAGGCCGCCAGAAGCTCGACAAAGGCCCGGGCCAGCGGCCCGGCCAGCGGCCCGGCCGCCGACGACGACCAGGCATCGATCGGCTCCAGCAGCAGGCTGGCCCGCGAGGCCCCGGGGCCGGCGGCCAGCGCGCGGATCTCCCCACAGGCCGCACCCAGCCCCAGCAGCCGGAACTCCAGGCAGGGCACCGGCCCCGGCGCCCCGGCCGGGACCACGACAACCGGCGCCCCGGCCCCGGGGCCCAGCTCCCGGACCAGGGCCGCCACCTCGACCGATGCCGGCACCCGCAGGCCGAGCACCGTGTCCATGGCGGCGCCCGGGCGCCACAGCAGGGCATACCCCCCGCAGGGGCAGGGCCCGGGATCGCCGGAGCCATCGACCCGGCCCCAGGCCAGGCCGGCCAGGCCGGCCGCCCACAGGGCCAGAGCCAGCTCGCGCCCGGCCCGGTCCGGCCCGGCCCGGCTCGGCCCGGGCGACCCCGGGGTCATGGAGGCCTCGCTGCCCGGGGGGGGGCCGGCCGGCCGGCCGGCCAGGCGCCGCAGCAGCGCCAGCCACAGCCCCAACGCCGCCGGGCCGATGTTCCGCATGGACGCGTCGGCCAGCCGGCGCCCCGGCCGCCGGCCGCCCGGGCACCCCTCCACCGCCGAGTGGCATGACGCGAAGATGCCCCCGGCAAAGTGGACCGGCGACACCCCGGGCGCCGGGTCGCCCGGCCACGCGAACCCCCCGGCGTCCAGCTGATTGAGAATGGCAATGGTCCAGGAGAAGCCGCTCAGGGCCGACATCAGCGAGGGCGACCGGTCGCCCGGGGTGGCGAGGCCCGGGCTGGCCCCGGACACGGCCCCCCCCGGGGCCTGGCCGCCGAGCAGCCGCAGCAGCGGGCTCGAGGGCGTCCGCGGCTCGAACGGCCCGGCCGCGGCCGACACGCCCGCCAGCGGGGAGCACGACAGCCCCGCTGCCATGGCCGCCATCGTCGCGGCCGTGGTCGTCGTGGCCACCGTCGAGGGGGAGGGCGCCGCGGCCGCACCGGCTGCCGGTGCGGCCGCCTGGTGCCAGGCGTCCTGCGAGGGGGTCGGCGTGCTGGCCGGGCCGTCGTCCACCGCGCCGGCCCCCAGCATGTCCACCACCATCGGATGGGCAGCCGGGCCCGAGGCGCGGGGCCGCTTGCGACCTGGCGACCCGTGGCCGGGGGGCAGCCAGGGCCGCTTGCCGGGGGCCGGGTCGCCGGCGGCCGGCCCCGACCCCGGCCCCGGGCAGGTGCACCGGTCAAAGTACCGGACAAAGGCCTCGGACAGGGCCGCCAGCATGGGGAAGAGCCCGGCCGCGGGGGCGGGCGGGGGCGCGGGCGCCGGCGCCGGCGACCCGGCCGCCGGGCACGCCGGCCCGGGCGACCCAACGCCACCCGGCTCCGGGGCGCCGGCCAGCGCCACGCCGGCCCGCACGAAGGCCGACAGCAGGAAGATGGAGGGCGCCTCGCCGGCCGCATGGACATACCGGCCGGCAAAGCGCCCGACGGCCAGGAAGGCGGCCAGCGCATCGGCCGTCGGGTCCCGGCCGCCGGCCCCCCGGCGCAGGCCCAGCCGCCCGACCCAGCCGACATCCTGGTCCTCGGGCTCGGGCTCCGGGCCGCCGGCCGGCTCCAGGCCGGCGCTCAGCCCGGCGCACAGGGTCGCCAGGGCGAACTCCACCCCGGACGCCCGGGGCAGGACCAGGCGCCCGGCCCGCTCGGCGGCCAGCAGCCATTCCAGCAGCCGGGTGGCGGCTCGCCGGGCGGCCAGACGCTGGCGGTGCAGCACCGGCCGGTCGGCGGGCCGGGCCCCGGCCAGCGCCACCCGCCACCGGCCATCCTCGCACAGCCAGGCCGCCACGGTGCAGGCCAGCTGCCCGAGGGCCGCCCCGGTGTCCCCGGGGGCCAGCCGGCCCGACACCGACAGGGCACACACCCGCCGGGCAAAGTCGAAGAACCCCTCGGCAAAGGCCAGCCGAGCCAGCAAATCGTCCAGCCCCGACGCGCAGTCCAGTTGCCAGAGCCCGGCCGCCGGGCCGCCGGCCCCGGGCCGCGGGACCCCGTACACCGACGCCGGCCCGGCCAGCGGCTGGACCAGCAGCCGCCGCGCGTCCGGCCACGGCCCGAGAAAGAGCCCGGCCGCCGCGCACACCGACTGCACCACGGTCCACACCACCGGCAGGAAGAAGGTCAAGTAGGCCGGGTTGCTGAAGCCCGGCGGCTGCCCGGCCGCCAGCAGGTCCGCCGCGTCGCCGGGCCCCGGCTCGGCCGAAGGGACCCCCGGCCCGGCGGCCGCCGGGTCCGGCTGGCCGAAGAACCCGGCCAGCCCGCCGGCCAGCCCGCCGGCGGCCGCCTCGGCCTCCGGCCGGCCCAGCAGCAGGGCCTCGATCAGCGCCAAGAAGAAGCGCCCGGCCGACACGCGCTCGGCCACCGAGCTCAACTCCATGCAGGAGCCGGCCTAGCGCGCGCGCGCGGGGGGGGGGG
>NW_009242972.1:1999820-2003197 GCF_000388065.1 Fonticula alba | reverse complement strand
CCGCTGTCAGTGGGCGAGCCCGCGGGCGGACAGGAAGCAAGGAGGCGCGATCCGGGGGCGGGGGACGGCCAGGGAAACACACCTCGACGAAGCCCGGGCTCAGGACGGCCAACAGGGCGAAGGGCTCAAAGCGCAGGGGCACCAAGCCGGACCGGGCCTTGGCGTCCACCTGGACGGGCAGCGTCGCCAGATCTGCGCGGCGCGAGGGCAGTGTCAGTGTGACTGCCGCGGGCGGCCGGGAAGGGGCAGGGGGGCAGGGGGGGACGAGACGGTGGCACGCCTGCCCCGGGGGCGGGATGCCAAAAAAAGGAAAAAAAAAGGAAAAAAAGGAAACATACTGAGCAGCGAGTCCAGGCTGGCCAGCATGATGCCCTCGATGAGGGACAGGTCGCTGGTGGCGAAGGAGGCCGTCACATCGGTCAGCTGCCGGACCAGGGCCGTCACATCGCCGGACGTGGCCAGGACCTGGGTGAGCAGGGCCGCGGCGCTGGGGCCGGGGCATGCGGCGCCCGGGGCCGGCAGCCCGGGCAGCGGCGCCGCCGCCGGTGCCGGGATGGCCCGCTGGCGAATGTGCAACACCAGTGCGCAGGCCCCGGCGTCCGGGGCGAAGTACGCCCCGGCCGGGGTCCCGTGCCGGCACGTCAGGCGCCGGTGCGTGGTGGTAGCCAGCCGCGCGCACGTCAGCAGCAGGGCCCCGCAGTGGAGATCGCGCAGAAGCTGCGACGAGGACGACCGGGCTGCGGCCATGCCAGGGGCGGCCGAGCGCTGGGGAGATTAGCATCCGGCCTGAGAACAAGGACATGCATGTGGGTGTGGGTGTGGGCGCGCGCGCAAAACCGGCGCAAGGGAGAGGCACGGAGGGGAAGCCCCAGGAACCGAGGGACAACGCACTGGCCGACAGGTGGGGGAAGAAATTCGGAAACTTCTCCAGCAGGGACAGCGCCTCCTGGAGGATGGCCACGGCCACTTTCGACAGGGAGGGGGGGGGGGGGGGGGGAAGACCCCGGCCAAGTGTCAGTCGCACGGGAGACACGGGGTGGGGGGCGGGGGAGGGCGGGAGAGCCGGCTTCGGCGCGCACCAGCATAGTGCTCGGTCTCCTGCCCGGGGCCGGGCAGCGAGCAGAGGTCGCTCGTGTGGCCGGCGGCCGACCCGTCCCCGGGCGGCTGGTCGCTTGGGCCCCGGAGGAGAAGGCCCCCCGGTGCCCGGGCGGACGGGAAGAAGTACGAGTCGCGCAGCCAGCGAAGCCCGGTCAACAGGGCGTGCACCCGGGTCTTCTGCTCCGGGCTGAGCGTGGCGATGGTTGCCTGTTGCTGGTGGTGCGGCTGCGCCTGCGCCTGCGCCTGCGCCTGCGAGTGCGGCTGCGACCGCGACCGCGGCTGCGGCTGCGACGGCGCGCCGGGCGCCATGGTCAGGGCAGCAGGCACGGAAGATGGAGGAAGCTAGAAGCGAGGCACGGGGGAGGGTGGAAGTGCGTGCACGGAGGAGCTGGCAAGGCGTGCCAAACGAAAAGGCACAGGTCGGGCGGGGCGTGTGTGTGTGTGTGTGTGTGTGTGTGTGTGTGCGTGTGTGTGCAGAGGACAAAATCATGCCAGCCGTCATGCTCAGCGCCTGCCCACCCCTGCGATCTGCCCCTCTTGAAGGGACCCGGCGGAGGGGGGCGCCGGACTACCCACGGCACTCCCGGGCCCGGGGCCGACACACTCCGGCCCGGAGCCCGGCCGGGCCCCCCCCCCCCCCCCCCCCCCCCCCCCCTCCCGGGCCAAGGGCGATCGGGCGCCCGATCTGCCCCGGCACAGCGGAACCGGCAAGGGGGCGCGCCAGGAGCGGGACCCAAACAGCCGGCAACCGGCGGCCGGGCAGGACAGAGAGAGAGAGAGAGAGAGACAGGGACAGAGACAGGGAGAGGCAGGGCGCGCACGCGCACGCTCACCCACCAACGGATGGAAAGCTGGGTGTCTGTATATTGGCTAGATGCGTTGGCAGCAGGTGGCGCCGCCGCGGCGGGGGATGGCGCGCCATGCGCCAGCGGGAGGGGGGGTGGCGCTTCGGCGGACACGCGCGCGCCCACGCACGCAGGAGGGGGCACGGCGTGCACTCGCCCCTGTGCTTGCGTTCGCGCGAGTACAAATGTGTGTGTATGTGGGTGTGGGTGTGGGTGTGGGTGTGCGCGAACACCCGCAGGTGCACACGCAGGGGAGCGGGGGGGGGGGGAGGCCCGGCAAAGGACGGCCGCCGCGCCCGCCCCGGCGGCCGGAGCAGGGCACACACCACGCCACAGCACCGCACACTCACCAGTCGGATCCCTCCTCGGCGTCGACGAAATCGTCGTCATCCTCCTCCTCCGAGCGGACAACCTCCATGGGCGCGTGCGCCGAAGTGGCCACCGGGGCCGCGGACGGGGGCACAGCCGCCGCCGGGACCACCGGCAGATTGCCCCCGGTCGGCCGGCCAGCCACCTTGTCGACGGTCTGCGCCGGGTCGATGCCACCAAGCGCCAGGTAGCCCGGCACCATGTCGAAGAAGATGAGCGGCACCTCGGCCAGGCCCAGGGCCGCCGAGGTGGGGACATGCTCCAGCTGCCCGCCGGAGGCCACCGCGTCGCAAGCCGCCTGGATGGCGCTCTGCCGGGCCTTGGCACGCTTGGCGCACTGGCCACGACGGCAGGCAGGCAGGCAGGCAGCCGGAACATGGGCCCCGGGCAGGGGAGGGGGGGGGGACGGGCGAGGCAAGTCAGACACAGGGCATGCAGGAGGAGGGAGGGCAGGGCCGTGGCCATGCGCGCCCGGCGAACACAACAGAATGGCGACACGCACCGGCAGCACCGGCAGCAGCTCCTCCGGCAGGCCGGTCTGCTCGAGGAGCCGGCGCTTCTTGGAGAGGCCGTGTGCACCGGCGGACCGCGCGCGCGCGGCCGCCTCGGCCACCGTCCCGGCGGTGCTGATCTCGTCCGGCGTCAGGAAGTAGGTCGGCTGGTCGGAGGCGGCCACCATTTCGGCCAGGCGCTTGGCGTAGTCGGCCTGCGCGGCGGCCCGGTCATTGGACGGGGGGAGGATCTGCAGGCGGAAGAAACAGCGCTGGAGCATGGCATCGATGTCCTGCAGGTAGCCCGATGGGTTAGCAACAGGCGCGGGGGGGAGGGGGGAGGGGCCATCTCAGGGGCGTCGGGAAAAGGGCCGGGAGCCCGGCGCATCGCGGCGCACCTCCAACCGCGACACAAACAGGTGCCGGACCGACTCGTCGATCGGGGTCTGCAGCAGCCCGATGTAATACTCGCTGTGCGGCGCGTGGCGCGCGGCGCGCGGCGGCGGCGGGAAGGAGGAAGAGTGAGTGGTTGGAGCGAAGGGGGGGGGGGGGGGGGGGGGGGGGGGGGGTGCGG
>NW_009242972.1:1995139-1996046 GCF_000388065.1 Fonticula alba | reverse complement strand
CGTGCGCCTTTTTCGGCCGGCCCCGCGGTCGCCGGCCCCCCGCCCCTCCCGCCCCCAGAGAAGCACCCATCCCCCCCCGCCCTCGCTCCGCCTCTCCTCCCTCTTGCCCCCCCCCCCCCCCCCCCCCCCCCCCCCCCCCCCCCAGCGAGAAAGCATGTGAACCAACATACCGGCACAGGGGAAGATGCTCCAGCGCCTGCCCCCAATGGCGCATGTGGAAGTGGTAGTAGCCGGTGATCCAGTGGAACTGGGCCGCCACCTGGGCCTTGGTCAGGGGGGTGATGGACACGCCGGACCCGGCGTCCTCGGCCACGGTCGACACGTTGGCCAGCGCGCCGAGCAGCATCTGCGCGTGCTTGGACGCCTGGGAAGCGGGAGGCCGGGGCAGGGCAGGGGGACCCACATGGACCGGCCGAAGGGGCGCGCCGGGGGGGGAGGGAGGGGGGAGGGGGGGGGGACATCCACCAGGGGGGCACAAGGGGTCAGCCACAGGCCCCCGACATCGGGCGAGCGAGCGAGCGAGGGGGAACGAGCGACGCGCGCGTGCGCCGCGCGTCACACGCAGGGCCGGACCTTGAGCAGATGCGCGCGCATGTGGCGGGTGAAGCGCAAGTCGCCGGCCGACCCGCCGAGGTCGAAGAAGTTCATGGCCGAGGCCCAGCAGCGCTCGGTCTGGAAGAAGAACAGCAGCAGGGTCCGCTCGACCCGGGCGATCGGCGTCAGCGCGGCCAGGGCCTGCGGGGCGCGCTTGCGCGCGCGGCTCTTCTTCCCGGGCTTGGTGGCCGGCGGGACATTGACCCCGGGCTTCTCGGAGAAGGGGATCCCCAGCGCCTGGCGCAGGCTGCGCGAGCGCGAGGTGCAGTACTTGCTGTGGAGGGGTGGGCCGGGCCGGGCCGGGGGGAGGGGG
>NW_009242972.1:1990719-1992384 GCF_000388065.1 Fonticula alba | reverse complement strand
GAGCGGCGGGGGCGGGGAGCGAGCGCGACGGAGAAGGCTGGCGAAGAGGGGCCGCCGCCCCGGCAGGCCAAGGCGGTCCGGCAAAAAGGGTGCCATGCCCAGGCGGGCGCGAGGAGACCCGCCCCGGGCTGCGCCGCTGCCTGCCGTCTGCCGCTTGCCGTCTGCCACCGCCTGCCGCTTGCCTCCTGCCGTCTGCCACCGCCGCCGCCGCGGCCACGGGCGCGCCAACGCCCGGAGAGTTGGCACGCAGAGGGGAAACGGCCAAAAAAGAGAGACGCGCTCCCGCACGGGATCGAACCGCGGACCTTGGGATTAACAGTCCCACGCTCTACCTACTGAGCCACAGGAGCACGGCGTCTAGCCCGGGCTCCGGCTATATGAATGTGCCGCCCGCGGCCCTGGCCGGCCAGTTAATGTGGGTTGCCGATTGTGCTCCACCCCGGCGACCAGGCCGAGCGCGTCCGGGGGACACACCCCCAGTGCCCCCCCCCCCCCAGGGACACGGGCAGACACATGTGTTTGCGGCGGCGGCGGCGGCGGCGCTCGGCCCCCGGGCCGGGTAGTCCGGGCGGACGGGGGCGCCCCCCCATCAGCGACCGGCCCGAAGCCGCACGCCTGCCAGGTGCAGCCGCACCGCCACCCCTCCCCAGTTCCCCGCCAGCCCCTCGCGCACACGCCCCTCCTGCGCACCGCCCATTCCATCTCCCTCGACCGGACCCAGCCTCGTCGGAAGCAGCATGTTCTCTCGCCTGTCCCAGCCCGCCTTCCTCCGCCGCGCCTGTGCGGCCGCCGCCCCCCGGGTGCTCCCCCGGCCGGGCGCCGCTCGGCCGCCCACCCGGCACCTCTCCTCGGCCCCGGGCGAGGGCGCCCCTACCGCGGGCACGTCGGCCGCCCCGGCCCCGCCGGCTGCTGGTGCCGCCCCGGCCGCCCCGGCCGCCCCGGCCTCCGCTACTTCGACGGCCTCCGCTACTTCGACGGCCTCCAACGCCGGTGCCGCCTCCTCCGGTGCCGCCTCCTCCGGTGCCGCCTCGTCTGGTCCCCGGAACCCCTTCAGCCATCCCCTCTCCTGGGTCAGCCTGGCCCTGATGGGTGCTGTCGGGTATAAGCTGACCGACTATTTTGAGACCGAGCGCGCCAAGATGCTCGAGATTTGTGCGTGCCCCCTCCCCGCCCCCCCCCCTCCTCCCCGCACTGCTGGGCCGCATGCCTCTCACCATCGCCCTCCTACTCACACACACACACACACACACACACACACAGCCCAGAAGGAGCAGAAGGCCTCCTACGGCAAGCCGCGCCTCGGCGGGCCCTTCGAGCTGATCAACGCCAAGACCGAGGCCCCCTTCTCGGACCGCGATCTCCATGGCAAGCATGCCCTCCTGTACTTCGGCTTCACCCACTGCCCGGATGTCTGCCCCGAGGAGCTGGACAAGATGGTGGCCGCCACCAAGCAGATCCAGGCCCTGGCCCTGGCCAAGGCCGGTGGCCAGGCCGCCGCCGTGCCCGAGACCCACCAGGTCAACAACGTTTTCATCACCCTGGACCCGGCGCGCGACACCCCGGCCGCCGTGGCCGAGTACCTGTCCGGTGCGTGGCCGCACATGCCCCTCCCTGCCCCGTGCCCCTCGCCGTGCTTGCTGTGCCTCCCCCCTCGGCCTGGCCCCC
>NW_009242972.1:1988869-1990288 GCF_000388065.1 Fonticula alba | reverse complement strand
CCCCTCGGGCTCTCCCCCCCTCCCCCCCCCCCCCGCGCGCTGCTCCGCCGCAGACTTCGACCCGAACTTCATCGGGCTCACCGGCACGCGCGAGGCCCTCGGCCAGGCGGCCCGCGCCTACCGCGTCTACTTCTCGCCCATCCCCCAGTCGCTGGGCGGCGAGGATTACCTGGTGGACCACTCGATCTTCGTCTACCTGCTGGACCCGGCCGGTCGCTTTGTCGACTTCTACGGCCAGAACACCCCCGCCGAGGAGATGGCCACCGGCATCTGGGAGCACATCCAGTCCTACACCCCGCCGACCGATGTTGAGCCGGCTGCCGGGCCCACCGGCAAGGTCCAGCCGGTCCCGGCCCCGGCCTCGGCCACCATCCAGCCGGCCGCCCCCGCTGCCGCCGCCGCCGCTCCTGCCTCCTCCTAGTCACGCCGCCCTTGAAGGGCGTCTGGCCAGCCCGCGCAAAAGACAGCGAACGAGGCCCGGCGACCCGGAGCCGAGATGCCGTCCCGCCACATCTCGCCCCTCCCCGTCCCTCCCCGTCCCTCCCGGCCTCTTCAGCGCGCCCCCTCCCCCCCCTCCCCCCCTCCCCCTCTTGTGGCCTGCGAGGCGGCCCCGACCGAAAAATAGACCCCCGCCCGCACTCGACCCGCCCTGCGTTGGCACCACTCACGCAATGGCGTCCGCGACCTCAGACGATCGTCGTGTGTGATCATGTGCCGCGGCCGGGGCCTCGCATGACCCGCGACGTGATTCACGATCGTCGAAATATGGGACATCGGTGTGGCCATTTTCAGCGAGGTTGAGCGTGTCCGAAACTCCGCTGGCCGGGGGGGGGGGGCGGGGAAGGGCGGCTGCGTATTTTTAAGAGCATGCATGTGTGTGGAGAAGGACCCGTGTGGATGCGTGCGGCGGGGGGAGGGACAGAGCGAAAGAAAGACAAATGGGACGGAGAGCGCCTGTGCGCCCCCGCCGGGCCGGATGCCCCGGGGGCCCACAACTCCAGCGGCCCCTCGGTGCCAGCCGGACACAGGACGCCGAGGGCCGGAAGGGGAGCGACACCGAGGAAACGGCGGTCGGAGCGGGGGCGATACAGGTGGGGCATGCCCGCTGGGGCCGATCTAACGCGTTCAACGCCGATGGCTGGCGGACGGAGGCCCCCCCCCCCCCCCCCCCCCCGCCTCGCGCCCCCGCACCCTCCCCCAAAGCGGCGCCCGAGCACCTGGGCGTGAATTTGTCGCTCCCGTTCTCCCGAATCCCGGCCCGGATGTCCCGGCGCCCGCCCCGCACCGGCGGTTTTCCCCACACACTCCCACCGACGCGCCGGCCCGCGGCGCGCAGCCATGTCGGGCGCGCCCCGCCCCCCCCCGGCGTGAGAGTGCGCACGCCACACCAGGACAGCCCTTTCCCGGCCCCTGCCGCCC
>NW_009242972.1:1985638-1988539 GCF_000388065.1 Fonticula alba | reverse complement strand
CCCCCCCCTCCCCACGCCTGGTGTCAGCAGGGCCCTCCCCACACACACGAGCGGGCTCTCTCCACGCTGACCGAAAAGCTGTCCCGCGTCGACAAGAAGCCCCGGCCGCCGAAGCCGACGGCGAAGGCCGACAAGTCGGCCGGGCCGAAGGCCCCGAAGGGCGGTGCCGCCGCTTCCGCGGCCGGCGGCGCGGCCCCGGCGTCAGCCTCCTCGGGTACGGCCCCTGCGACGGGCCCCCCGGCCGGGTCGGCCTCTGGCGGCGCTCCTGGCCCCAAGGCCCGCAATGAGGGTGGCAAGGCTGCCGCCTCCGGGGGCTCGGGCACCGCGGCCCCCTCGCGCGCCAAGGAAACCTCCTCCAAAAAGCGCCCCGCCTCCTCGGCCTCCGCCGACCAGTACGTTCCCGGGCTTGGTACCACGCGTCGGACATGTCCCCCCGCCCCCTCGCCTGCTCCCTCTGCGGCTTGGCCCCCTTCCTGCGCCGGGGGAAAGTGTCGGACGCGCCCCCGGCGACAGGGACAAAGTCGCCGGAAAAAAAAGAAGCAGGACAAAGCCGCGCATGCACGCACACCCAGCACTAACCCCCTGTCTCTGCCTCGGGCTCCAGAAAATCCGGCGCCTCCGCGTCCGACGCCCCGGCCGCCAAGCGCCCCAAGAGCGCCTCGCAGCCGGGGGCCCAGTCGCAGGGCACGCAGGCGCCAAATGCCGCGGCCGGCGCCTCGCAAGCCCCCAAGCGCAAGGCCGCGCCGGCCAGCAAGAAGCCCGCGCGCAGTGTGTCCTCCTCGCCGGCCCCCGCCCCCGGGCCGCCGGTCCCCAGCATGGTCCCCAATTTGCCGATCATCGGCCAGCCGCTGGTGACCAATGTCCTGCCGGCGCCGGCCGACCCGGCGGCCGAGCCGTCCTTCTCCGTTTTCCACATCACCTCCCCGTATCCCGGTGTGCCGCCACGCTTCTTGGACTTGAGCAAATTCAGCACACAGCTGTCGAACCAGCCCCGGCCGGAGGCCTCCCGGCCCGGTGAGCCGGACCCGGACGACCTCCTCTCCCTGCCGGCCTTCAGCAATCTCGGTGCGTGCGGGCGGCCGGGCCGGGCCCTTGCTCCTGGCCTTCCCCCCCCCCCTCCCCCTCCCGCATGGGGAGGAGCAGAGGCGGGAGTAAGACGCCACACGGCCGCGGGCAATGTCGACACCGTGACTGACCACTTTTTTTGCCCCCCCCCCTTTGGGAGCGCAGCCAAGCTCGCGCGGCAACTTCGCGGCACGGACCCGGACCCCCATGCCGCGGGGTCGCTGGAGCCGGGCCTCCTGCTCCGCCAGCCGGCGGCCGAACGCCCGGCCGCCTCGAGCCCCCTGTCCATCGCCCTGTCGGTCAGCTCCTCGGACCCGAACCACATCATCGCAGCCGGGGCGGCGGCCTCCGAGCGCCAGGCCCGGGCACGGCTCTTCCTCGGCCGCGACGCCGAGGGCCGGTCCCCGCCGGAGTTCAACCACATCCCGCGGCTGCTGCCGCGGCGGCTCATCCTGCCGGAGGGCAGCGCCCTGGCCCTGCCGCTGCTGGATGACATCGCCAATGCCGACCAATTGCCGGAGATCAGCCTCAACCTGGCCACCCAGCTGCCCGACCAGCTGGCCCATGTGAACACCCGGGCCCCGGTCATGTCGGCCCTGCGCTCGCGCGACCTGGACGCCCTCAACGCCGAAACCATCCAGTTCATCGAGCGGAACAACGACATGCGCGGGGCCGTCCGGCGCCTGTACCGGACCCTGGCCGGGGATTACACCAATGGGCCGCTCTTTTCGCCGGCGGACCGCCGGCGCCCGCTCCCCTCGCCGGAGGAGGTGACCCGCGCGCTGCGCGCCGCCGGGGCCGAGGCCGCCGCCGCCGTCGCCGCCGCCGCCGCCCCGGGCGGCCGGGCTCGCGGGGCCGCCGCCTCGGCCGAGGCCGCCCTCCAGACGGTGCCGCGCTTGGCCGAGATCCTCAGCGACCCGGTGGGGGCGGGGCTGGGGCCGCTGTCGCCGCCGCCGCCGCTGGCCGGCGAGGCATTGGCCAAGGCGAACTTCGTGCGCGACCCGGCCGCCCTGGCCTCCTTGACGCACCTGTGCCTGCGGAGCATGGCCGCTTCGGAGTCCGTGGTGGACTCGCTGCTCAAGACCCGGTCCCTGGCGTACCACGCATGCTCCAGCCGTGCGCGCATTGTTCGCGTGGTGAAGAAGGTCAAGCGCACCGGGGCCACGGTGTCCGGCGGTGTCGGCACCAAGAGCGAGGCCGGCGCCCCCGCGGGCCGTGGCGGCGCCGGCGGCGGCGCCGGCCCGCCATCGGACCACGGCAAGTAGTCGCGCCTGTGCGCGCTTTTGCTGTCGCCAGCACCGCGCCCAGTCCCAGCCTTTGAGAATACATGTAACAAGATACGGGCGGCTGTGTGCCGGGGGGGGGGGGGCGGGGGGAGAACCAACCGACCGGCGGACGGGGGGCCACACGGCGAGACCGCCACCTCTCACTGCTTTCCCTGCTTGAAGCGCTTGTGCTGCTGGCGTTTCCCGGCGTTGGTCAGCTGGTGCTTGGCGCTGCGCGCTTGCTGGGACTTGTGCTGCTGGGCCTGGGTGAAGCGCGACCTCAGATAGCTGGCGGTCCGGGTGTCGCCCAGGACACTGTCCACCAGGCTGGTGGCCCGCTGACGCCGGGTCAGGCGCCGGTAGTAGCCCGTGGCTCCGCCGATGACCGTGCCCATCTGGAAGTGCTTCGGCAGCTTGCGGCTCTCCCGGCCGTAGTGCAGCTTCGGGTCGAGGTACGCACGCATGCGGATCACCTGCAGGTCGCGGCGCATCTCCGGCGTCAGCTCCGGCGACCGCATGCCGAAGTGCGTCTTCAGGGTGTCGGAGGGCTGTGTGGCCGGCGGCGGGGGGG
>NW_009242972.1:1982232-1985513 GCF_000388065.1 Fonticula alba | reverse complement strand
GCAAGGGGGGGGAAAAGTCAGCAAGGGGCCCACGTCGGGCCGGCATGGACCGCCGGCCACCGGGCAGCGGCGAGGGGCACGCGGACACCCAGCTCGCAGGGGAACATACCTCGTCCTCTACCCGGCCGATGAGATAGCTGTTCAGGTGGACCAGCCCGTCAGTGCCAGTGTGCAGGTACGAAGGGGCCGACTCGCCGCTCTCGGAGACCGGCATCGGGAAGCGCAGTGACGAGTAAAAGCGCTCCGCATCATTGGTCGCCAGGTACCGACAGCTGGAGGGAGGGGGACGGGCGAGGGAGTCAGCGTGTGCCGGGCATAGACATGGGCATGGGCATGGGCATGTGCATGGGGGGGGGCGGGGGCGGGGGGCGTCGGAGAGCAGGGAAGCAAGGCGTCGGGCGCACCTCTTCGGCAGGAAGTGAGACATCTCTTGCGGCGACGATGGACGGAGGGGAGGAGAGGAGCGAGGGAGCGGCGAAGGCTGGCAAGGAGGGGGGGAGGGGGGGGGGGGGGCAAAGGGGGACAGGGAGGGGGCAATGGAGATCGCCGCGCGGCCTCCCCGGCTCCGGGCTGGGCCCACTTGGCACCCGGGCCGGACCGACGCCGGGCCGCGTGATACCCCGCCGCATGGGCTCATCCGTGGGCAGCTGGTCGGGGGTGCACGCGCGCGCCCCGGCGAGCGGATGGCACGAACCCCCTTCTCTCGCCTCCGCCGCCCCTCCTCCCGCACCCCGGCCCCCTCAAGGGCGAGCGAGGTGTTCAGCCTCGATCCCCGGGCCGGGGGGGGCACCCATCTCTCCCCCCACCCCCTCGCCCTCGCCCCTTGTTCGTCCCTCCGCTCTTCCTTCGCTCTCCTGCGTTAGCCACCGGTGCGATGGTCCCCTCGCCGGATCCCGGGCCATCGATAGCCCCCCCGGCCGGGGCTGGGCCCGGCGTCGGGGCCGGTCCCTCGTCCAGCACCTCTTCACATGGCGGCCAGGCCCCGGCGTGGCCGTCGCCGTCGCCGTCGCCGTCGCCGTCGCCATCGCCATCGCCATCGCCATCGCCATCGCCGCCCCCGGTGCGCGTGCTGCGCACGCTCCGCGCGCCGCGGACACCGGAACGCAAGCGCCCGCATGCGGCGATGGCGGGCAGTCCGGCCGCGAAGCGTGCCCGGGTCGGGCCGCAGGCGGCGGACCCGGCGCACCTGGGCCTCCGGTGCCCGCACCCCGGGTGCGAGCGCGACTTCCCCAAGCCATCGCGTCTGAAGGAACACCTGCTGTCTCACGAGTCGGACCGGCCGTTCACCTGCCCGGAGCCCGACTGCGGCCGGTCCTTCATCCGGGCGACACACCTGCGCCGGCACTCGCTGGTGCACCAAGACGCGCGGCCCTTTGCCTGTACGCAGTGCGATGCGTCCTTCAAGTCGCAGGCGCACCTGCGCCGGCATGAGAACCTCCACTCGGACCCGCGGCCTTTTGTGTGCGATGTGCCGGTCCCGGTGGAGGGCGACGCCCCTGAGACCGAGTCGGACTCCGCCCCTTCGGAGGCCGACACCCCTGGCCCGATGCGCCCCTGCGGCGAGGCCTTCTCCAAGCAGCAGCACCTGCGCCGGCATCTGGCCGAAGCCCACGCCGGCCGACTGCCATACCCCTGTGCCGGGTGCGATCGGTCCTTCTCCACCCCCAGCAAGCTGGCCCGGCATGTCCAGAAGATCCACTCCGGTACGGCCATGTACCCCGCACGACGCGAGGGCCACGGGGGGCGGGGGCGGGGGGGATGCTTTTTCTTCTTTTCTTTTTCCCCCCCCCCCCCCCCCCCCCTCCCCCATCTCGCCCAATCATGCGCCTGGCTGCTGACATGGGAGGCGACGCCCGCATGTGTGCCGCCACGCAGACAGCCCGCAGTATGTGTGTGATTTCGATCCCGCCTGCGGGCTGGCCTTCCAAAACTGGTCGACCATGCGCGAGCATGTGAAGAACGTGCACACGCATGTGCCCGGCACATGCGAGGTGTGTGCGCGGGTCTTCCCCAACTACAAGGCCCTGCGAGCGCACTACCAAATCCACAACCCCACCCGGCCGCTGCTCCCCTGCACGGAGCCGGGCTGCGGGCGCTCCTTCACCACGGTGCGTGTCGGCGCGATCGCCCCCATGCGTGTGTCTCTGCTTGTGTGTGGGGGGGGGGGGGGGGAGGCGGGGGATGTGTCTCCGCCAGAAGTGGACGCACCTGGTACTCGTGTTGACGCTCGTCGCTCTGCCATCCTCTCGGGCCAAACGCACCCGTCTGCGGCATGTCGCCAATCAGCCGCGCAACCTGCGCCAGCACTTGAAGAACTACCACTCGAAGGAGAAGAACACTCGCCGGCAGGCCGCGGCCAAGCTTCGGCAGGAGGTGCGCACTGGCGTGGGCTTGCTTCCACCTGCCCCCTTTCGGCCCTGCTGCGGGCCATAGAATACGCGCCCCCAGTATCGGACATGATCCGCCCCCCCCCCCTTCACATACTCACACACACACACACACACACACACACACACACACACGCGCGCGCGCCTCCCCTGACGCCGGTTAGCGGGCAGCTCTGTCCGAGCTGCAGGAGCTGCGCGGCGACCAGCAAGATGTTCGGCTGCTCCTCTCGCTGGCCGGCCTGGCGCCAGTCGACGCACTGGAGGCCGAGCGCATGGCCATCACCCGGGAGTCCTCGCCCGGCTGGGACGGGGGGGGATCGCCGACAGCCGCCTCCGACGAGGCGGCATCCTCCCCGCTGGCAGGGGCCCCGGCGAAGCGCGCGATCTGACGAGCCGTTCGTTGGCATGTGTATAAATCTGTGTTCTCTGTTCGTCCCGGCCTTTTCCTTCACTTTTTGGGGCCGCGGCGCCTTGGTGGAGATCCCGGCACGCCGCGTCCCCCCCCCCTGAAGAAGATGGGGGCAGGGGGGGGGGGGGCCATCGGTCGGCGAGTCCAAGGCCGATCGGGCTGGCGGCCCGGGCCTCCAGAGAAGGCGCGGAAATGTGTCTTCTTTTGTCGTGCACGTTGTCAGTCCCCCGCCCCCTCCCCCCCCCCCCCCGGGACGGGGGGGAGAACAGGCGGGGGAGAGAGATGACTGGGCTGGGCATGTTCCGATCGTTTGATGTCGGGCTTTTCGGGCGGCGTCTTGACTGGGCCGGCGGCGGGGCCGTTCCCCGTACACCATCCCCCCCCCCCCTCCCTCTTTTCCCCCTTTGCCCCCTCCAATGACTATCACCGAGTACGCACCCGCCCTGCCCATCGCCTCTCTCTCTCTCCTTCCCTCTTTCTCACAC
>NW_009242972.1:1981211-1981997 GCF_000388065.1 Fonticula alba | reverse complement strand
CACCACCACCACCACCACCACCACCACCACCACCACCACCATAGCATGTCCCCTAGCGCCCCCGCGCCGCCGGTGGACTTCGCCTTCGCCCTCGATGTCGACGGGGTCCTCTTCCGCGGCGGTGCCAGCAACCCGATCCCCGGGTCCCCGGAGGTGCTGGCCGCGCTGCAGCACCACCGCATCCCGCACGTCCTGATCACCAATGGCACCGGGATCCTGGAGGCCGAGAAGGCGCGCGAGATCCAGGACATGGTCCGGAGCTATGTGGCCGACGAGGCGCACACCGAGGCAGCCAGCCCGGCGGCCGCGGCCTACACCCTGCCGGAGGACGCGGTGGTCATCGCCTCGACGCCGATGCGGTCGCTGGTCACGCACCACGGCTGGGCCAAGAAGCGCGTGCTGGCGGTGGCCTGGACGTCGGAGTTTGCGCTGCGCTCGGCCCGGGCGTATGGCTTCGAGAATGTTGTCACCGTGGATGAGTACCTGGCCAAGCATCCGGTCCTGGTGGCGGGGAACTTTGTCGATGCGCCGGTGCACACGGAGCCCGGCCACTGGGACGACGTCGAGCCGATCGAGGGTGTGCTGCTCTTCCAGTCACCGGGTGCGCTTTTCCCCCTTTCCATTTTGCCCCTTCCTGCCTGCCCCCCCCCCTCCTTCTCGGGGAGTTCCACCCATCCCGGCTGTCCGTGAATGCCTCCCACCGCACCCCCCACTGACGCGACCCCCTGCCTGTCTGTCGCGCTGTGTCTCCTCCCTGCTGTCGGTGTCTCTCGCCCCCTCCCCCCC
>NW_009242972.1:1976415-1977426 GCF_000388065.1 Fonticula alba | reverse complement strand
CCCTGCTCTACTACGCATCGTACGGTCTTCTCGCTTCCTCTCCCCTTCCCCTTTCTCCCGTTTCCCTCCCCCTCCAGGCGACCCGGCCACCGCCGATCCCCCCTCCTCCCCCGCCGCTGGTCTGCCTCTTTCCTCTCCACAGCCTCTTGCTTCTCCCTTCTACACGCACGCACGCACGCACACACACACAGACACACATTCCCTTCCTCTTCCCCGGGCATGACCGAGCGAGTCTGGGAGCTTGCTTTGCGCTCCGTCCGGCTGCCTCCACTGCCCGAGGGGCGGCCCGCGGCGGTCTGCTCCTTGTTGCTTCGCCGACTTCCTCCCTGCCCTGTTGCTTTTCCCGAGGGGCAGTCCCATCCGCCGCCCTCCCCGCCGCCCCCCCCCCCCCCCCCCCCCCCCCCCCCCCACTCCCCCCTCCCCCCCCCCCCCCCCCCCCCCCCCCCCCCCCCCCCCCCCCCCCCCCCCCCCCCCCCCGCCTCGTCGCTTCCTTCGCGACCACTCCAGTACCCTGTCCCTCCCCTGGTCTTCCTTTCCGTCTCCCCCTCGCGCTTGTGTCTGGACCTTGGGACCCCCCCCCCCCCCCGCAAACCCGGCGCCCTTGCATTCTCCCACCTCCCCTTCCCTCTTCCTCCCAAAGAGATGGCCCGCCTCTCGTCGCCTCGTCGCCGCAATGTGTCGGGTTTCAAAATTTAAATCCCCTCACGTGCCGGGCTGGCCCCTCCCCCCCTCCCCCAGGGGGCGCTGACGTCGCTTCATTAACCGGCACCGCGGGGCCGTCACGTGTGGCACCCGCCCACGCCGATCTTCCACCCGCCTGCCCTCTCTCTCTCTCTCTCTCTCTCTCTCTCCCCCCCTCTCTCTCTCTCTCTCTCTCTCCCTGCGTCCTCCTCGCTTTCTCCCTCCCTTGCCCGAGTGTGTGTCCCCTTCCCCCTCCACCTGATCAGCCCTTATCTCTTGGAGCCGGGCCAGATCCTCTCCCTCTTGGCCGCGCATCCGAGCGTTCCCCCC
>NW_009242972.1:1974374-1976405 GCF_000388065.1 Fonticula alba | reverse complement strand
CCCCCCCCCCCCTGCCTGGCATGCAGTCTCACTCTGGGTGCCTTCCGCGAGTCGCTGGCCACCCTCTTCCAGCTGGCCGTCGGCCGGAAGCTGGAGACCATCCAGTTTGGCAAGCCCTTCCCGGAGATGGTACGTGTGCTGCGCATGCCTCTTTCGATGTGCCCCTCTCCCTGCCCGGGTGTGCCTCTGGCGATGGGCTTGGCCCATGGCGGTGTGCCGGGCGCCGGTCCACCGGCCGGGCTGGCACCCTCGCCACATGTGGGGCGCTTGTGCATGCTCGGAAGCGGGCTCACATCGGCATCCGACCCGGCCTGACGTCAGGCCCGCTGCTGGCTGACCCTCGCGCACCATGCTGACCGATACGCGCCCCGGGGCGCTGTGTGCCTCTTTTTCTCTCTCTCTCTCTCTCTCTCTCTCGCAGTATGCCTACACTGAGCGTGCTCTGGCGCTGCAATTCTACCGCTCCACCCACGGCACCGACCCGGCCGACATCCAGCAGGATCTCCCCCTGCCGGGGACCATCTACGCGGTTGGGGACAATCCCCTCTCCGACATCAAGGGCGCCAATGGGCGTGGCGCCCCGTGGACATCGGTCCTCGTGCGCACCGGGAACTTCAACACCGACGCCCCGAATGACCCGGACAACCCGGCGGCCATGGTGTGCGACGACCTCCTGCAGGCCTTCCGCCAGATCGCCGCGGCGCATGGCCTTCCCCTGGGCGAGGACCTGTGCTGATGACGAGTGTGCCTGCCTGGGGGGGGGGGGGGCGTCGGCGCGATCGCGCGCTTTTCATGTCACCGCGGCCCCTCCCGCCTCCGCGGCTCCCGTTCTGTTTTGGGCCCCTCTCCGGCCCGCGGCGGGACCGTCGGCACTCGCCGGGCTGGACGCGCACCAAATACACCAACGCACCTGCGACCGGATGCGGCGGGATATGTCACATAAGGATTGGCACCATCCGGCCTGCCGGCGGGGGGCGCCCCCGCGGGGAGGGGCAAAAAAGGCCCGCGGGCATTCCTCCGCCGTGGTGTGGGTGTGGCACACGTACGGCGTCCGGACCGGGGGACAGAGACAACGGCGGGGCGCGGGGCGGACGCCAGACAACCCCTTTCTCTCTCTCTCTCTCTCTGTCTGCCTCTCTCTCTGGGCGTGTGTGCATCTCTGGGTGCTCGCCGTTGCCGGAGTCTCTCCGGGGGGGAACGGGAGCGGGGGGCAAGGAGTGCATCATGTCCGTGTGCGCCGGCAACAAGCCCCCGCCCGCGGGCCTTGCTCCGCCGGCCGGGCGGGGGGGTTCGGCGGGCGGAGGGCCCCGGGGTCCGGGGTCCGGGGTGCTGTCCGGCGCGGCGGACGATCGGACACACGGGAGCCGGCCGCAGACGCGGGCGCCGGGCCAGCGCGGCTTGGTAAATGAACCAGCCGCGGGGGCCGGGGCGAACTGCAACTGCCCGGCCCCGGTGCCGGCACCGGGGACGGAGGCGAGCCGAGGGCCGCGGAGACCAGGGCGGATGTCGCCCGGCCGCTCGTGGGGGGAGCGAAGGGGGACCCGGCGAGAAACGCGGTAAACAAATCCGCCGGTCTGTGGGAAAAACCCAAGCCCCTGAGTGAACGCTATTCCCCCTGCCTCGCTCGGCGGCGATCGTATCCCCCTCCCCCTTCCGGCTTCGGGCGGGGCGCGCGAGGCTCGGTGCGCCGGGCGGCCGAGGGGGCGCGGGCGGCACGCCCCCAGCGACTCCCGACCGGTGCGTGTACGTGCTGCCTCGGCCAATGCCGGGGCCGGGGCCGGGACCGCCGTCAAGCGCGCGGATGTGATTTGCGAATATTTTATTCGATCATTCCCCGAGAACCGGGCCGGCACACGCATCCGGCCACCCAATCCCCACAGACGAGCTGGCCAGGGGGGGGGGGGGCGGGGCAGGGCGGGGGGATGTTCTTCGGGAGGGCTGGCTGGCTGGCCGGGGCGAGGGCGGGGGCGAACGGCCGCGAGGGAGGCCGCGGCGCCCCATTCCTTGCCCCGCGTGCCCGGGGAGGGGGGG
>NW_009242972.1:1967870-1971443 GCF_000388065.1 Fonticula alba | reverse complement strand
GGTACCTCGCATGATGGCAAGGGGCCCCTGAGGTTGTTAATATGCACGCACGCGGGCTCGCCATCGGGCTTCCTCTCCGGCCGGCTACCCAACTGCTCTGGGCGCCCCACATGCGCCTCTCTACGGCCGTGGCCCCTGGAACCATGGGTATTATGTCACTTGGTTTTGTCTTGCCCTTTCGGCATTCCCACCCCACTCGTGGCACCTGCCCGGCGCGTGCCCCCCCCCCCCCCCCTGTGCCTCCGCATTTCTCCGGCGGCAGCACAGTGGCACGAACAGCAGCAAATGGTCCCCCTCCCCCGGATCATGGCCACTGCTGCCTGCCCTTTCCCCCCTCTGCCGATCGACGGCGGGGGGCCAGGGACCAGGGGAACCCGGGGGCCGCCTCTGCGATGATGCGGTTTTTGTGTGGTCCATGGCGCGCCGGCTGCTTCTTCGGCGTGGTAGGTGGCACTTTCCGGCCTTTGCCCCCCTCTCCACCCCCCCGGCACCTGGCGCCCCCCCCCCTCCTCTTTGTTCCCCACTCGCCTCCGTGCCCCACACCCTGCACCCTCCCTCTTCCGCCATTCCCGGCCCCCCCGCTCCATTCCATACAGCGCGCTGAATCCACGCGCACACTCCTTCTCGCCGCATAGCGCCGCGTCCGGCCGTGCCGGTTCGCTCGTTTGGCGCGCCGTCGTATAGCCGCCCCGGCCCGCCTGCATGTGCGCATGCGTGCGCGTGTGTATGTCCACCCCTCTTCCGCACATGGACAGGGGGGGCGGGGGGGGGGCCCCTCCTGGATCTCCCCCTCTCCCTCTCTCTTTTTTCTTGTCCTACCGCCCTCCCTTCGCATCCTCTTTGTTGCCCCCCCCCCCCCCCCCGGGGGGGGGGGCGGCCCCTGCCGGGATCGGCGCCATGCATTCCTCCTTGCTCGAGTGTGTCGTATTTCCGGCGCCAACTTTCGGCCCCCTCCCTTCTCCCAGTCCCCCATCCACCTATCCCCAGTTCCTCTTCTCTTTCTGTCCTTCCTCCTGCCGGTCATCGGCGCCCTCCCTTGCCCTTTCCCCTCCCCCCCTTGCCGCCCTCCGTCTCCCGCCCCGAGAGAGATAGAGCGCCCGCGCGAGGCTTGGTGTGTCCGCACGCACGCGGGTGGTCAAGCGCAGGCGCACGCGCACGCGCACGCGCACGCACATCCCCGCTCCCCGCTCTCCCCCGCCCCGTTGCCCTCCAGGCACACATCCACCCGCACCCGGGCGCCTCTTCCACATGACGGTCGAGCGCTTTGCCGGCGAGCCGGCGCCTCTGCGGGCTGGCCTGCTGCCGGCCCCGGGCTCCCCCTGCCAGCCGACAGCGGCCGACTCCTGGTCGGTGGCCGGGCATGCCTGGCGCTGTGATCGGTGCGGGTCCCCCTGTCTCGGGCCCGGTGGGGAGCTTCTCCCCTCGCCGGAGCCGGCGGCGGTCCTGGCCCTGGAGACCGGCTCGGAACGTGCCACAGTCACCACCAAGCTGCGCCTCCTCCGGGCCCGGTGCCGCCAGAAGATCGATCGCAAACTGCGCGGCATCAGCACCTCGGTGCCGGCCGGGCCCCTCACCGGCGACGAGCTCCTCCTCTCGGCGGCGGGGGCCAACAGTCCGCCGGCCGGTCCGGGGGCCAGCCCCGCCTCGCCGGCCAGCGCCTGGCCCCTGCTGCTTGCCACCTCCACCCGGCCCTCGTCGCCCTTCCTGCCGCCCTGCACCCTGCACGGGGCGGAGGTGGCCGGCCCCGCGCTGGCGGCGTCGACCGAGTCGCGCCCCTGTCCCTCGCCGGCTTTTGGAGCCGAGGCTTCAGTCACAGTGTTGTCCTGCCCGCCCCTGGCCTTGGGTACCCCCCCTCCCTTCGTCCTTCTCAGCCATATTCTCTCTCTCTCTCTCTCTCTCTCTCCCCCCCCCCCCCCCCCCCCCCCCCCCCCCCCCCCCCCCCCCCCCCCCCCCCCCCCCCCCCCCCCCCCCCCCCCCGGCCCCCCCGGGGGGGGGGGGGGGGGGGAGGATCGGGATTCCCCTCCCCCTTCCCCTCCCTTCTCTGCCTGCCTTTCCGAGTGTCCCCCCCTGTTCTTGGCCGCCCCCCGCCATGGCGGCTGTCCTCCCCCCCTGGCATTTCCTGCCGCCCCCTGTCTCCTCCCTCCCTCACCTCCTCATCCCCCCTCATCCCCATTCACACCCCCATTCACACCCCCATTCACACCCCCATTCACACCCCCATTCACACCCCCATTCACATCCCCATCCATCGTCGCCAACTCACCCAACGCCCTTCGGCTTCTGTTCCCTCCCACCCGCCCCTCGATATGTCGATCATGCAGAGGCGACCCAGCTACTCCACCCCTCCTCGTCCCCCTCTCCCGAGTCCAGTGGCCCCGCCGACCGCTCATCCGCGTCCTCGGCTTCTCCCGGCGATCCTCCCCCCGGTGTTGCTCAGTCAGGTACGCTCACTGTGCTCCGCAGTCCGCTCCCTCCCCCCCCCCCTCGCACTCACCGCCTTTCCTCCACCTCCCGTGCCCCCCCCCCCTCCTCCCCCCCCCACGCGTCCCTAGGCGTCAGGGCTACACAGTTCCCACAGTCCGCACAGTCGCAGCCCCGTCCGGCCGCTTCTTTGACCGATCTCAGCGACCTCGCACAGTCTTTCGGCTTCACCCTCGACACCCCCGCCGCCGGCCCCGGCCGCCACCGCCGCCGCTGCCCCAGCGCCCCGCTTCCACCGTCGCCGCCGCCGCCGCCGCCGCCGCCGCCGCCGGCGCACGCTGATGAGCCGGGCCCAGTGGCCGCCGAACTCGGCCCCCAACAGTCCTCCCCCCCCCTCTGGGCCAGTTCCCCCTCCCCGGCCGGCACCTGCGACCTAGAGCCTCGGCCCCTTCCACCGGCGCTTCTGCTCCCCTCGGGCCCGTCGCCCCCGGCCGCCGCCGCCGCCGCCGCCGCCGCCGCCGCCTCCTGTGCCTGCTTCTCCCCGAGCCGGCAGTGCCCGACCGCCACCCTCCAAGCCTCCTTCCTCTGGACGCCGGTCATCTGCGCCGAGTGCCTGTCCATCCTCCGGTCCTCGGTCGACGACCCGGTCGATCACCAGCAGCAGCAACACCAGCGCCCCTCGCCGGTGGCCGTGGCTTCCCCTTGTTCCGGGGAGTCCTCCTGTTCTCCGTCCTCTCCGCCCTCCCCGCCGGCTTCCTCCTCCCCGGGCCCGCCGCTCTTTCCGCTGCTGCGCCAGCGGCTGCCCCTGATCTCGCACATCCGTCGGCGATCGGCCAAGTTTGCCCCTCTCGCCTTCACTTCGCCGGCGACCAGCGCGGCGACCTCCCTGCTAGGCAGTCCCCCGGTTACCCCCTCGTTGCGGGCTTCGCCGGTTCTCTCGCCCTTGGCATCGTCGAGCGTCTGCCCCTCGGTCGCCCGGTCGCCCCTCTTCACGCCGGAGCATCTTACCCCGCCGCAGGCGCGCCACCACCCCGCGCCGCCGTCACCGCCGCCCTCCCCGCCACCGCCGCTCTTCCTGGCGTGGGCTGCTCCTCCCCTAGCGGCGTCACCCTCCCCGTCGTCGTCGTCGTCGTCGTCGTCGTCGTCGTCGTC
>NW_009242972.1:1961179-1967860 GCF_000388065.1 Fonticula alba | reverse complement strand
AAGTTTGCCCCTCTCGCCTTCACTTCGCCGGCGACCAGCGCGGCGACCTCCCTGCTAGGCAGTCCCCCGGTTACCCCCTCGTTGCGGGCTTCGCCGGTTCTCTCGCCCTTGGCATCGTCGAGCGTCTGCCCCTCGGTCGCCCGGTCGCCCCTCTTCACGCCGGAGCATCTTACCCCGCCGCAGGCGCGCCACCACCCCGCGCCGCCGTCACCGCCGCCCTCCCCGCCACCGCCGCTCTTCCTGGCGTGGGCTGCTCCTCCCCTAGCGGCGTCACCCTCCCCGTCGTCGTCGTCGTCGTCGTCGTCGTCGTCGTCGTCGTCGTCGTCGTCGTCAGCCCCCGGCCCTGCGTGTGCCTCCCCGCCGCCCGGCCGTAGCCCCCTTCCTGCCACGTCGCCCCTCGCGGCCGTAGCAGCCCCCCCCCTCGTCGCAACCATGCACCACAATGCCCGGCACTTCCGCGAGGGCAGCGACTCGTCCACCATCGCCCAGACCGGGGCCGGCGGCGGGTCGTCCTCCGGCGGTGGGTCCTCCGCCGGCGGCGGGTCTTCCACCTCGCCGACGCCGCACATTCTCCACCCCCCGGGCATGCACAAGAGCGGCCCGGATGCCGAGCCGGATGCCACGCTCACCGGGCCGTCGGCCTCCAGCCGCCGGTCCAGCAAGAAGCCGGCCGATTTCGTGCACATTCCCCTGAAGGATCTCCAGGTGTGTTCTCTTCTGCCTTGTTCCCCACCCCCCCTCCCTGCCTTCTGTCTTTGCCTGGACCTGGGCTCCCCTTTTGCCTGGGCCTGGGCTCCCCTTTTGCCTGGACCTCGGCTCTCCTTTTGTCTGGGCGCCGGCTCCCCTCTTACCCGGGCCTCGGCTCTCCCTTTGCCTGGACCTCTCTTCGTGCCGGCACTGACATGCTCTTCTCTCGCCCTCGGCCGGCCGTGTGCGCCACCCAGATCCTGGACAACATCGGGTCCGGCTCCATCGGCCACGTGTACCGTGCCAAGTACCGGGACCGGCTGGTGGCCGTGAAGTTCGTCAACTACGAGCAAAAGAAGGAGTTCGAGACCGAGCTGCAGTACCTGAGCGGGGTGACGCACTGCAACATTGTCCGGCTCTTCGGCGCCAGCATTGCCCCGCCGCGCTTCCACATGGTCATGGAGCTCGGCGTGACGAACCTCTACAAGTACATCCGCGAGAATGACTACGGCCTGCGCGACGTCTTCAAGTGGAGCATGCAGCTGGTGGAGGTGTGTGTCGGGGGTTGTGCCTCCCCTGCCGGGTTTTTTCTCTCCTGCCGGGTTCCTCCGCATTTCCCTCTCTCTCTCTCTCTCTGTCTAGGCCCTGACTCCCGCTCTCCCCCCGCCCCCCCCCCCCCCCCCTCCCCAGGGCATGAGTTACCTCCATAATCGGAATATCCTGCACCGGGACCTGAAAACGGCCAATGTCCTGCTGGATGAGCAGCTTCGCGTGAAGATCTGCGATTTCGGCACCAGCCGCGGCTTCCAGGTGCCGCGGCAGCAAATGCTGACCATGACCTTCGTCGGCACCATCGGGTACATGGCGCCGGAGCTCCTGCGCGAGGAGCAGGTCAATCAAAGCATCGACGTGTACTCCTTCGGTGTGGTGGTGTGGGAGCTGCTCACCGGCAAGGCCCCCTTCGATGGGATGCGCCATGTGCAGGTCATTTGGCTGGTGGCCGGCGAGGGCAAGCGCCCGCCGGTGCCGGCCGACACGCCGCCCTTCTTCCGCAGCCTCATGGAGGATGCCTGGCACCAGGACCCGGCCCAGCGGCCCTCCTTCCGGGACCTGCTCAACCGGTGCATCCTGCACGTGGAGCACATGGCCGAGGAGTATGAGCGTGAGGCCATGGCCGAGGCGGCCGAAGTGGAGGCCGCCATCCGGGCGGAGAAGTCCCGCAAGGAGCTGACCGCCCGCGAGTCGGGCGGGGTCTATGTCAAGGCCAGCTCCGCCGGGACCGGGGCCATCAGCGCGGTCAGCCGCCTGGCCGCCTCGTCGGCCACGCGGCTGCGTGCCCTGTCGGCCTCCTCCTTCTCGTCTTCCTCTTCGTCCTCCTCGTCCGGGTCGCCGAATCCCCTGCCGGCGGCCTCGTCGCCGCTGGTGCCGGAGCCAGCCCGGTCGACCGTCACCACGACGGTCCCCCTGTCCGGCGGCCCGGGGTCCACCATCACCACCGGGTCCTCGTCGGCCACCTCCCCGCCGCCGATGACCCTGCGGCAAAAGCAGAAGGTCTGGGACAAGACCATTCGCCAGACGCTGGATGCCTATTCCAAGGCCGGGGTCAACCAGAATGTCCACAAATTCGGGGCCTTCGAGTCCCGGCTGCAGGAGCTCGTCCAGCATGAGGAGGCTCTGCAGGGCGGGGGGCCCGGTGCGCCTGGCCCGGTGGCGGCCGGCGTGGCCGCCGCCGCCGCCGCCTCCCCCACGCGGGCCCCCTCCACCGGGTCCTCGGCGCCGAAGCCGCCGCCGCTGATTTTGCCGACGCAGAATGACGCGATCTTGTCGCCGTCGGCCCCGGCGTCGGCCGGGCCGGGGTCCGCCTCGGCCGTGGCCCCGGCCAGCGCCGGCGGCGGCCCCCTCGGCAGTGCTTCCTCCTGTCCGCAGTCGCCCCCGACGCCGAGCTCCTCCTCGGGGGGTCTCCTGCTGGCGGCCATTGGGGATCTGGCCGCGGCGTCGGCGGCCGCGGCCGAGGCCGGGTCTCCGGGGCCCGCCTCCCCCGGGGGAGGCGGGGGCCTGAGCCGCGCGCATGCCCCCCCTCGGTCTCCGCTTCGGGTGTCCACCTCGCCGCCGGTGGGCAGCCTGGCGGCCACCAGCTTCACGCCGCCTTCGCCGCTGTACTTCGCCGGGGGCCCGGCCGGGGCCGGTGGCGGCCCGCACGCCGCCAGCCAGGCCGCCCTGCTTGCCCACCACCACCACCACCATCTGCATCACATGCACCACCAGGGGGTGCCATCGCCGATCCAGGTCCACCTGCCGCCGATGCTCTCGGTCCACGGGCAGCACCTCCGCCATGGGCAGCCGCTCTACCATTACCCGTACATGGACCCGTCGATGGCGGCGGCGGCGGCGGCCGCGGCGGCGGCCGCGGCCGCGGCTGCTGCCTCCTCCCCGCACCCGGGCTTCAGCGTTACGCCGGGCGCCGGCAGCGAGGCCGGCGGCCAGGGGATCCTGTCGCCGGCCACTTCCGGGCTGGATTTGGTCCACGGCGGCCCGGCCGGGTCCACCTCCTGCCCGGACACCCTGGCCGCCGGGTCCGCCTCGTCGTCCTCGCTGAATGCCGGGAAGCCGGCCTCGGCCGATGCCTCGGGCTCCCTGCTGCCGGACACGTACGTCAGGCGGTCGCCTGTCCTTCTGCATTGCCCGCTGCTTGCCTGTTCCCCCCCCCCCCCCCTGCCCGCCCGGCGGCCGTTCTTCCCTCTGCCTTACCCCTCTAACCGTTGCCGCCTTCTGTCGGGCCATGCGCCTTCGCCTCGGCCACCCGGGGGTGTCCGTCCCACAGCGCGCACCTGGCTGCCACGCATTTGCAGACCCCGTACGGGCTGGTGCGGCGCGAGTTTTCCGGCTCGACGCCCCTCCTGTCGGCCGGGACACCGACCACGGCCACCGGGCTGATGCCCTCGCCGCCGTCCTCCAGCGCTGGCGGGGTGGCCCCCCTGCCATCGCAGCAGCAGCAGCAGCAGCAGCAGCAGCAGCAGCAACACCCCCACATGCACCTGCTGCACCCGCACGCCCACTCGCACCAGGCGCTGGGCGCCGAGCCCCCGGCCATGGCCCAGCATGGGCGCTTCCTCAGCTCGAGCGCGGCCCTCGGCGGCCGGGGTACCGGCACCGGGGCCAGCCACACCCTGGAGCCCAGCCCGACCATGCTCCCGCCCCTGGCCTCCGGGGGGGCTTCCTCGCCTCAGGTGTCGCCCGGGCCGGGGTCCGCCGGCGGGGCGCCCGCCGGGCACCTGAACTCGGCGGTGTCCATGTCGGCCCTGCCGGCGGCCCAGCAGCAGCAGCAGCAGCAGCAGGCCCAGGCGGCGGCGGCGGCGGCGGCCGCCGCCGGCCACCATGGTGGCAGCCACCTGCACCTGGCCTCCCCGCACTCGCCCTATCCCATGGTGTCCTACCATCCCCAGGCGACGGCCATGTACCAGGGCGGCCAGCCGGTGCTCCTGCATCACCCCTTCCACGGGTCGCAGATCCCCTTCTATGCCTACCACCCGGCCACGTCCAGCGGCGGGGTGGACCCGTACTACGCCGGGGCGCAGCCGGGGGCCGGGCCCGGGGCCGGGACCGCCCCGCCGCCGCCGCCGCCCCATGCTCGCGCCTACCTCGATGGGTATTACACCGGGAACCCGTACCACCACCATGCGGCTGCGGCGGCGGCTGCGGCGGCGGCGGCGGCTGCGGCGGCCGCCGGGCACCCCCACGCCCAGCTCCTCGGCATGCACCCCTCCTCCTCGACGCCGGCGCTGTCTTCCGCCTCGTCGACGGCGCTGCTGTCGCCCGGCAGCGGGACCGACCTCTCCTCGGACTTGGACGCGCAGCTGCGTCTTCATGAGCGGCAATCCCTCGGGCCGGACTTCTTCTCGGGGACGCCTCAGGATGCGGGCCGGCCGCCGTTGCCGCCGGCCGCGGCCACCGGGGTCGACCCGGCCACCGGGGCCGGGGCCGGCTCCCTGGCCGAGGAGGGCGAGGAGGGCGGCCCGTCGGATGAGGACGCGGCCGGGGGCGCGGCCCAGCTCCGCCGGTCGCACAGCTGCCCCTCTTCGCAGCGCGTGGCCATGTCGCTGACGCGCGCACGGAACCGCGCCAATCTGCAGGCCCAGCAGGCGGCCGCGCAGCAGGCGGCCGCGCAGTCGGCCCAGGCCCAGCAGGCGGCCCAGGCCCAGCAGGCGGCCCAGGCCCAGCAGGTGGCCCAAATTCAGCAGCTCCAGGCGGCCCAGATCCTGCAGCTCCAGCAGCAGGCGGCCGCCCAGCATATGGTCCTCCTGCCGCCGCACCTGCAGGCCCATGGGCACCTCCTGGGGGCCGGGGCCGGGGCCGGGGCCGGCGGGTATCCCGGGCAAGCGCCGGGCACCCCGTCCGGGACCACCGCGCCCTCGCTGGCCGGCACCGGCGGCGGGGCGTCCGGCGGCTCCGGGGCCGGAGGAGCCGCCGGGGGGGCCCCCCCGCCGGGGGCGGCCGGCCTCCGCCACGCCACCTCGGTCTACCCGCTCTACCACCACCCCCACCACCCGCATGCGATGCATCTGCGCGGGGCCTATGGCCAGCCGTACTACATCTCGTACCAGAGCTCGCCGTCCCCCTCGTCGGACCCGGCTCTGTTGGCCACCGGTGGTGGTGGTAGTGGCGGCGGCGGCGGCGGCCAGCATCCCGGCATGGCGGTCACCTCGGTGTCCACCCCCGGGGCGGACATGGCGCCGCCGACCCCCTACTCGCATCATCTGCCGCCGGAGCTGATGATGCTGCCGCCCGGGCACCCGGCGGCGGCGGCGGCGACGGCCATGGCCATGGCCTCGCACTATCACCCGGGCGCCGGGCCGGCCGTCGGCGGGTCCTTCGACTCGCTGCACACCATCAGCCCGGCGGATGCGGAGTCGGCGGCGGCCATGGCGGCGGCTGCCACGGCGGCCACGGCGGCCACGGCGGCCACGGCGGCAACCCCCGCCCCCGCTGCGGCAGCCCCCGCCGCCACCGGGGACGCCCCCCCACCGACCACCTCCACGGCGGTGGCCGGCGCACGCCACCGCTCGGCCACCTTCTCGACGGTCGGCGCGGCCAGCGGGAACTCGCTATCACCGCCGGAGGTGGCGACCGCCGGCGGGTCGGCCATGCTGGCCGGCGGCCCGGCCTCCGCCGGTGGTCCCGGGCGCCATGGTGCCGGGGCCGGCCTCCTCCCCCACTCGGCCGCCTCGCTCGGGTACAAGTCGGTCCCCTCATCGCCGCTGGACCCGCCAACCTCGCCCCCCACGCCGCAAGTGGCCACCCCGGCCGAGGCGGGGCCCTCCTCTTCAAATATCGCCTCCTCCTGCTCCTCCGGCGGCGGCCTCTCTCCCTCCACGACGGCGGCAGTTCCCCCGAGTGGCAGTGGAGACGGCCCGAAGGGGACATCTGTCCCGATCTCCGGCACGTCGCTCCGCGTCTCGCCCTCCTTCCGCCAGCGCCACCGGAATGTGAATGCCGTGGCGGCGGCGGCCGTCGCGCTGGCCCTTTCCACCTCGGCCACCATTCCCTCGCCGTCGACCGCCTCGCCGACGGAGATCCCCTCCACGCCGGCCGCCTCGTCGGCCGGTGCCCCGCCCTCGTAATGGCCAGGCTCCCCGCACGTGCCACTCCGCCGCTGTTGCTGCCCCCCCCCCCCCCCCCCGGGGTGTTTGCGTATGCGCAGTGAGGCCGGCACAGAGGGAGCGGGGCGTCTCTCCGTGTGTCGTGTGTGCGCACATGGCGCAACGCCCGGGGGGCCATGTGACGCGAGCCGCTGTGGATCTCGGGAGGAGAGAGGAGGTCTTCTCGGCGGACGAAGATGCCACCTCTCCTCGCTGCGTGTCGCCATTTCCTTCTTCCATAGTGCCTCTCCCCGGTCGCATGTCGCCCCCCTGGCCGAGCGACGAGCAGTACCTCTCTCCCTTGCCCCCCCCCCCCCCCCCGCAAGCCAGGCACCCGGGGGCAAACACTTTGCGCGAC
>NW_009242972.1:1959987-1961144 GCF_000388065.1 Fonticula alba | reverse complement strand
GATCTCGAGGAAAACAATACACCCTTCCTTGTCCTCTTTCCTGCTCTGCCCGGGGTTCCTCTTTTTGGTGTGCCCTTCTCCGGTGCCTTGGGCTTCTTTTCTCGGGCCCCGGCCCGGCCCTGCTTCCCACCCTCTCTCTCTCACACACACACATATGTCTCTCATCTACAGTTGTGTATTTCATGAACACCAGCAGCATGCGCGCACAAGGCACCCCCCACTCCGGTCTAGCATGTTCGAGAGGGGGTGCCGTCGGTCGGATGGTCACACCAGGATTTAGGCCCGGCCCCGGCGCTTGTCATCCACCTTGCGCACAATGCCGCCCACCGACTGGTAGCCAATGCGCACCGGCAGCGGGAAGTACGAACCCGGGTGCCACTCGGCCGGGGCGCTCGAAGTCTTGATCATGTTGATGACACGCTCGCGCACCGCGTCATTCAGCATCTCCCGCGGGCTGATGATGACGGCCAGCGGGTCCGGGCGCTGGAGCAGGCGGTAGAGCTTGCTGTCGAGCGACAGCAGCGGCAGGGTCCCAGGCTGGATGGGGCCCTCGTGCAAATAGTAGAAGGAGTACGGGTCGGACTCCTGGACCTCGACCATGCGGGCCGGCTCGGCCGGGATCGGCGGCATGCCGGGCACCCACTCCGGCGGGCTGAACAGATGCTGCAGGGACAGGGGCACCAGCGCGCGGGAGGTCTTCTGCGCGGGCTTCTTCACAATCTGGAAGGTGACCAGGTTGTTGTCGATGCGGACGCCGCGCTCCTCGCGGGCGATGTCCATGAACTCCTCGGCCAGGAAGTTGGCGAAGGCATACAGGTCACGAGGCATGACGCCACGGCTGCGCCGGGGGTGCGGAGGGGTGGGGGAGGGGGAGCGGCAAGAGGGTCAGCCTGGGAGGGAGGAACAGGGGTGGGGAGGGGGGGGGGGGGAAGGGGGCCCAAAGCGGACGGCCAATGGGGGGGGGAAGGGGGGGAGGGCAGGAAACACCGGGAAAAGGGGAAAAACAAGGTGGTTTGGGTGGAGGGGGGCCCAAACCGGGACACCCGGGGGAAGAAAAGGCCGGGGGGGGGCGGGGACCCCGCCAATGTGAAATGGGGAGGAGAGGCCCAGGAAAACCTGGGGGGGGTGTTGGGCCCGGCGCGCATGCCGGCAGAGCA
>NW_009242972.1:1953835-1959896 GCF_000388065.1 Fonticula alba | reverse complement strand
CCCCCCCCCCCGCCGCCGTCCGCGTGGGGCCGCGCGATGAACGCACAGGTGATTGCTGTACTCCAAGACAAACTGCACCGGGTGGCCCTTCTCCACGAACTTCCGGGCCTGCTCGATGCGGTACTTGGCGTCGGACTTGCTGATGGTCACGCTGAAGCGGATCTCCTTGGTCTTGAGGGTCTTCTTGATGACGGCCTCGGCCTTGCGCGCGCGGCTCTTGGCGTTTTGGATACTGGCGGTCGAGCTGAAGTCCACCTTGTCCTGCATGAACATGCGAGCAATCGGCGGCCGGGCGCCGGTCTCCGACGTGGACACCAGCACCAGGTGCGCCTTGATGCGCCGGCAGAAGGACAACGCCCGGGGGGTGTCCACCTCGCCGAGGTTTGTGCCATCCGGCCCGATGAGGATCACCGGATTGAAGCGGATGCGATCATCGCGATAGAAAGTACGCATGGAAAGCTGCGAGCCGCCCGCCGATCGGGGTGGTGGTGGCGATGGACACCGTCAGCAGGCAGTCACAGGGCGTCAGTCAGGCGAAAAGAAGCGCCTCGAGAAGGCCGAGGGGAGCGAGGGCGAGAGCGAGAGCGAGAGCGAGAGCGAGAGAGAGAGAGAGAGACAGAGACAGGCAGCGAGCACACGCACCGGGATCGTGTTGAACGTCTCCTTCTCCACGCGCTTGACCATCTCCTCCTCATAGGCATGGAGGGCTTGGTAGTCGCGAATGACCGGGGCGTTGCGACGCTCCTCGTCGCGCTCCGCGCGCCGGGCCAGGATGGCCGCCTGCTCGGGGGTCACCTCCCCGCGGAAGATGGTCTCACTGAGCTCGAGCTCCTTCTTGCGGGCTTCGAGGAACTTGCCGAGACCCCGGCCGCGAACGGGCTCCGCCTCGGTGGGCTTCTTCCGGCGCTTGGTGTCGGCGCTGGCGGCCGCGGCCGCCGTCGCGGAATCTTCAGCCGCCGCGGCCGCCGCGGCCGCCGCGCTCTCGGCAATTTGCTCGGCCAGCGCCCGGCGAATGGACGCCGGGTCCATGCCGGCCTTTGACGGCTTGCGCAACAGGGCATCCGGCACCTGATACACCTTGGCTTCCGGGATCAGTTGATCCTGCTGGCGGAGCTGCTGCAGGGTGGCCGCCCGGACGCCGGTGGGCTTGGAGCTTTTGGCGGAGTCGGCGCCGGCGGACGAATCACCCGGGCGAGTACCGCCGCGGGCGCCGGGCGAAGAGTCACCCGGGCGGGTGCCGCCGCGGGCGCCGGGCGAAGAGTCCCCCGGGCGGGTGCCGCCGCGGGCGCCGGACGGCGAGTCCCCCGGGCGAGTACCGCCGCGGGCGCCGGGCGGCGGGTCGCCCGGCCGAGTGCCGCGAGGGCTTCCCAAACCGAGGAGCTGCCGGCGAAGCTCGTCGCGTTGCTGCTGCTCACGCCGCGCGGCCGCCCTCAGGTCCTTCGCGTCGATGAAGTCCTCGCTGGCACCACCCCGCCGGCCACCCCGCCCATAGTCATCATCACTAAAATCGTCATCATCATCGTCATCGTAGAAGCCCCGGCGGAAAAAGCGGACGGGCGCCATCAGGCGGGGCGAGGGGTCCACCCCGGTCTGGGGCTGCTGGAGCGAAGCAATCCCCAGTGACCGGCTGGTCGCCAGGGCGGCCACCCTCGACACAAGGCTGAATCCCTGGAAGCGAAGCATGGCTTTGGGCGGGGGAGGGGATAGACGAGGCGGAGACGCGTGTCTGGGGACCGGGCAAATGCGAGGGAAAGGAGAACCAGAGGGGGGGGGGGGAGAGGGGGGCGAAAGCACGCGGAGAGAGGCGAGAGATAGAGAGAGAGAGAGAGAGAGAAAGATAGCAGGAGGGAAAGACCGAGTGTGTGTCTGTCTCTGTGGGTGTGTGAGTGCGGGTGGGGGTGGGCAAGTCCCAAGAGCCGGGACCCACGCCGCGCCGCGACAAAAGCCCGCCAGAGATCTGCCGCCGCCCGCCAGCCCCCCCTCCCCCCGCGCCGACCTCGGGAAGAATCACTGGAGAACCCGTCCGGGGGGAGGTCTGTCGGCCGTCCCCCCCCCCCCTGCCCAGCACGACGCATGCATTCGCACTGACGCACGCCGCGCCGCCACCGGCGCCCCCCCCCCCACACACACACACACATACACGCACACACACACGAGAGCCCCCCTCCTTCGGGCGTCGACCAGAAGGCCCGAGCGCGCGCGCGCGCGCGCGCACGAGCCCAGGCGAGCCAGATCGCCACAGGTGCCAACGCCGAGGAATGGTATTTCGGTTGAACATGGGACCCGCCGAGCGGGGCGTGACCCGGGGTCAGAGGCGTGACCGCCAGGCGGCCAGGCCGTGCACCAGCGACCCGGTGCGCGCCAGTTCCGCGCCGATCTCCTGCAGGAGCGAGCCCCCCCCGGTGGCTGGATCGGGCTCCGAGGAGCGCCCGGCGCCCGGGGCCGCCAGATGGATGCCCCCGCCGGGCAGGACAAACACATTGAAGGACAGGCTCCGGCCGGCCGGGTCCGGGAGGCTGGCGGGCTCGCCCTCGGCGGAGGCCGGCGACCCGGTCGACGGGTCGTCCCCCGCGAAGAAGGTGACCCCCAAGGACAGGGACATGCCCAGCAGCAGGGCCGCCTGCTGGTCGGTGAGCAGCGCATCGGGGCTCTCGCCCCCGTTGGCGGCCGCCGGCGGCAGGTCGCCCAATGAGGCCAGGTCGGCCGACGGGCCGGCCAGGCCTTCGGCCGGCAGCTGCGCACACCCCAGCAGGATGCCGGCTCCCCCGGCAGGGGGAGCCGGCCGCGAGTGCAGCCGCTGCCGGCCATCGGCCGAAGTGGCCACCCGACCGCCGGCCGGCAGGCAGGACCCCACCAGCCGATTGAAGAGGACCTGCTGCCGGAGGATGTGCACCGCCACCGGGGCCAGGACCGAGGAGGTGATTTGCACGCGACTGATGGCCAGGGCCATGGGCACGGCGGCCGGGACCGCCGGGGCCGCCGACTCGACGGGCAGCGCGGCCAGGAGGTCGGCCGAGATGGAGGCCGAGATGGGCCCCACCGGGGAGGTGGCCTTATTGAAGGGGAGCGGAGGGGGCGGGGGCGGGACGGGGGCGGGGGCGGGGGGAGGCAGGAGCGGGGCGAGAAGGGACAGAAGCGAGGCGAGAAGGGGCAGGAGCGGGGCGAGAAGGGGCAGGAGCGGGGCGAGAAGGGGCGAGAAGGGGCAAGAGCGGGACAGAAGCGGGACGAGAAGGGGCAAGAGCGGGACAGAAGCGGGACGAGAAGGGGCGCAGCTTGTCAGCCTGGGGAATGCCGGCACAAAAAAATAGCCCGGGCCGGGGGAAAACCGGGGGAAGGCAAAAAAAAAGGGAAAAGAAAAAAGAACACCAACATCCCGCGCACCCCCTTCAGGGCCCACCAGACGAGGGGCACACCCGAGCTGGCCGGCGTGGCGCCCGGCTGGCCGGCCCCGGGGCCCGGCTGCCCGGCGGCGGCCGGCGTCGACGCGGGCACCAGGCCCCCCTGCCCGGCCTTGCGCAGGGCCCGGAGGGACCGCCGGCCAAGCAGGGCCCGCAGGATGCCCAGCAGCTCGGCATGCGGCGCCTCGCCAGGGCCCGAGGCCGGGGGACCGCCAGACCGGCAGGCATCGCGCGCTAGCAGCGACCCCACCGCCGGCAGGGTGAGGGCAAAGTTGCCGGGCCCGGTGCCGGTGCTGACCAGCCCCTCCGGCTGCTCCGGGGTCAGGTGCAGCGGGTCGGCCAGGCGGCTCAGGCCACGGGCCAAGCGCGGGACGACCGGCACCGCGGGCGCCAGCAGCAGCACCGGCCCGGCGGAGGCGGCCGGGCCGCCGGCCGGCGTTGCCGACCCCGGCGGCGGATACACCATGCGCAGCTCTCGGACTGGCCGCCCGGGGCCGCCGCTGGCATAGGGCCACAGCAGCGGGCATGCATTGGCCGGGGGGACGTCCACCCGGACGAGGGCGACCTCCTGGGCGGCCAGATCGTCGGCACTGTGGCCGGGGGGGACCGAAAAAAGAAAGAGCAGCGGGGCAGGTTAGAGCGGGGCGGGAAGGGGAAAAGAGGGAGAGAAGGGGGGCGGGGGAAGCCCCCCAACAGCACGGCCCCACGCGCAAAGGCACCTAAACGGCGGGTCCACCGACTCGAAGAGCGTCCCGCGTGGGGCGGCCGTCTCGGCCAGGGCCGACGTCGTGCCGTCCGGCTGCAGGCGGAAGACGCTCGGCAGGCAGGCCCCGGTCTCCTCGACACTGGCGGTGAAGGCGAACTCGGCCTGCTCGCCGGCGATCCGCTCGCCCGGCAGGGCCGGCGCCGAGAGGAAGACATATCGCGCCTCGAAGCTCGAGGGGTCCGGCTGGCGGAGGCCCACCAGCGACTGGTTGGCCGCCTGGTCGGCCGGGGCCCCGACAAACAGAGCCCACCGCCGGTCCCCCGGGCTGGGCATGCTGCGCCAGGCAAAGATCAGGGTGTCAGCATGTGGGCCGGGGAGGCCATGGCCACGTTGCGAGCGGGGGCGAGGGCGGGGGCGGGGGCGAGCGAAGGATGGCGCGCAGGTGCGCAGGGGGATCACGGGCGCACTCGCGGGTCTTGGCAGCCAGGAGGTCCAGCTCCGCTTCGAGGGACACGCGCAGGGCGGTGATGTCGCAGAGATCGCGCGCCGGGGCCCCGGGCCCCGGGGCGAAGGATGCGCATGGGTCTGGCAGGAAGGCGTCCGACAGGACCAGCTTGCGGAAGCTGGCCTCGATCGCGTCAAACCGGCCATTCCTGCGCGTGCAGACGCACGGGCGAAGGGGGGCGGGGGCGGGTTAGCTCGCGGCAGGGCCCTCGCCGAGGCACAGCGCATGCCATGGCACCGGCCGAAAGAGACGGCGAGTAGGTGCGGACGCACGCGACATTGAACGAGAAGGCGGACTCGATCAGGCGGTTGGCGCGGACGCGCCACTCCGGCGGCGAGGGGTCCGTGCCGATGGTGAAGGTGACCGTCGGGCCGGGGAGCGTGAACTGCCGGGGCCATGGGCCGGGGGATTGGGCGCGTGGCATTTGGGTCAGACGGCGGCGGACGAGACCCCCCCCCCCCCCACCTCGCTCCGGTCTGCCGGTCGGCCCCGGGAAAGGCACGTACATCTAGCACCCAGTTGGCGCTGAAAACCGTGAGGTTGCCACCATCGCCGCCATAGAAGGACCCATCGGTGTCGAGCCTGGGCAGGGAGCCGGAGGACAGGGGGCGGGTGCACATGTGCGACTGATTAGCAGCCGGCTCGGCCGGGAGGGAGGGGGGGGGGCGACAGACAGGAAGCCGGCCGAGGCAAGTGGACCCGGGCAGGAGGATCGTCGGAGGGCGTACTTGAATTGCCGGGCCAGGCGGATGAGCTGGCGCTCGCGGGCCAGCCAGCTGGGCTGGGCCAGTGGCCGCACCGCCTCGGTCGAGGCCAGCGAGGTGGACAGCTCCGGGCGCGCGTGATTGGCGTCGATGCGCGCCTGGAAGAGGGCTCGGCACTCGCTGAGGCAGGCCCGCGTGGAGAAAAGCTGCCCTTGCAGGCTGGAGAAGGCCTGGAACTGCTGGATCAGGCGGCCACTGGCCGCGGGCCCGGCCGGGGCATCCTGCTCGGCCTGGCGGATGACCGAGTCCCGGTACTGGCGGAGGATGCCCCGGATGGTGGCGCATGCCTCCAGCACGGACCGCCGCTCCGGGGCCACATTCACCGTGCCCAGCGAGTGCAGTCGAAGGACGTCGGACCCGGGGGCGGCGGCGCCGCAGGCGGCGCCAGGCGCGTCGGCCGGCGCCGTCGCCGTCACCGCCGCCGACCGGCCGCGCCGCTTCGACGCCGAGCAGGGCCCATCGCCAGGGTGCGGGCGCTTGCCGCCTGCCAGGCGACCCCCGGGGCCGGTCGGGGCCGGGCCGGCCAGCTGCCCGAACGACTCGGCCAGCGTGGCGCGGATCCCGGCCAGGAGGGAGTCCGCGCATTTGGGGTCCGGCTGCGAGGGGTCCGCCTCGTCGGGGGGCAGGTCATCCGGCACATTGGACGAGGACAGCAGCGCCAGCAGCGGGGTGTCGTCGGGGAAGAGGG
>NW_009242972.1:1947779-1953599 GCF_000388065.1 Fonticula alba | reverse complement strand
GAGAGGCAAGGAGCGATGCTATCTGCAGGGCGGGAACACGGGGGGGGGGGGTGCCTGGCTCGTCGGACGCCGCCGCGCCCGCCCGCCCCCGGGCTGGCAGCCTCTCAATGGGAACGGCCCCCCCCCTCCCTGTAGAGCCAGCCAGCCAGCCAGCCAGAGGGCGAGGGAGAGTGGAGCGCGGTCGATCGGCGGGTGTCATCACGCGCCGACGCGTGATGTCCGCGCCGGATCAGGCCCCTCCCAGCGGGCGAGGGGCCAGACCCGCATGCTGGGCGATCGGCGCGTGCGATGGTGGCAGGCAACGGCCGAGCCCCCCTCCAACACAAACGTGCTTCACTTGGGGCGATGACCCGGGAGCCGGCCGGGGCCAGAGAGTGGGGGCATCGGTGCGCACACCGGTCCCCGGCGCCCTTGCCCCGCCGCCCCGGGTCGGCGCGTAGAGGCCCGGCGCCGCCGGGCCAGAAAGCCTCCGAAGGGCCGAAAAGAAAACAACACACCGGGCCCCCCATATCGATGGGGCCGCCTGGCCCAGCGCGCACCCGCAAGAACTGCCGACTGTCTGCGCGCGCGCGCATACACCTTGCGGCCGGCCGCGCGAGAGCCGGCAGCCGCGTCAGATGCCGGACCTCGCGTGTGCCCGGCCGCCATACGGCCGCGACCGATTGGTATTTTTCACGCGGCCGGCCCCCCCCCCCCCCCCCCCCCCCCCCCCCCCCCCCCCCCCCCCCCCCCCCCCCCCCCCCCCCCCCCCCTCGCCAGCCACCACCTCAGCCACGCGCAGGTACGCCTCTCGATGGTTGCCGACCGCGCCGGGCGCCTGCGCGGCCAACTCACATCCGGACGGGCAGGGATCTCGGCTCCTGCTGGCGGGCACACGCTGTTCCTCCTCCCCCCCGGTGCCAGGGGCGAGGAACCCTTTCGGGACCCTGCGCGAGGCATCCCGCCGGGCAGGGCCACCCCCCCACCCCCCCTTGCCGCTCCCACAGCGCACGCCCTTTCCTTACGCCTCGGCCCCGTCCCCGCTTTTTCTCTCCCCCCCTCCCTCTCGCTCGGCCCGCCTCTTGTGAACATGTCCCAGGGTGTCGGCAGCTTCCTCCGGTCCTTCTCCTCGGCGCGGCCCGCGGCCAAGGCGTACGACGCCATCATCGTTGGCGGCGGCCACAACGGCCTGGTTGCGGTGCGACTCGGCGCATGGTCGCCCATCCCCCGCATCCCTCCTGGCCGCCCTTCTCCGGGCCGGTCCCGGGGGCCGCTCGCCCCGTTCTGACGCCCCTGCGCCCCGCCCCGTCCCCCCCCCCCCCCCCTCGGCAGGCCGCCTACCTGGCTCGGGCCAAGAAGAAGGTCCTGGTGCTGGAGAAGAACCCGGCCATCGGCGGCGCCGCCTGCAGCGATGACAGCCTCTTTGATGGGTTCACCTTCTCCCGGGCCAGCTACCTGGCCAGCCTCCTGCGGCCGGACATCGTGCGCGATCTCGACCTTCCGGTACGTGCGGCGCCTCCCGGCGCACATGGATCTCTCCCCCTCCACCTGCCTGCCTGCCTGCCTGCCCTCGCTCTTCGCCGGCCCGGCTGGCCGTACTGACCCCGGATGCATGGGCGTGCGGGCCCGCACGCCCGGTGTGCCATCGGCCGGGCACAGGCGCACGGGCTGCGTCTCCTGCCGCGCGACCCGTCCTCCTTCACGCCGACCCTGGACAAGGGCCGGTACCTGCTGATGGGCCAGGATATGGCGGAGAACCGGCGCGCCATTGCCCAGTTCTCGCCGCGCGACGCCGAGCGCTATCCGCAGTACGAGGCCATGCTTGGCCGAAATGGTGCGCCCTCCCTCCCGGGCCCGGCCTCGCCTTTGCTGGACCCCCGGTGCCCGCCTGCCCCGGCCCCGGCCCCGGCCCATCCTGACCTCGCCACGCCCCTGGCGCACAGTGTCCATCCTCAACACCCTGATGGATATGCGCCCCCCGGTGAAGGGGTCCTTCCCCACGCCGATGGAGCTCTTCCAGGCTGGCCGGGACATCGGCCACCTGCTCCAGGCCTCGCCGATCCCCCTGCGCGAGCAGGTCGGCGAGCTGTACGAGCTGCTCATGGCTCCCTCGACCAAGGTGCGCCCCGGCCGGCCGGTGTTGCCCCTGCCCCCCCCCCCCCCCCCCCCGCTCGCTTGGCCCTCCTGTCCGTCTGACGCCCGGCGCTGCCGCCCCCGGTGCCCCCTTCCCACCAGATCCTGGACCAGTACTTCGAGTCGGATGTGCGCTCCCCTCCACCAGCCCCGCCGGCCACCCTGCCCCGTGTGGGTGTGGCTCCGGCACTGACCGCCCCCTGGCCTCCCCCCCCCCCCCCCCCCCCGGGGCGTCTTCTCGGGGGAGTGCCGCCTCTCCCGGCCCCCCCCCCCCCGCCCGCCCCGCGCCCACCCCCCCCCCCCCCCCCCCCCCCCGCACTGTCAGATCCTCAAAACCACCCTCGCCACGGATGCCGTGATCGGCGCCTTCGCCTCGCCCTCGTCCCTCGGCACGGCGTATGTCCTGCTGCACCATGTGATGGGCGGCGGCCTGGCCGGCCTCGGCCTGCGGGCCCCCCCGGAGCAGGACCTGGCCTCGATCATCACCGGGGCCCACCCGGTCCCCGGGCCGACGGGGGCCCCATTCGCCAACATGCCGGCCGACGAGGGGCTCGGGGTCGGGTCCTGGGCGTATGCCGTCGGCGGCATGGGGGCCGTGTCGGCCGCCCTGGCCCGCAGCGCCCTGGCGCACGGGGCGGAGATCTGCTCGGACGTGGTGCGTCGCCCTGCCCCTCGTCGGGCTCCCGCCCCTTCCGGCGCCCTCCCCCGGTGGTGATTTGGCCCGGCCCCGCTGGCTGGGTGGCGCCCTTCCTTCTTCTTTTTTTTTTCCGCCCTTGCTTCCCCCCTCCGCCGGGTGGTGGCATCCCTTGGCCAGACACCCCCCTCCACTGTGCGGCCTGCTGACCGACGCACCGACACGCCGGTGGTACACCGGCGGGCTGCCCCCAGACCGTCGAGCGCATTGTTTCCGAGCGGCCGGACGCGCCCGGCTCCGGCGCCGCCGCCCCGGCGCCCGTGGCCAAGGGTGTGCAGCTGGCCTCCGGCGAGGTCATCACCTCCAAGGTGATCCTGTCGAATGCCACCCCGCGCACGACCATGGAGCACCTGGTCGACCAGGTACGCTGCTCGCCCGGGCCCGGGGGCCCCTCCTTCGCACCAGCAGAGGACGCCCGAGAGGCCCCTTCCGGATCTCACCCCCCTCCCCCCCCCCCGTCCCCCCTATCCTTCCTCCGGCCACCGTCCATGCACTCCTGGCCGCCTCGCCGGCCGTCCGGGGCCACAGGCGCACCTGGATCCGGCCAGCATCCAGGGCTACCGCGCGATCGACTACTCGTCGGCCACGATGAAGATCAACCTGGCGCTGGACCGGCTGCCGGACTTCTCCTGCATCGATAAGGCCGACCGGGCCGGGCCCTACAACTCCCTGGGCGTCAAGTACACCGATCCCAAGGCCCAGCCCTACCATCAGACCACCATCCACATCGGCCACCAGATGGCCGACCTTGAGTCCGGTGCGGCCGCCCAGCCCCCATGGCTTGCCTCGCCGTCCCTTCCATTTGTGCCCCCCCCATTCGCCACCTCTTGCACCTGTTTCTCCCCTCGCTGACGCCGCGCCTGTGCACGTCGCAGCCTTCCAGGACGCCGTGGCCGGGCGCATGTCCCAGCGCCCGCTCATCGAGCTGACCATCCCCTCGGTGCTGGACCCGACGCTCGCGCCGCCGGGCAAGCATGTGGCCAACCTCTTCGTGCAGTATGCCCCGTACAGCGTCCTGGGGCCGGATGGTGTCCGCAGCCCGCGGCACTGGAGCAACGCCGACTTCAAGCGCGCCATTGCCCAGGACGGTGTGTCCATGGGGCCCTGCTTGGTGTTGTTGTTTGTTTTTTTTTTTCCCCTTTTCCTGCTCCTCCTCCTTTTTCGGCCCCTCCCCCAGCCCAGGCACTAATCCCACGATCCGGTCGCGGGGCCGTCCGCCCTCCCCCCCCCCCCTGTACAGTGTACCGCCTGATCGAGGAGTACGCCCCGGGCTTCCGCTCGTCGGTGCTCTTCGAGGATGTCCTCTCGCCGGTGGACCTGGAGCAGCAGTTCGGTCTCACGGGCGGCGTGCGTGCCTGGCCCCTTTTTGTGCTGCCTCCCCCCCTCCTGCCTGTGATTTCGCTCACACCCCTGCGCATGCCCATATGCCTGTGCGGCTCTCCCCGGCACAAAGAACATCTTCCACGGGTCGGTCACGCCCGACCAGCTGTTCCTCACCCGGCCGACGGTCAAGAACCCGGGCCACGCCACCCCGATCGAGCGACTGTTCATTTGCGGGTCCGGCGTCCACCCTGGTGCGTTTGGCCTCAGGGGGCGGGGCGTCCTCGCTTCCTTCACCCCCCCCCCCCCCCCCCTCCGCCCCTCCCTGCATCCATGCGGCAGGGGGGCGCGCCTTTTGCCCCCTCTCCCCCTGCTCGTGCCAGCTCACCTCTCCATCACTCACAATCGACCCAACCGGCCAGGTGGCGGTGTCATGGGCGCCCCGGGCCGCAACACCGCCAAGCTGGTACTCTCCAACGAGAAGAACTTCCAGTGAGGGAGGGCCCGGCGACTGGGCCACGCCCTCCACAGGGGGGAGGGCGCCCTTGCCTCCGCCATCACGAACGCCGGGGAAAGGGAGGGCCCGAGGGGGGCCGGCCCACTCCTGTGTGACGCCCCCCTGCACCCCCCTGCCCGGGAAAGAAATAAAAAACACCCACCCGGTAGTTCCTCTCTCTCTCTCTCTCTTGCGCGCGCGCGCGCACGCACGCACGCACACCCCTCCTTTCTCCAAGGTCGGGCGGCGGCCCTTTCTCGCTTCCAGAAAGAAGGTAATCTATTTGCGGGTGTTTTGGATTTTTTTGTTTCTCACAAGGGCGGGCAGCAGGGGAAAGAGGGGATGAGCGAGGGGGGAGAGAGGGGGAGGGCACCGCGGGAGAAGAAGGCGCGGGAGACAGTGCAAAGGGAGGGGGGAGGGGGCAAGAGACACGCTGCAGCCCACGCACGAACAAGGAAGGTGGAGGGGGGAGAGATCATGCGGCGACCCCACGCGCGGACACTGAGACTGTGTGCCCGCGCGGGGCACACGGGGCAAGGGGGGGGGGGGGGGGGGGGAGGGGGACAGTCGACGGCCTGTCGCCGTCCCCCGCCGTCCCCCTGTCCTCTCTCGGTGGCTCTCGCCCGCCCGCCGGTCGGGGGAAGGAAGGCCCAGGCAGAGGGACATCCGCCCTCCCGGCAGGATGCGCGCGTGCATGGAGACCACCTGCACAAGCCAGGGGGGGGGGGGGGCGGCCCCCGACCGGGAAGAGAGGAGAGAGCGAGAGCGAGGACGAGAGAGCGCACGCGCAAGGGACGGAATGCCCCTTACATCATGCCAGCCATGGGGCCAGGGCCGCCCTTGCCGGCGCCCGGGGCGCGGATGGTCTCGTCAATGGACAGGACCAGGCAGGCAGCCTCGGTGGCGGCGCGCAGGTAGTTGATCTTGACCAGGGACGGCTCCCAGACGAAGCTCTCGAACATGTCGGCGACACCCTCGTTGTTGATGTCCACACCGAACCAGCAGTCCTTCTGGCCGTGGAGCTGGCGCAGCTGGTTCAGGACGTCGGTCGAGTCGAAGCCGGCATTGTCGCACAGCTGGCGGGGGATGATCTCCAGGGCGCGGGCGTAAGCGGCGATCAGGAGCTGCTGCTTGCCGGCGATGGAGCGCGAGTGGTCGCGAAGGAAGCTGGAGGCGCCGGCGGGGGGGGGGGGGGGGG
>NW_009242972.1:1946903-1947769 GCF_000388065.1 Fonticula alba | reverse complement strand
GGGGATAACGGTCAGTCGGGCAGAGAGAGAGAGAGAGAAAAAAAAGGAGGCGCGGCCACAGGGGACGGGGCAGCGAGCGAGGACACGCACCGGGAGACGGTCATCTCGGTGGCACCGCCACCGGCCACAAGCTCCTGGTTCTGGAGGGTGCGCTTGACGATCATGAGCGAGTCGTGCAGCGAGCGCTGGACCTCCTCGATGAACTGGTCGGCACCACCGCGCAGCAGGAAGGTGCAGGACTTGGCCTTGGGGCAGCCGGTGAAGATGTTGTAGCGCTCGCCACCGACCTGGCTCTCCTCGAACAGGGCACAGGTGCCGAGGAACTCCGGCTTGAGGTCGCTGACCGAGGACTGCAGGGCACCGCCAACCGCGGAGATGGTGCGCTGGAGGTCCTCCTCCGGGATGCGCCCGGCGCAGAAGATGTTGCGGTCGGCGAAGAACTGCGTGGCCAGGTCACCGATCGGCAGCTTGGACAGGACCACCTGGGCGCCGGACTCGACGATCTTCTCCAGCTTGTCGTAGATGATCTTCCACTCGGCGTCGACGATCTTCTGGTACTCCTCCACCTTGTCGATGCGGATGTCGGCATTGTCGCGCTCGGCCTTGAGCTCCAGCTCCACGTTCAGGCACAGGATCTTGGGGTTCTCGAAGCGCTTGGGCTGCTGCTCGAAGCCGGCATAGGAGAAGGCCTTCTTGAAGGCCACACCGGCGATCAGCTGGGTGTCCTGCAGCGACCCGCCGGGGATGCGCTTCATGCCGATCATGGAGTTGTCCAGGTCCGAGTCCAGCATGAGGATGGCGTCGACGACCATCTTCTTGAAGAAGTCCCTGCAGCGAGCGCGCAAGGCAGCGGGGGGGGGGGGGGG
>NW_009242972.1:1944577-1946773 GCF_000388065.1 Fonticula alba | reverse complement strand
GGGGAAAAGAAAAGAAGAAGGGAAGCCCCACCGCCCACAAAAAGGGGGGTGCGCACCGCGGATGATGGTCTGGGCGGGGACATTCTCCTCGACGTAGGGCTTGGCCTCGCGGAGGAGCTCGCCAGCCACCAGGACCACGGAGGTGGTGCCGTCACCGACCTCGGCATCCTGGGACCGGGCGATGTCGACCAGGGTGCGGGCGGCGGGGTGAACAATGTCCAGGAGGCCCATGATGGTGGCACCATCGTTGGTGATGGTGACGGTGCCTGTGCCATGACGCGTGCAACACGCGGAGGAGGGGGAGGGGGGAGGAGGGGGGAGGATGCCGGGTGGTGAGAGGGGGAGGGGCGGGGCAAAGCAGGCGGCGGGTAAGTCGTGGCGCTTGGGGACCCCCCCCCAGCGAGCAGGGCAGGTGCAGGTGCAGGTGCAGGTGCAGGTGCAGGTGCAGGTGCAGGTACAGGGAGAGAAGCACATACCACGAGAGTCGACCATGAGCTTGTCCATGCCGCGCGGGCCGAGGGTGGTGCGAATGGTGTCGGTGATGGCCTGGCAGGCGTTGATGTTGGAAATGAGCTGGCCGCGACCCTGGGACTGGTCGGTGCCCTCCTTCAGGAGGATGATCTGCGGCTGCATGGGCAGCATCTTGGCGGCTGCGTCGCGAGCAGGGCCGGAAGGAGACGACGGGGAAGAGGGAAAGAGGGCGGGGGAGAGGGAGATATATATATATATGTAGGGAGAGGGGGGCCGGAGAAGGGGGAGGCAGTGGGTGTAAGGAGGGGGGCGAAGAGGGCGGCGAGGTGGGGGGGAGGATGGGGCAATTCAAGCGGGCATACGTTGAGGGGGGGGGGAAGAGGGGGGAAGGGGGAGAAGGTGGCCACAATCGATCCGATGTGTGGTGTCTGTGCCGGGACCCGGGGCACCAGACGCCCCGGGGGCTTCGCTGCCCTGGCTCATCAGAGGGCGGCCAGCGCGACACCCAAGCCGACGACCGGGACAAGCAGCGGCGCCGGGAGGGAGGGCGGTCGTAACAAGTACAACACGGCCGGCTCGAGATCGGGGGCCCCGCCCGCCCCCGTGCGAGTCCTGCCTCCGGGGCGGGAGGCTGCCAGCGTGCCGGTGCGATGGCGCAGGGCGCCCCCGTCCAGAGAGGGCGGGGCGCACACAGGCACACACAGCGACACACAGGGCGAGGCAACGAGGGGGAGGAACCTGGGCTGACGCGTGTGCATGGGCGCAAGTGCGCCGTGCATGATGTGTATGCGTGTGTGTGTGTGTCGGTCGCGGCGCCGCGGCGGGTGCTGCCGGCAGGGGAAACCCTATTTTTGGCCGTGCACCCGGCGGCTGGAGCACCCACCGCACACCGGCCCGGACCGCCGCCGGCCTCCTTCTCTCTAGCTCCCCCCGGCACTGGCGAATGCGCACGCCCCAAGGCGCCGACGCGGCCGGCGGATGCACGCACCCAACGCGCCGCACACACACACACACACATGCGTTTGGATGTGTGCGCCCGGGGCCCGGGGGGGAGGATGCATGGGCAGGCACGCTGTCTCGCCCGTGGCCCCGGCCGCCGGCGATGGTCCCACAGGCCGGAGGCCCCCGCTCCACTGTGGAATGCGGCTGCCGGCCACGATGCCCGGAGCGGGGGCGCCAGCAGGGCGCCGCAGCATCCCCCCCCCCCCCCACCCTCGGCCGTGGAAGGGGGGGGGGGGCGACTGTGGCATGCGTGTGCGGCGGGGATCACTGGCTGGGAGCCGGGAAAAGACATCACTCGGGCCCGGGCGACCGGCCGGCAGAGGCCGCGGAGCGCGACCGGCATGCCAGAGGCTGATAGGCCGCGCGAGGGAGAGACAGAGAGAGAGAGAGAGAGAGAGAGAGAGACCGAGGGCGAGGGAGATGGCGAGGCCACCTCCAAGTCGCCGCGGGGCGCGACGCGCGCGCTCACGCTCGCCAAGCGCCCCGCGCGTAGGGTTGAGGATAATCCGCCGGCCGGGACTGGGACAACACCGGGGCCCCGGGCCGGGCGCACCGGGCGCGGGGGGGGGGGGGCGGAATGCCCAGAGGGGAGAGGGAGCGGGGGGCCGAAGTATCGAGAAGAAACGGCGCGCCGAACTGTCTGGAACGCCGCGGCTCCGCCCCCGCGCAGCTAGACTCCACCGGGGCCGCCTGCCGGGCCCGGTCCCTGTTCATGTGCCTGGG
>NW_009242972.1:1936619-1942872 GCF_000388065.1 Fonticula alba | reverse complement strand
CTTGGCCCAGGGAGATGGCGCGCCCCCCCTCCCCCGCCCGCCCGCTCGCCTCGATCTTCCTCCTCCCCTCGCTCCTCTGACGGCGCCCACAGGCGCTCTCCGCCGGCCCGGACCTGCGCATTCACACCTGCGCAGGGCCCAGGCCCGCCGCCCTCCCTCCCCCCCTGCCGATCCCCTTCCAGCTGAGCTGGCGGTCCCTGCTCTGGCGCTGGTTTCGCCTGGGCGCCTTCCTCAGCTTCTGCTGCCTCGCCGGCTTCTTCTTCTTTTCGGTCTCCTGCTGGTCGGCCTGGCTGGCAGTCCGCCCGCTGATCGCCCACACCGCGTCGCACATCTGCCTCAGTGCCTCGAGTGCCGCCGCCGCCGCCGCCGCCGCCGCCGCCGCCGCCGCCACCACCACCACCACCACTGCCACCACCTCCCCCGGCCAGTCGCTGCTCCACCTCTTTCAGTCGCTGCTGCGCTTCTTCGTCCCGCGCTTCATCCCCCTGCCACCCGGGCTGCACCTGCTGTCAAGGCTCGGGCTCTTTGTCTTCCAGCCGGTGCTCTCCTCCTGTGACCGGGTGCTGGACCTGCTTTCTGGGCTTCCCCTGGTCCTCCCATCCTCGGGCTCGCCCTCGCCCTCGCCCTCGCCCTCGCCGCCGGCCTCCCTGTCCCCCGTCGGCGCGTCGGGGCTGGCCCGTTCATTCCCGGATCTCCGGTCCTGGTTCCGGCTCGCCCCCGCCACCGGCGCCCCGGCTCCGACCGTCGCCGACTCCATCTCGGCCGGGCCGTTTGACGCGGTTTTCCACCTGTTCACCGGCCCGGCAGCCGGCTCGACCTTCGGCGGCAGCCTCCTCACCTGGCCGCGCCTGGTGCTGGCCTTCGCCCGGGCAACCCTCGGCTGGGCCTCGCCCGCGGGTCTTCTCGCATCGCGGCAGCCCGGCCACTGGGCTGACTGGCTGATCGGGGCGCTTGCCCTGCTGGTGCTGGCCCTTCGCATCATGTGGATCCTCGGGAGCCTGGCCCTGGCGCTGTTGTTTGTCCTGGCGCCGGCCGCCTGCGTGGTGGGCTTCCTGGCCTGGGAGCTCTTCCTCATCGGGCTGGTGCTGACGGACACCCTGCTCGGGCGCTTTCTCCAAGTGTGGGACCGCCTGCCGCGATGGCTGCGCGTGGCCCTGCGCTATGGCTGGCGGTCGTCCTTCCTCGGGGTCACGCGCCTGGTGCTGGTGCTGGATGTGGCCGCCCGGCTGCTGCTGCGCCTGGTGCCGTTGATCGGCTCCGGACCACCTTCCTCGCGCTTCCACACCTGGTCCCTGGTGAATGCCTGCGACGCCTCCTTCGAGGGGTTTGACGTGGAGTTCCTCGGGCCGGGCTTCGACCCGGCCGGCGAGGAGGACTTCGGCGGCCCGGAGCGCTCGCTGGCCATGGCCCTGGCATCCAAGCTGGCCTACGAGTCGCCGACGGTCATGGCCGCCGTGGCCGGCCCCGGGGGCTTCGGCTTCCAGCGGGTGGACCCCTTCAGTGTCGGCGGCCGCGAGGCCATCCGCGGGTATGTGGCCACCGATCGCCTGGCCACCGGGGGCATGGTGACACTCCTGGTCTTTGGCGGCACCCAGCCCCTGGATTTGCGGCACATTCTGGCCGACATCCAGAGCAATCTCAGCCACTTCCGTCTGGGGACGGATGCCGGCCCGGCGGCGCCGGGGTTCGTCTCGACGGTGGCCGCCGCGGCCGCCACCGCGGCTGCTGCCGCCGGCCGCCCCGACGCCCCGGCGGACACCTCGCCGATGGCCCTGGCGCCGGTCCTGTCGCCCGGGGCTCTGGTTGGCACGGTGGCCGGCGGGGTGGTCCTGCCCGGGTCCACGGCCGGCGACCTGATTGCCATGTCCTTCGAGCCGCTCCAGGCATCGCTCTTCATGTCCGGCTCCATGCACCTCATGTCCCATGCGTCTGGGCCGCTTTCGGCCGAGCCCTCGCTCCATGGGCCGGCCGGTGGCGCCGGGGCCGAGGAAACTCCCGGTGCCGGGGCCGGCGCCGCCGGATCCGGCGCCCTCTCGCCCGGCCTCGGCCCGGGCCCGGGGCCGGCCGCGTCTCCTGCCTTCTGGCCATTGGCGCCGGACGCCTCGACCGTCGAGGCCGCGGCGGTTGCCGGGGTGCCCCCCGGTCCGGAGCGCCGGCAGGCCCTCTATCAGGCCGGGCTCGGGCACGTGCACTATGGCTTTGGCCGGGCTCTCGGCATCTTGCAGTCGGCTCTGGAGCGGCGTCCGCTGCCGGGCGCCGCCGCCAGCCCGAGCCACCCGGCCGATGCCGGGCCGCCGGCCGACGACGACTGGTATGCCGATGCCTCGCGCTCCGGGCATCTGGCCGGGCCGAATGCGGCCGCCTCGCCACCCGAGGCTGTCCTGGCCCCGGTGCATGATCTGTCGGTGACCGGGGCTGGGGGGGGCCTGCGGGCGCGACGCCTGGCCACCCGTGGCGGCGCCGGCACCCCGGGCGCATCGGCCTGCCCGCCGGCCGGGCCCGGGCTGGCTGGGCCGCGTGAGTCGGCTCGCTCGGCGGCATCCCCCCCGGCGCCGGCTTCCGAGGGCGAGGCCATTGTGCCGGCACCGGCTCCCCCGGGGTCCGGGCTGACACTGCCGTTGCTGCTCAATAGCCTGGCCAACATCCTGGTTAGCCCGGTGTTTGTGGCCGCCAGTGTCGGGCGCTTGGTGGCCGGCTGGGCGGCTGGGCGCATTGGCCGCTGGCTGCCGGCCGGCATGGCCGGCGCACGCCCCGGCCCCGGCCCCGGCCCCGGCCCCGGCCCCGGCCCAAGCCGGTCCCCGAGCAGCCTGTCCTCCATGTCCTCCTCGGCCGGGGCCGCCGGCGCGGCACGTGGGGGCTCCTCCCGGCGGCGCCTGCTCCCGGGGCTGGTCATGGGCCTGTTGCTGCCGCTGCGCGTGGGCCTGGCACTGGGGGTGCTGCTGCTGCGCCTGGCCGCCGGCACCGGCGGCCTGCTGGTCCGATTGCTGGCGGCCGCCGCGGCGGTGGTTCTGTCCCGGCCGCCGGAGCACGGGGCCCACGTCGCTCCGGCCGGCATCCACTGGTTCCTCGGGCGGCTGTTCCGATCGGCGGCCAGCACGCCGGACGAGCCGGACCACTGTGCCGCCAGCGCCGCGGGCCGGGGCCGCGCGGGCGGCCAAGCAGGCGGCGGCTCTGGCCCCGGGGCCGGCGGCCGGCCCGGCGGCCCGCATGGCGGCGGCCCCTCCGACGAGCCGGCCACCCTCTACCATGAGGTGATCTCCCTGCTGCTGGAGCATGGGGCCCTGACGGTGGACCCGCTGTCCGGGGCCATTGTCCGGCCGGCCGCTCCGTCGACCACCGCCTCCACCACCGGGGCCTGCTCGCCCGAGACCTCGGCCGAGGCCGAGGGGCTGGCCTCGCCGGGGCACGGGCCGGGCCGGGCCGGCACCCCCGCTGCTGGCCCCGGGCAGCATCGGCTCTTCATCTGCGGGCATAGCCTCGGCGCCGCGCTGGCCACCCTCTTCTCGGTGTCCCTTTGCCTGGACCCGGCGCTGGACGGGACGGACGCCGGGGCCACCAGTCCGCCGGCCGAGCCCGAGCACCCCCCCGCCCCCGAGGCGGACATCTTTCCCCTGTCGGCGTGGGGCCGGGCCCGGCTGCCGGATGGGGTCTACACCTATGGGGCCCCGCGTGTCGGGGACACCAAGTTCGCCGAGGCGGTGCCCTTCGACCTGGTGGCGCGGATGTGGCGCTTTGTCCATGAGAACGACGCCATCCCCAATGTGCCGACCGTCATCCCGGACTGGCTGGTCACGCGGAATTTGGTCGAGCAGCACTTCCTCTTCCGGACCTTCTCCGGCCGGTCGTCCGACGGCCAGGGATACTGCCATGTCAGTCGCGGCATTGTCATGAACATGTCCGGCCTGCTGCGCCTCGAGGAGGAGGAGGAGGAGGACGACGACGACGACGATGATGGCGAGCATGGTGAGACACATCATGGGAGCGGTGGCCATTGTGCCGGCGGCCCGGGCGGGGGCAAGGCAGCCGCCACCGGTGCGTCTGTGGCCGCGGCCTCGCCCCCGTCGCCCCCGCCGACGCCGCCGAGCGAGGATGCCGCCGGGTCGGGCCCGGGCCCGGGCCCGGACCCGGGCCCCCCGGGCCCGACGCCCCCTTCGCGCGCGGTGCACGCCGCTCGGTCGCGATTCCGTCGTCTCCGGCAGCAGGGTGCCAACCGGGGCTTCTCCCTGTACCAGGTCCTGCGGAAGCTCCTGTTTGATGTGCTCATCCCGGTTCTGCCGCAGATCCTCATGCCCGGGTACTACATCATGAAGAAGACCCTCCGGGCGCTGCAGATGTCCTGGTCCTACCGGGAGTCCCTGCTCCGGGCGTTCATCCGCATCGCCACGCCGGAGAGCTTCAACCACCTGCCGTGCGACTATGTCCGGTCGCTGGAGCGCGCGATCGCCCTTCGGCAGTCGACGACCGGTGCACCGGCAGCTGGCATCTGACCCCTCGTCCTGTGCGCCGCCCGGGGCCCGGCTGAGTGGGTCCCCTCCCCTTGCCTGCCCCCCCCCCCCCGGGGGGCAAGCGCCATGCGCATGACCTCCCTTGGCCCTGCGCCCTTGCTCCCCTCCCGTTCCCTATCTCGCCCCTCGCCCGGGGGGTGTGCCTCCCATATGTCCTTGTATCGCGTGCTGACGGGCGTGCGAGTGTTGCCTTGCCATCGTCGCACCGTCCTTTTGTCCAGCCGTGCCCCTGTGTGCCGCCCTGCGCGCGCACGCATGTGTTCGACACGCGCCGTGCAATACTACGGCTCCCTATCCGAAGGCCCTGCCAAGGGCACCCCGTGTTTTCCCCCCTCCGTCGCATTAGTTGAACTGAAAACTGCCTAACGTGCCAACTAAGCGCTCGGTTTAGCGGGGGGGGAGGGAGGGGGGGGGGGGGGGTGGGGGCGACACAAAGGGGGCAGGGGAAGGGGAGGGGGGGGGGGGGGGCGAGGCATGGAGCCACAGCGCAGGAGGCCGCCACCTACGAGGAAGCCGCCGGGGCCACAAATCTAGAGATAACCAGCCTGCACTCCTGGAAGAAGCCAACGAGGAAGCCGATCTGCAAGTGCTCGCTGCATCCCTGCGCCAGTGAGTACCTGCAGGGCGTGGGGGAGGGGGAGAGGGGCGGGGGGTCAGCCTCCAGGACGGCGTATGTGCATGTGGCGTGGCAGCGAGTCAGGCAGCGAGGAGACGCACTCAAGCTCCGAGAGCTGGTCAAGCAGGAAGATGCGCGCCTCCTTGGGGATGTCCAGCTGTGAGGGAAGAGCAACCCGTCAGCGATGCAGGTGCACGGAGGGAGGTCAGCCAGGAAAGACCGAGGAAAGGGCAAAAGAGAGAGAGAGAGAGAGAGAGAGAGAGAGAGAGAGAAAGAGACAGGGAGGGAGTGCGCGCGCCCAACCGGCAGAAGCACGTACGAGCGGAACCAGCGGGTGGATTTCCCGGACAAGGTCCTGCAGCGCGATACCCTTGTTCCGGGTGAGGTCCTCCAAGCCTGTCGGGCGGGCGGGGGGGCGGGCGCGGGCAGGCAGGCGACCCAGGTCCAGAGGTCAGTGGCTGGTGTGGAGAAAGGCGAGGGGAGGAGCAGGGCCGCGGGCCGACGGGCGGGCGAGGGGAGGATGCGCAAGGAGCAAGGCACGCACGGCTGATGGTCCCGACATAGTCCTCATTGAGGAGCCACTTGAAGGCCAGCTCCACGTCATCCGGGTGCGGATGCCCGGTGGTTTGGTAGATGGCCGTGGCGTTGACGGCGCCGGTGTCGGTGCCGCCGCTGGTCGAGGGGTCGGCCTCGTCCGACACGGACGCATGCGCCGCCTGGAGGATGTTCAGGGCGCGGCGCATGTCGCCATGGGTCAGCCGCAGCAGGGCCTGCAACCCGCAGGGGGTCATGCGGACACTGGGCACGGGCCGGCCATCGGGTCAGTGGGGAGTCCTGCATCGAGGAGCCAAGGGGGGAGGGGGGGGGGGAGGCGAAAGGGGCATGGCAACCGGGGCGCACTTCTCCAGAGCGGCGATCTCCTTCACCCGGTCGGAGACCTTCTCCAGGCCCAGGGGGCCGAAGCGCATCCGGGTGCAGCGCGACTGCAGCGCCGGGATCAGGCGCGCCGCATAGTTGCAAATCAACACAAAGCGCACATGCTTGGTGTACTTCTCGATGACTGCACGCACAAAGGCATGCCCCGCGGGAGGGAAGAGGGGGGGAGAGAGGGGCATTAGCTGCATGAGGCATG
>NW_009242972.1:1925116-1936584 GCF_000388065.1 Fonticula alba | reverse complement strand
CTGCGCGCGCACGCATGTGTTCGACACGCGCCGTGCAATACTACGGCTCCCTATCCGAAGGCCCTGCCAAGGGCACCCCGTGTTTTCCCCCCTCCAGGCAGATGCGTGTGTATGTGCATGGGCATGTGTGCAACTAAGCGCTCGGTTTATCGGTGGGCGAGGCAGGGGGGAAGGGGAGTTGGGGGCGACACAAAGTGGGCAGGGGAAGAGGAGGGGGGGGGGGGGGAGGCGGGGGGGGGGGGGGGGTGGGGGGGGGGGGGGGGGGGGGGGGGGGGGGGGGGGGGGGGGCGAGGCCGAGGGGGGCGGGCGGGCGGGTGCCAGCGGCAGCGGAGAGAAGGACAGAGGCCGGGCCCTCGGGCCAAGGGAAACGCACTCCGGCGAAGGGCCGCCTGGGCGATGTTGGTCATGGCGTCGGCCTCGTCGAGGATGACCATCTTGAAGCCGACGCGGTCGGCCGTCGCCGAGCGGAAGCTCACCGAGGAGGTGGACGCGAAGGAGACAATGCGATCGCGCACGGTGGCAATGCCGCGCTCGTCCGAGGCATTTAGCTGTGCGAAGGGTGTGTGCATGCGCGAAAGGGGTCAGCGCCTGCGGGGGCGGGGGGCATATTCGCCCGACGGGGGGGGGGGGGGGGGGGGGGGGGGGGCGGGGGTGGGGGGCGATGGCGGAAGGGAGAGCGCACCTCGAGAACCATGCTGCCGAAGGTCGGGCCATAGAGAGCCCGGCAGCAGGCCAGAGCAGTGGAGGTCTTACCCGTGCCTGGGGGTCCATAGAAAAGCAAGTGAGGCAGCTGCTTCTGATTGATGAAGCGCTTGACTGGCGGGTCGGAAAGGGGGCGAGGGGGGGTCAGACGGGGCGGTGGTGTCCATTTAGAGTGGGGAGCGGGGGAGAGAGGGAGGGGGAGAGAGGGAGGGCGAAGCACGCACGCGTGGAGACGATGTGCTCCTGGGCCACGACCTCCTCCAGGCCGGAGGGACGGTATTTTTCGATCCTGAGCATGATCAGGCCGGCGGGCCACAAATGTCAGCGCGAATGGCGAACATGGGGCGGGGAAAGGATGAAGCGGCGGCGGCGACAGCGGCGGCGGCGGCGGCGGCGGCGGCGGCAAAAGAGGTCGGACCATGGGAGGTGGCTGTCCTGGCGGGGGGGGCTGGGCGAGTCGACTTCCATCGTGTACTTGTGGGCGCGGGGCAGGGGCGGCGAAGGGAGGGACGGCGGGGGGAGGGGCGGCGAGGGGAGGGGGGGGGGGGGGGGGGGGGGGGGGGGGAGAGGGGAAGGAAGCGAGATGGCCACCCGCCCCGACCGGCATGGCCCGCCCTGGGGCCAGATCTACTGCGCGTGTGGCGGGGCTCCTCCGGAGTGGCAGACGTGCGAGGGCGGGGCGAAAGGGCGCCGAGAATGCATCATCTTTCCGAGGGCGACAGGCGCCACTCGTCGACCCGCGCCTGCTCCCGTCCGCCACTCGGCATGGGCAGGGGGCGCACTGCCCGCCGCAAAGAGCAGGCAGATCGCGGGATGCCAGCGGGGGAGTTTAAATCCAACGGCGAAGAGCATGTGATTGACATTCGCCCTATGCGAGGGTGACCCGGAAGTCACGCCCGGGGTGCGCCCGATCTGCCCTCGCGCCCGATCTCCCACCGCCCTTGCCTGGCCGGCGGCCGGCCCATCATCTCCCCCCGCTAGATCCGTTTTTTTCTCCCACTCTCTCGTGCTCTTCTTCAGACCGCGCGCCTGGCCGGGTGCCACCGTGGCTCCGGGGAGATATACCACCCACCATCCTTCTCCTCCTCCTCCTCCGCCCCGCCTCTTCATACGCGCCTGTTTTCTCTCTCTCCCTCTCTTTCTCCCAGGAGCAGCCTTCCCTCTCGCCCGTCGCCTTCACCATGTCCAAGGACACCGATGACCAGTCTACCGGGCAGGATGCCCCCGCCGAGCAGCAGTTCGTCTTTTCAGTGGTCGACAGCGAGGACGACAGCGGCAGCGACGCCGACGGCGCGGCGCCCGCTGGCGATGAGGACTCCGACCCGGACGTCATCGAGGAGGATGCCGAGCAGGTCCTCGAGCGGTATTTTGCCGGCTGCAACAACGGTGCGCCCCGTCCTCGGTTGTTGTTTTTTTTTCCCCGTCTCCGGCCACCCAGTCCAGGCCATGTGGGCGGGTGGATCGCTCTCTGCCTCTCCCCTTCTGCTCGCTCGCCTTCTCCTCCCTGGAGGTGGTCTCGCATGGATGAATGGCTCGCCACTCACCCCCCTCTTGCTCTTACCCCCGAAACGCCCCCCCCCCCCCCCCCCGGTGCGCTGCAGATATCGAGCGCCTGGCCGTCATCGACACGGTCCGCAAGTCGATCAAATCCTTCACGCAAAATGACGACGATTCGCTGGAGAGCTCGGAGCTCTTCAAGCGCCTGGCCTCCGACGTGCTGACCCTCCGGTATGTGTGGACTTTGGTGGGGGGGGGCCATGCACACCCGGCGTCGGTCTCGCCATGTGTCCATGCATGCATGTGTGAGCGGGCGACAGGCGCCACGGGGCAACGCCATGCGCGCGTGTGGCCCAAAGACGCCCATCTCTGACCCCCTCTTCTCTTTGACGCCCCCCCCCCCCCCCCCCCCCCCCCCCCCCCCCCCCCCCCCCCCCCCCCCCCCCCCCCCCCGCGCCCATCCTCGCCATGTCCCCGGGCCACAGGTCCAGCCTCGCCATGGAGATGGATGACGACTTTGCCAACGACCACTTCACCTACGGTGTGGCCCTGTTCGAGGGGGCCGTGCGCAGCGTGGACCCCTTCCAGGCGTCGTCCTCCGGGGCTACCGCCAGCACCGCCGCCGCCAAGCCGGCCGCCAAGCCGGCCGCCGCCGCCACCGGTAACTCGGACGAGGCCGCCGACGAGGCGGACCCCGAGACACTGGACGACTTCGACGAGGCCTGGGAGATGTTTGAGATTGCCCGCCTTCATTTCGAGAGCACTTCCAACCGCCTGGGCCTTGCGCGCGTCCACAACTACCTGGGGCAGATCTACATTGATGACTGTGCGTGCCCTGGCGGCTCTGCCCCTTGCCCCACCTGCTTTTTTGAGGGCCTGCCGGCCCTGCCCGCGCTGCCTGCTCCATGCTCACCTGCTGTGCCCGTGCGCCCGGCCGCTGCCTGGTGCAGCGGCCAACGCCGAGCTTGCCCTCGCGGAATTCGACAAAAGCGCGTCCTTCCTTGACCGCGACAACCCGGAGCACGCGCGCCGCTTCGCCGAACTATATCCTTTCTGTGCCTCTGCTTTCTGTGCCCCTCTCCGGGCCCCTTTTTGCCTGTGCCTCTCGCGCCACTCCCTCCGCTTTGACGCTTGCCCCCTCTCCTCTCAATCCACGGTGTGCTTCCTTGACTCGCATCCTCCTCCCCTGTTTCCCCCCCCCACTCTCTCTCTCTCTCTCTCTCTCCTGCCCCTCCCCCCTCCCCTCGGTCCCGCCATTTGGATGCCGCCAACACGGACTTCAACCGGCTGCGCGCGCACCTGCTCACCAACGACTTCCGCGGCGCGCGGCGGTGCCTGGACGAGGCCATCGCCACGCTGCGGACGTCGGCCAACACGGCGACCACCGCCTCCAGCGACCTGGCCGACCTGATCACCCTCATGCAGGCCAAGCGCCGCGAAGTGGACGCCCTGGAGGCGGAGTACGGCAACATGAAGCGCGTCGCGTCGGAGGCCTTCTCCGATGTGGCGGCCGGTTTCGGGCTCGGGTCCTCCCGGGCAGCTGGCGCCAGCGCGCCCGGCCAGCCGGCCTCCGGTGCCGGTGCCAAGCGCAATCCCTTCCCCGGGGTCTCGCCGGATGCCCCGATCTCCGACATTCAGAGTGTCGTGCGCAAGAAGCGCAAGACCGACGAGTGATGTCGATCCGCCGCCGTCCGGCTTTTTGTCCCTCCCCCCCACCCCCCGCTTGCTCCCTGGCCCGGTTCCCCTCCTCCCTCCCTTTTTGCGGGGCGGTCTGGCTCCGAGCAGGACCCCGAGTGCGCGCATCTACGCACATACACCAGGGCAGGCGGGCTGTAGATGCGAAGGGTAACAATGTATTGTAAATACTCAAGGACATGTGTGGTGCGTGTGTGTGTGTGTGAGGGAAGGGGGGGCTGCGCAGGGGGCGAAACAGCCGGGGGGTGCTCGGAAGGGAGCAAGAATGAGAGGGAGAGGGAGATGAGCAGAAGGAGGGCATATATATATATATATATGCAAAGATAGGTGTGTGCATGTGCGTGTGTGTGTGTGTGTGTGTGGATTCACGGCGCTGCCTGGCCTGCTCTCGGCCATCCTTGCGGCGGGGGACACCGGGAGAGGGTGGCGAGGGTGTAAGCAGTCACGCGCAGCCACGCACATGCGACCAGGCACCCATGTCTCGCCCGGCTCTGCCGCGGCCCGCGCGTGCCGGGCCCCCTCTCATCCCTAAGAGGAGTCGTGCCCCTCGTCGTCATCGTCTTCCGGGAAGGCCGAGACGGCCATCGCCGCGTGCCGGCCGCCGGCCAGCGACGCGGTATTCTCTATGAGCGTCATACGCAGGTCTTGGTACTTCTGCCGGAGCTCCGTCAGGCGGGCTTCCATCATGCGGATGCGCTCGGCTGGCGATGTCTCCCGGGCCAGACCCGGCAGCAGGGCATTGATGTCGACCGTGTGCTCGGAGGCCCGGTCACGCAGGGCTTGTGCCAGGGACTCCGGCACCGACACCGAGTGCAGGATCACCATGCGCCGGCGCTTGGCGCCGCCCCGGCGGCCGGCGGCCCCATCGGCGGCCTCGGCCCCGGAGGAGGACTGCACCGCCGGCGAGCTGGGAGACCCGGCCGTGGCATGGGCCCGCTTGGTCGATCGCGTGGCCGAGGGCGGGTGCGGCGGGCGCTGTGCCACCGGCGAGTCGTCCGCCGCCCCGCCATGCGCCAGCGGCGAATGCGGCGTCCGGCCGCCGAGGCCACTGCCCGCGGCGCGGGCGGCCGACAGTGAGCCGGCCCCCGAGGCGTGGGCACCCCCCCGGCGGCTGCCCCCGCCGGCCGGGGTCACGGCCTCATCACCCGACGGGGGGGCCGGGCTGTCGGCATCCGTCAGCGAGGCCAGCGAGGCCGAGGCCGACACGCCTGCCGAGGAGGAGACACTGGCCCCGCGACTGGTCGCGGCACTGGTGTTGCTGCTGCTGCTGCTGCTGCTGCCGCTGCCACTTGCGGTGGTGCTGCCAAGCGGGTCGAGCTCGTCCGAGGGAGGCCCCGGCGTCCGGGGGGTGGTCCCGGCCCCGGTGTCCGAGGAGTAGTGGTCGGACTCGTTGCCGCTCTCGGACTCGAAGCCCAGCGACAGGTGGTGGCCGGTGGCGGCCGCGCGCGAGGAGGCCCGACGCCGGGCATTCACCGGCGAGGCGGAGCGCGACCGAAGCCGGCCGCCACCGCCACCGGGGCCGCCCCCGCTGCGGGACAGCCGGGCCACAGCCACCGCCGCGGCTGCCGACCCGGGGGTCGTGCCCGAGTCGCCGCCCCGGGCACCGGGCTGCTTGGCCGGGGTGATGGTGACCAAATCGTCCTCGGCCCCGGCGTCCGAGTCGCCGCCCGGCCCCGAGTCATTGGCCCGGCGCAGGAGGCGATCCGGATGCGGCGAGGCCGACCGCGACCGGGAGTGGTTGCGCGAGGCGATGCGCGACCGGGCCGCGATCGGCCGGCCGCTGCCCGGCGGCCCGGCGTCCGAGGCATCGTCAGCCGCCGGGCCCGGAGCACCAGCCCGACCTGAGGCGGCAGGGGTGGCCGAGCCGGACCCAGGGTCCGCCAGGTCGACAGTAGCCGTCGCCGTCGCCGCCGCCGCCGCCCCGCCCTCGCCACTGCCGACGGACAGGGAGCCGGACGATTCCGACCGGCTGGATGGGGCCGTGGCCGCCACCCGGTCCGGCTCGTCGCCCTGCAGCAAGTCCGCCGGGTCCAAGTCGAAGGTGTAGTTGGGCGAGCGCTGGACCGCGCGCCGGGGCCGGGTCAGGGCCAGCGGAGCGGCCGGGGTCTCCGGCGGCGAGTCCTCCCACTCGCCCGCACGCTCGGTGCCCCGGCGCTCGGAGGACACATTGACCAGGCCCCCGGCAGCGGAGTCGTCCTCCAGGTCCGGGCCCGGGTCCAGGGCCCGGGCAGGCGCGAGCAACGGGTCCGCCCGGTGGTAGGGGAGCGGATTGGGCGACTCCATTTTGATGACAATCGAGCTGCGCCGGTCGACGGCCGGGGCCGGCGAGTGCAGCGCCCCGGCCGGCGACGCGGTGGCCGACGTGGCGCCGCGCTGCGGCCGCAGGTGCGCGCCATTGACCGGCGTCGAGGCGGCCGACGACCCGGGCGAGGAGGTCGGCGACGCGGGGAACGACTCGTCCGACGGGTCGGACTCCACCACCGGCCCGGAGAACCGGACATCGTTGCAGGAGGCCGACGAGCCGGCCGCCGCCGTCGTCGCCCGGGTCGGCGAGTGGTCCTTGATTTGGGGGGAAAGATGCGGCGCCGCGCTGGCCGAGGGCATCCGCCGGGGGGATGCCGGGTGCGACGGGCCGGACATGGCAGCCGGGACGTCCTCGCGCTTGGGGCGCGTGGGCCCGCGTGCCGGGATGGTGGCCGGCGGCGGCGGCGGCGGCGGCGTGCTCGGCCGAGTGGCCGGGACAGGGCCCATCGCCGGGCGTGCTTCCGTCGTCGTCGTCGCCGCCGCCACATCCTCGTCCTCCTCTTCCTCCTCCTCATCGTCGCCATCCTCGCTGGCACCCTCGCAGTCGGCATCAGCCATGGTGTCATCGGCCACGGCTCCATCGGGCCCGGGCTTCGAGGCGACCACGGGCCGCGCCCCCGGGGGGGCGGCCGAGCGTGCGACCGGCCCCCGTGTCGGCGAGGGCCCGCCGCCGGTGCCATGGCCAATGCCACCACCGGCAGACGGCGGGGAGGCAGCGCGCGCGAACGCCCGCCGGTCCGGATCAGGCTTGACCTCCACCAGGCCCGCCTTGTCGGTCGCATCATCCTCGAGCGAAACGTCGGCGTCGGCGTCGGCGTCGGCGGCGGCGGCGGCGGTGGCGGTAGCCCGCATGTCGGGCGACAGCTTCAGCTCGAAGGGCAGGTCCCCACCGGCGGCCGGCGCAGGAGAGGCCACATCGGGGCCGGTCGTCGGCACCTCGCCGCCGTCACTGGCATCCTCGTCGTGGTCGCTGGTGGCCGGGGCCGCGACGAGGCGCGGGCGCTTGGCGGCCGCCGGCCCAGCCGCCGGCGGGCTGCCCCCGCCCTCCATGGTGTCCGACCCGTCAGACAGGACACTCCGGCGCTTGAGCTGCCGCCGGGCAGACCGGCGCGCGCGGGTTTGCTGGGCCTCGGTCGTGTCGTCGTCGGAGGTGGCGTCCTCGGCCTCCGAGGAGGCCGACGGCTGATCGGACCCGGGGTCCGACTGGCTGGCAGCCACGGTGGCCGCCGTGGCCACCACCGAGATCAACGGCGAGGAGGTCATCGGCGAGGCATTGGCGTTGTTGTGCCGAGCCGGCGGGGCCGATGGCGAGGTCGGCGGCATGGCCACACTGTCGGCCAGCAGCGAACGCCCGGCGCCCGGCCGGGCCGGGCCCGAGGGGGTGGAGGGGCTGGCGGCGGCCGGGCTGGCGCCCGGGCGCTTGCGCGATGCGCTACCACCACCCCCAGCCCCGCTGGAGGGGTTGCCGGCCGATGCGGCCATCGGCCCCAGGGGCCGGAGCACATGGTCTGAGGGGACCCACTCATCGTAGCTGGAGTTCCAGCCATTGTAGTGGACGAAGTACCGCCGGGGGATGGCGGGCCCGGCGTCGGGCCCGGCGGTCGAGCTGGCACCCGCGGGCCCGGTGGCCCCGCCGCGACGGCTGGCCGGTCCGGTGCCAGCCCCGCCGCCGGTGGCAGGGCTGCTGCCGCTGCCGCTGCCGCTGCCGCTGCCGCCGCCGGGCCCGGAGGAGGCGCCCGGGGTGCCGGGCCCGCCGCCGGAGGACTTCCCTTCGAAGTCCAACTTGAGGATGCGCGCCGAGTATTCGACCCGGTCGCGCGGGGACAGGACAACCACCCGGTCATTGGGCCGGTAGGCAACCCGGTCCCCGGAAAGGGCCACCACCGCGCCGGACACCGAGGCGATGAGGGCCGCCGCCGCGGCCGAGTCGGTCGGCGACCGGCTCAGCTGCGGGCTCGGCGGGCCGATGGCCCCGGCTGCCAGGATCTGCGGATTGGCGTGGATGCTGAAGAGCACCGTCAGCACCACGAGCACCGGCGCGATGAGGGGGACCTGCCCGGCGGCGGCGGCGGCGGCGGCCGTGGCCGCCGTCGTGGCGGCCGGCGATGCCCCCCCGCCGCCAGACGACGGCCCGGACCCCGGGGCCCCGCCGGCTGCCCCGCCCGGCCCATGGCCAACGGCGCTGGCCGCCACCAGGGCCGAGTGCGCGGCGGTGGTCACCGCCGGGAAGGCAGCCGCCGAGCTACCCACAAAGGTCCCAGCCAGCAGGGGGCCCAGCTGGCGGACGGACGTCGCGGAGAAGGCCCCCCCGCAGTGGAGATGCCGGCGCAGGCGCTTCGGCCAGCCGAGCACCAGCGAGCCGAGGTGCGCGGCCGGCTCGGTGGTGCCGACACCGCGGCGCGCGCTGCCCCCGGCCGCCGGGCCGCCAGACCGGCCGCCCAGCACCGCCTCCGGCACCGGGAGCACCAGTGACTGGTCGAGGACGTGCGGGTGCCAGGCCTCGGGATCGGTGTGCGACCGCCGGCGCAGCCGCAGCCGCGCCTCATACGGCAGCAGGTACCGCCGATAGACATCCCGCAGGTGGTACGCAAAGTTGGTGGTGTAATTCGGCAGCTCAATCGCATAGTAGACATCTCGCCAGAGGGAGGTTTCGGTGACGGCCTGGACGCCGCCGCGTCGGCGAACGGCCCGGTACAGCTGTCGCAGGTCCACTTGGGCATTGCCTGGACAGGGGACGGGGGGGGGGGGGGGAGCGCGCCAGGACCCAGCACCAGGGCCCAGGGCGAGCGCGAGGGCGACGGGGTCAGTCGGACAAACATGCAGCGAGCGGGGACAGGGAGAGAGAGAGAGAGAGGAGGAGGAGGAGGAGGGATGCATCACACGCACCGACGACCGGCGGCCGGGTAAGGCGCGGCACGCCGAGCACCGTCAGCAGGGGGGTTCGCGTGGCGCAGGCCGTGCGCAGGGCCGAGCGCCACCAGCGAAGGTTCAGCGCATCCGGGTTGTCGGCCTCCAGCCGCAAGACCCGGGCCGACACGTCGGCGAAGAGCTTCTGATCGGGGTCGCCGGCGGACCCGCCGGGCGTGGCCGAGGAGGCGCCGGCCGCCGCCACGGCTGACTGCCGCTGGCGGCTGGACCGGAGCAGCGGCGACGCGGAGCCGGCCGAGGCCGGGGTTGAAGCCGCGGCCGCGGCCGGGGCCGGGCTGGCGCCTGCTCGGGTCACATCGCGCGGTCGCCGGCGCAGGGCCGCCACCGACGGGGCCAGCTGCTCGCCCGGCAGCGGGAGGTCCTCGGCATCACTCTCATAGGCCGAGTCAAAGTCCGAGCTGTGGAAGTCCGTCGGCGGGTCGCTGACCTGCGAAGAGGAGGCGGAGGAGGCGGAGGAGGCGGAGGACCCGGCCACGGTGGCCGAAGAGGAGGCACAGGGGGAGGGCGGACTCCCGGGGTCCGGGGGCTGGCCATGCAGGGCCGACGTGTGGTCGACCTGCAGGCGCCGGAGCTCGGCCAGATGCTCGGCACGCGCCTGAAGCAGGCCGGCCGGCGTCAGTAGCTGCGCCGCCGGGCCGAGCACCGCCCCGGAGGGCAGTCGCAGAGCCCCGGTCTCCTCGCAGAGGAGCGCCTGCCCGGGGGAGGGGGCGCCCGCGCCGCCGCCCTCGGCCTCGGACTCCGACCCGGAATCCAAGTCCAGGTCCGAATCGGAGAAGGCATAATCCAAGCCATCCCACACCCGACGCAGGCGGTCGTAGAAGGCCACGGCCCCGGGCGACACGGTCGGGCCCCGGATGAACTCCCGGTCCGAGGGCAGGTACAGCAGGTGCCGGGCCACATCGCCCGCGGTGGCCAGCACGGCCACATCGCCGGCCCCCGAGCCGGCCCCCTCCAGCCCCGGGTCCGTGGGGGTGGCCGTGCCGGAGCTGGCGAACAGGGCCGGGCTCGGGGACACCGACCGGAAGCCCATGCCGCCGGCCGGCGTGCCCGGGGGGGGATACGGCGGCATCGAGGAGTGCGGCCCGCTGCCGGGGCCGGGGGCCGGCATGCCCGGGCCGGAGCCCCGGGCCCCGGGCTCATCCTGCCCGGCGCTCGGCCCGCCGGCCGCCGGGTCGGCATCGAAATCATCATCCAGCACATCGGGGGACTTGATGCGCCGCCGGCGCTTGCGGGTGCCGGTGTCCGACAGGAAGCCGCCCCCGCTGGGGCTGGCATTGTCCTCCTCGGTGGGGTCCATGCCGCGGGCCGCCGGCCCGGGGGGGTCGGCCATTGGCCCATCGCCCGGGGCGTCCGCCAGGCTGGCCGACGGGAAATACACCGGCGGGGTGGGCGGCCGCCGGGAAGACCGGCGTACCGGCTGCGGCGAGGGCGACCGCGTGGCATCCGGCCCGGGAGATCGAGTGGGCATGCGCCGCGAGCGCCGGGTCCGATCGCCGGGCTCCGGCGCCGGGCCGGACGACCCCCCCGCCGGGTCGCCATTGCCCGGGGGGTCATCGTCCTCGCGCTCGGTGGTGGCCCCGGGCCCGGGGGCATCGTCATCGGCCCCCGCCGCCACCGGGCCACTGGCCAGGGGCTCCTGCTTGATGACGGCCACCTGCCGGGCGCCGCCGGAAAGCAGAGCCTGACCAAGGAGGTCGGCATTGGCGGCGGCCGGGCTGAGCCCGGCCACCGGTGGGGTGGCGCCCGATGCGACGGCCGCCGCCGCCGCCATGGCTGCCGCGCGCACCGGTCGACCGGTCACCGACCCCGTGGAGGTCGGCCCATCGATGGGGGGCTTGTGCTCGGCCTCGCGGCCGCGCGGCCACCAGGCAAAGCCGGCCGGCACCCGGCCATGGCGGATGAAGCTCACCGCCGCCCGGGTGCCGAGGCAGGCCAGGAAGGCGGGGTTCCGCCGGAAGGTCAGGTACGGCTCGCGCGCCGGGTCCACCGATGCCAGCTTCGACACCTGGACAGCCATGCTGCGCGCAGGGCACCACAGCAGCCCGGGGCAGGTGGGCCGACGGGGGACAGAGGGAGGGGGGTCAGTCGGCAGGGGGGGGGGGGGGGGGGGGGGGGGGGGGGGGGGGCGCGCGCGCGCCCGCGCGGGGGGGTGGCTTGCCGGGTGGCCGCCCCCCCGCCCCGCGTCCCCCCCCCCCCCCCCCTGCTGGCCGCTCCCACGAAGGTGGGAACGTGCCTGGCCGGCTCCTGGGGGATCAATCTAGCCCGGGCGAAAAATGGCCCCGGCAAGACCCCTCCCGGGCGCCTGGGAAGCACTCCGCCGGGGGGGGGGGGGACGCGCGGAC
>NW_009242972.1:1922462-1924221 GCF_000388065.1 Fonticula alba | reverse complement strand
GGGGGGAGGGATGACGGAGTGAGTGCCCATGACGAGGGGGGGGGGGACCGGCAATGCGGCACGCTGCACACGCACCATGGCCAGCGGCCACCACGAGGAAAAGGCGCCAGAGCCACAGAAGGCCACCCCGGCGCCGCCCTCCACAAAGACCGGCAGGCGCTCGATGCCCACCTGGCTGGGGCGGGCGATGAGCGACCGGGAAATTTGATGATGCCGCGCATGGGCCAACAGCTGCGGGGTCAGGTAGGCGGAGCCGGAGAGCCCGGCCCGGTCGAGGGTCTCGGCCAGATGGACGCCGCCGCGCAGGGCGGGCCCCGGGTCGATGCTGGCGGCCAGGCCCTCGGCATCGGAGTCGGCATCGGTTCCGGCAGGGCCCTTGGCGGAGCCGGTGGCCGCCGGCGTGGCTGGCTGCCCGGCCAGCCAGGGGGTCGGCACATGGGCCAGCTCGCCGGGGGCAAAGTCCGCGTCGAAGCCACCCAAGCCGGGCCCACACCCGGGGGGCTTGGTGTCGCCGGCGGCCGCCGAGCAGTCACCGGCGGCCGAGGACATCATCGTGGCAGGCACCGTCAGCAGGAGCTTCGAGGGGGAAACGCGCGACGCCGGGGCATCGCCCGGCGGGGTAGCCCCATCCGAGCCGGCCAGCAGCCCGCCGCCGCCGCCGCCGCCGCCGCCCCCATGGAGCCCGGGGTCGGACATGCGCCGCGGCATGGCCCCGGGGATCGTCAGGAGGACGGCGCCGGCGGCGCCGGCATGCACAGCCGGCAGCCCGAGCCCGTGCACGGCCTCGCCACCGGCCGACAGGTCGAGCGAGGCGCGCCGGCTGCCCGGGCCACCGGCCGGCGTCGCGGCCAATGGCGAGGGCGTCCTGCCGCCGGGGCCGGGCCGGCCGGCCGGCGTGGAGGTCACCGGCGAGGCCGGGCCCCCGCCGCGCGGCGAGGGCGATACCGGGGGCGATCGGCCGGGATCGGCGACGGGCGCACCGCCCCCGGGGGAGGCCCCGCTGCCGGAGCCCGGCGCGCCGGGGAGCGAGGTGGTCGGTGACCCGCTGCGCGGCCCCCCCGGATGGACCGAGGGGGAGCGTCGAGTGCGCGCGCGCGAGCCCGCCGCCGGGAAGCAGTCAAGCACCAGGTTAAAGGCGATCAGGCTTTCCAGCTCGCGGGCCATGCGATTGCGTCTGGGGGCCGGGTCCCCCCGGCGCCGGGAGAGACGGGGCGCGCACGCGCGCGAGAAAGAGAGGGAGACAGGGAGACAGGGAGAGAGAGAGAGAGAGGGGGGGGGGGGGGGGCAGCGGAAGGGTCAGTGTCGGGCTGGATCGCGGATTGTGACCGGCCGGATGCGGCGAGCGGGAGGAAGGGAAGCGCACTTAGGGGCACTGCCCGAGGCGGCCCCCGAGGACGGGCCGCTGTTGTTGCCGCCGCCGCTGCTGCTGCTGTTGCTGCTGCTGCTGCCGGAAGAGTCCGACAGCGCAGCCAGGTCGTGCCGCGGGTCGGTGGCCGGCGGCTCGGGGCTGGGCTGCGTCATGGCCGGGGTGCGAGCGGGCGACAGGCGGGCTGCCTGGTCGGCGGGGCTGCCAGCGGCGGGGACAGCAGCCGGGGGCGAAATCGGCTCCGATCGACCCAGGCGGTGTGGTCGCGGCGTAGACAGAGGCGAGGGCGAGTAGGCCTCGGACGACGTGGACTCCGGCAGCGGGACACTCGATTCCAGGGACATGACATGAACCGGCGGGCTGGGAGCTGGGGCAGTATTGAGGGGGGGGGGG
>NW_009242972.1:1920481-1921968 GCF_000388065.1 Fonticula alba | reverse complement strand
CGTGCGACGAGGCGGGGCCCCCGGCGCCGGCCGGACTCCGGCTCTCGTGCTGCGCCGCAGATGGGGGGATGAGTGAGTGGGGCCGGGCCCTGGCGTGGTGGCCGGGTTCAAAGCAGGTAGGTGGGGGGGGGGGACACAGGGGGGCAAGATGGGAGCGCACACGCGCGTGCGCGCGCGGAGACGCCCCTTCCAGGACGGGAGGACGGGGGGGGGGGGACAACTGGACCTCTCCCCCTCCTGGGCCCCGGCGAACTCGCGTGCGCGGGCTCGCGCGCAGTTGGGGCCAGGCGCCCCAAGGGGACAGGGAGGGGGCGATGGGGGGGGGCGGCCCGGCCCGGAGGGCGGCCGGCAGCCCCGGGGGGGGGGGGGGGGGGGGGGGGGGGGGGGGGGGGGGGGGGGGGGGGGCGCCAGTGCAGTTCAAAGGAAATCCCCAGCGCCGAGGCCGCCGGACCCGGCTGCCGGCCGGCCGGCCGGCGCGCGCGCGCGCCGAAGAGCCAGCCAGGCCGGCGAACGGACAAAACCGCCGGCGAGCCTTCGCGCGGAGCCCCCGGCCGTTGATCCAGGATGACAACGGCACAAGCACGCGTGCCGCCTGGGGCCCGGTTGGCGCGCACGCACGCGTCCGATTCATTAACCGTGCGGCGCAGGCCGCCGGGAGATGAAACACCGGCCTGCGATCTTCCACACACGCGCGCCCAGACATACACACACATACACATGTCCGTGCCCCGCCCGGCCTGCGTGTCTTCCCCGTCTCCGGCGGTGGTGGCTGCTTGGGAAAGGGCGGCCATTTTTCCCGGCACAGCCGGCTGAGGGGGCCAGCTGTCCGCCGCTGGCGTCCCCCGCCACCCCGGGCCGCGCGCCCTCGGGCAGAGTGGGCCGTGCCCGGGTCACGAGCGGGGCCGATCGATCAGAGGGCCACGGCGGACCGAGGGCTGGCCGGCCGGGGCCATCCTCCGAAGGGGGAGATAATGGCCCCCCCCCCCGCCCCCCCCCCCGCCGGCCGGCCAGCCGTCGACGCCGCCACGCCAACGTGAGAGAGGAGGAAGCGCGCCCGGGACGCATTTTTTCCGGCCGGGCCTCGCCCCTTGCCCAAGGCCGACCGACCGCGCTCGACACAACACACCCCCGGGGCGCGGGGGCCGGGCAGGAGGCCTGCCGCCGTGGTGGCCGCACTCACAATCTCTCTGCCCCTCAGTCCCTGTCCCCCGGTCTTCTCGGTGCACACGCACACACGACCGGGTACACAATGCACAAAAAAAAAAAGACACAGGCCCAAGATACCCGGTCGGGCGGCCGATGGGGAGTGAGAACATTGGGACACGATCACGTGGACGTGTGAAAGACTTGGCGGCGATCCGCCTCAATGGGGGCCTGCTGCGTGTGTGTGTGTGTCTGCGTGTGTGTGTGTGTGCCCAGCCCGGCCCGCGGCCCCGCCCCCGGACGGGGGCCATATTCCAAGCGACGCGGCAGGGGGGCCCGGGGGG
>NW_009242972.1:1919274-1920131 GCF_000388065.1 Fonticula alba | reverse complement strand
GGGGGGGAATGCCCGCAGGTCCCGGAGACACATGTGCAGGGAGGCCCCATTCCCAGGCGCATGTGTGGAAGGCACGAAGCAGCAGGCAGGACACGGGCAAGAGGGGGTCAGCCGTGTGCGCGCGGCCGCGTGCGGCACACGCGCACCGATCGCATGCCTGAATGGGCCTGACAAAAGGTGTGCGCGGGAGTGGCAAGAAAGACCTGTGCGCGGCGCCTCGCCCCTGCCCCGCCGATGGGCGCCCGAGGATGGACGGCCGTGTGCCATGTACCCTACACGTCCACAGGACACAGGCAGGCAGCATGTGCATGGCGCGTGCGTTGAGGGGCGCGAGAGGGAGAGGTTTTTATTGGGCGAGGGCAAGTGCTCGGGCGCGTGCACATGCGCGTACACGCACGCACACGCGCGCGCATACACACACACACACACGCATACATGGGAGCAAGGGGGAGGGGAGGAAGAGAAAAGGAGGGAGGGGGAGGGGAAAGCACCACAGACCAACAAGGAGGAAGGCGAGAAAATGAAACGGAGGAGGAAGGAGGCGGCGCCGGGCCGTCGGGCGTAGCGCCGCGGCCAACTGGGCCACATCCCCCTTTTTTGCGTGCGAAAAAAAGGGGGGACAGCGGCAGGGGCCCTACTCCGGGAAGAGCCGGAGGATGCTCGGCGAGTGGGCCGAATTCCGGGAGAAATACCGTAGCGAGGCCAACAGCGAGTCGACCGTGAGCGGCGGCAGCCCCGGGGTGGCGTTCGCCACCTCGGAGGTGGGGGCACGCTGCTGCACCAGGCGAATGACATTGCGCATCTACGCCGGCAATGGCCGGGACACGGGCGACCAGGGGGGGCAGGGGGGGGGGGGG
>NW_009242972.1:1917975-1919048 GCF_000388065.1 Fonticula alba | reverse complement strand
GAGGGGGGGGGGCGGAGGGGGATCACGCGAGAAGACGGCGAGCGAGGCCGGGCGCACCGATACTCCGGAGCTGTTGTCGAAGGCGCCGCCGGCCAGAGCGGCGCTCTCGCCAGCCACATGGTCATAGATGAGCACCGAGCCGACCAGCAGCCGCAGGGCATAGTGGTCCGGCGCGGCCGAGTGTCCGATCAGCTTGCCCAGCTCCGAGTGGTCCACCGGCAGCCAGGTGGCATTCGGGTCATCGGAATCCACGGACCGCGGCCGGTCCTCCTCCATGAGGTACAGCTGGCAGATGACCGCCAGTAACGAGAGGGCCGTCAGCAGGCCGTGCACATTGGCACCCTGCGCGTGGAGGAAGTGGGGGGGGGGGGGCCGAGGACGAGGGGGTGAGCGAGGAAGGGGGCCCCGGGAAGGCCGGCCCGGGGGCAGAGCAGGAAAAGGGCGAGGGGGCCAAGGGGCGAGGGGGCCAAGGGGCGAGGACAAATGCCCGGACGTACGGCACCCTCCACCAGGGTCCGCTGGATCAGGTGCAGGCAGGGCACCGGCGAGCCGAGGAAGAGCGACACCAGGCCAATCTGGTCGTCGCCGGGGATACGGTCGTCGATTGGCGTGGCGTTGGGGTTCTTCTGGCGGCTGACACGAGTCCGGCGGAAGAGCGGCATATCGTTCAGGAGCTGGGGCGTGTCGAACTGCGGCCCGGGCGGGGCACAGGAGGAGAGCCGGCAAAGCGAAGCCACGGTGTCAGGACGAGCATCGGAGCAGAGCGACGGGGCGACAGAGCGAGCAGCAGGCCCTGCCGGCATCATCACCGAGGAACGGTGGCATCCATGACTGCCTGGAGGCCAGTGCGGCCAGTGCGACGAGCGTACCTTCACCGAGTCGAAGATCATCGAGCTGACGATCAGGTCGGCCAGGATGCGCACAAGCGACGGGTGGGCGGCGAAGTTTGCGGCCGTGGTTTCCTTCAGCATGGCCGGGGTGTCGTTCGGGCCGGTTGACAGGAAGGACAGGATCGACAGGATGCCATCGGCTGCGGCGCAAGTGGAGGGGCGGGGCCGGGGGCGGGGGCGGGG
>NW_009242972.1:1912680-1917965 GCF_000388065.1 Fonticula alba | reverse complement strand
GGGGGGGGGGAGTGGAAAAAACCGAGGAGGAGGGGGCAACATCCCGCGGCGGGGGAAGACACGGCACACGGCGGTCAGGGCCTGACAATGAAAAGAGGACGCGGGGGCGAACCGGCCGAGGGGCCAAGGCCATGTCACAGGGGGCAACAGAGAGAGAGAGAGAGAGAGAGAGAGAGAGAGAGAGAGAGAGCAACATGAACATACCCGTCGAGCGGGCGTCCACCACCGAAGTCGAGACAACCCGTGCGCTGTTGAGCAGACGCAGGTAATCCTCGTCCGAGTCGGAGGAGATCATGCTCACGGCGCCGGTCTTGTTGGAGTTTCGCGCATGGTAGAATTCCCGGATCTTCAGGCAATCTAGGAGGGACCCGGCGAAGTTGTCCAGCGCCTCGGACGTGCACGAGTAGATGTTCATGGCATCGCTGCTCTCGGGCGGCGGTGCTGCATGTCAGAGCGAAGGGGGGCGGGGCGAAAGAGCGAAAGAGCAAAGGGATGAAAGAGCAGAGGGATGAAAGAGCGAGACGGAAAGAGCGAGGCGGAAAGAGCGCCAAAGGGGAGATGCAGGGGGAGGGGGGAGGGGGGGGGGGGGGGGAGAGAGCAGTCAGTTGGAGGAGTGGCAGGCAAGGCCGGGAACGACGAGCGATGACCACGGGAGAAAGGGGGGGGGGGCAGGCCTCCACGTACGGCGCAGAAAGAGGTTCAGCTGGGCGCCGGAGGAGGAGGCCGCCTGGACGAGATTGGCGTGCTCCGCTGTCCGTGAACGAAGGGAAAGGAGGTTGCCCATGCTGGCGGTCTAGGGCGCCGGGCTTCCGGGGGAGGGGGAGGGGGGAACCGGAGGACGGAGGACGGGGAAGAAAAGGAACAAGGGCAAGAGGGGCACGTGTGGGAGATGGGGCTGGCAGTGATGCTGACACCGGGAAAGGGCGAAAAACCAAGGGCAGGGGAGGGGGGAGGGGGGGAGGGAGGAGAGCGATGGCCAAGCGCACACGGTCGGGCCTCGGTGCGGGCGCAGCCCGGGTCGCCTTGAGCATTCGGCCACGGCCTTCGCGGTCTTGCAGCGGGCACATGGGGGTTGCAGGCCGAATGGGTGGGCGGGGGGGGGGGGTTGTTGCGCGCCCGGGGCGGGGTGCCCGGCTTGTTGTTTTCCGTCCTCCACCCCGGACGGGGGGGAGGGGGTCGTCGCAGCCAGCCTCCCGGGCCCCGGTGGACATCCAGGGGCACGCGCGCGCGCGCGCTGGCTCGACAAGGGTGCGCGAATGCGCGTGCATGAGAGCACCATCGGTCCCCCGGGGGGGGGGGGGGGGGGGGGGGGGGGGGGGGCCCCCCCGGCGGGGGGGGGGGGGGGGGGGGGGGGGGGGGGCAACGGGCGAGGCCCGGGGGCGGCCGGTGTTTGGGTCTATTTCGGGCACCGTGCCCAATAAAAGGAGGCCCGGCGGCCCCCGCGCTCCGTCGGGCGAGACCCCCGCCGGGCCGGGGAGCGGGACCCGGAGGACGGTCGTCAGTCGGGATTCGCGGCCACGCTGGCTGATATGCCATCGCGGGCGCGCGCGCGCGCGCGCGCACCCCCCCCCCCCCCCCGGCCGGCCCCTCCGCCGCTCCTAAGCGCGGCTTCTCCGGAGAAGAGCCGCCCCCGAGGAAGGGGGAAAGGGGCCGGGCCCGGGCCGCGCCGGCCCCGCGCTTTGTGCCAGTGGCAGGACTCCGACGAACACAACGGCTTGCCGCAGGGGCCTAAAAGGGAAGCACTCTCGGCGCGAAAGGGGCCGCAAAAAGGGGGGCACACGGGCTAGAAACGGGGGGGGAGGGGGGGCCGCGCGAGGCGGGCTGTGCGGGGACCCGGCCCCCCGGCCGAAGAGGCGCCTGCCCGGGAAAAGGGGCCGGGGGGGGGAAGCCCGGGGGCTGATTAGCGCGGCGGTGGCCCGGAAAAGGAGCGGCAGAACGTCGAGCGGAATGTTTCACACCCCGGGCCCGGGGTGTGCGCACTCTCAGGCGTGTGTGCGTGTGTGCGTGTGTGCGTGCGTGTGCGTGTGTGTGTGTGTGCAGTCCAGCAAACGTGTGTGGGAGAAAGGATCACCTCGGCACGGCATAGGCCCCATTCGGGCCGGGGAGATATGTGTAAGTCAAATATTATTGTTGTTTTTTTCCCGAGTTCCTCCGGGCTTTCCCGGGCACCTTCCCTCCCCTCCGCCCGCCCTGGTGGTCTTGAGGGTCCAGGTCCACCTATGCGGCTGCCCCTTGCGCGCGTACACACACACACACACACACACACCCGCCCAGCTCCCTCCTTTGTGGCTCTAAGGTGGCGGGCCTCTGGGCGCTTGGCAGGGGGGGGGGGGGAGGAAGATACGCCGCGCCTGGCGTGGACAACACACCAACGGGAGAGACTACCCCGCAGGGCGCCTCCTACCGGCGTCGGCGCCGTCGGCGGACCCGAGCCGAAGACCCGCCGGGCGTCGGCGGTTTCATGTTGACGCTGGTCATGTGCATTGGCGGATCACATGGGGACTTCAAAAACCCCACAATGACTATGCCAGCCGCCGCACAGACAGGCCCGAACGTATGCGTGCGTGCGTGCGTGCGTGCGTGTGTTCAGGGGTCCAGTGCGGGTTTGGCCGCAGGCGGGTGGGGCCGGGGAGGAAGAAAAAAAAAAAAAAGAACAAAAAAATATGTATTCCGTGTGTCTGCCAGGGGGGGGGGGGCCAAAAACGGCCACAGGCGAGCCGCCAGCAGAAAGAACCCGGCCAAGGCTTCATGAGGAGCCGGTGGAGGCACGGAAGAACTGCTGGATGGTGCCCTTCTTGCGGGCCGCGGCCGTAGGAGCCGCGGCCATGGGGCCGACGACCGACGAGTCGGCCAGCAGGGCGGCCTGCTTGGCGCGCTTGGGCGGGGGGGCGCTCTTGGTTGCGGGTGCATCCCCCGCCGGGGCCGGCTGCTTGCGCTTCGGGGCGGCGGCCTTCGAGCTGGGCTTCGGAGCAGGCCTCGGGGCGCGCTTGGGGCTGGCCACCGGGGGCGGAGACACAGCGGGCGGAGTGGCCGCGTGCGGGTCGGCCCCGGCGTCCTCATCGCTGGACATGGCCTCCGCCTCCTCCTCATCATCGTCGTCGCCATCGCTGGAGCCGGAGTCCGCGTCGGAGGACGCGGAGGAGTCGGAGTCGGAGTCATCGCTGCCGGATGCCCCGCCATCGAGGTCCGACCCCTCGTCCGAGGGCTCATAGTCCCCGGCCTCACTGTCATCATCGTCCTCGTCATCGGCCCCGGCATGGGCCAGGCCCGGCTCCTTGCCGGCTGACAGATCGGCCAGCGTACGGGCCAAGATCGACCCGGCCGCCAGACCCAGGGACTTGCCGGCCGTCGGGGCCACCACCCCGGGCGCCGGGGCCGAGTCATCCTCCGTCGGGCCGGGCGCAAAGTACCGCCGGGCCGCCTGGAGCACGTGCAATTGCCCCATGGCGATCTGGTGGAATTCGATGGCCGGCTGCCGGCGGCGCGGGGTGCCCGGAGTGGCGGCGGGGCCCGGCTCGTCGGCGGGCGGGTCCTCGCGCAGGCGCACCGCCAGCCCCAGGGACCGCGGCGCGGCCGACATGTCCACCTGGATGTCGGCCACCCGGTCGGCCGGGATGACCACCACCGGCCGGCGCTCCAGGCCAAAGTAGATGCCGCACGGGGAAAAGAGCAGCCGGCTCTCCCGAGCGCGGAGGTAGGCCGCGATGCCGGTCAGCGGGGCAGCCGCCGCCAGCAAGCCCGCGGTCAAATCCCCAGGAGCCAGGCCCGAGGGGCGGTGCCGCGCGGCGTCGGCCGACCCCGGGTCCGCCGTCACCTCCAGCCGGATCGCCGGCAGGGCGGCCTTCAGGGCACGCATCAGGCCGACCACGGTGCGCTCGGCCACCGGCCCGGCCAGGTGCGCCCCCAGGCGCATGCTCTGCACCGAGCTGGGCGCCCCCCCGTCGGCGGTGCCATGCAGGAGGACCGCCCAGCGATCCGCCTCGCTGGCGGGGCTCCCGGTGGCCGTCTCGTACCCGGCGAAGAGCCCATGCTCGGCCTTGGCATCGGCGGCCAGCGGCACGGCCAGGAGCCCGGCCAGGCGCTCGATCACGGCCAGCGGCGCGCCGCCGGCCTCACTGGCCGACAGGAGCTCCGCCCGACCGCCGGGGAGCAGCCGCAGCCGGGCTCCAGCCTGGGCCTTGGCGCCTCCACGCGCCGCCGGTGTCAGGCTCAGCAGGCCATCGATTTGCACGAGCGGCGCCGGGCTGCCGGCGACCGGGTCGGGGGTCTTTTTCGCGGGGCCCGGCGTGCCGGTCGCCGCCCGGACCACGTCCAGCAGGAGACTCGCCAAGTCCGGCTGCGCGCTGAGGGCAGCCCGAACGCGGGCCAGCAGGGCCGGATCGCCCTTGAGGAACGGCTCCAGCTGGGACGCGCAGTCGGCGCTGGTCATCTCTGCAGGGGAGGAGGAAGGGCCCAGGAGGGGAAGGGTCCGGGAGGCGAGGGGTGGCGTGTGTGGCAGCTGCGTGCGTCCGTGCGTCCGTGCGTCTGTGTCCGTGTGTGTGTGTGTGTGTGTGTGTGTGTGCGGGAGAGGATGCGTGTGCGGGAGAGGATGCGTGTGCGGGAGAGGGTGCGTGTACGGGTGTGCTTCGCGCCGAGGCCGCCGCATGAGCCAGCAGGCCCGGGCCTGAAAGCCGCCGCCGAAGGGGCCGCCGCGGCCCCCGGCAGAGAGGTGTGCCGGATCGCCGCCGCCGCCGCCCCCATCGCCGCCCCCCCCCGCCGGCCGACTCGATCGGGGATCGCTTGATGGGCCCCGAGCGGAGGCCGGCCAACGGCGGCGATGCACACCAGAACGGAACACCTTCTTCAGATCACATGCACGTCCCAAACACACATGACCATGCCACTGCTGCCTGGTCTGTCTCGTCAGGGCCGCGCGTCGTGCGCGTCTCATGCATGTGCCCTCTGGCACTGGGGGGGCCCGGGGGAGGGGGGCCGGTGCCCGCGTCGCCGCGAGTGCCGCGACACGCTTCCTGACCCTTCGGCGAGGGGAGATCGCGCATGTGTCTGCGCCGGCGCTTGGCCGGGCGGAGGCCAGATCGCAGGGCCGCGCGCGCCGCCGCCGCCCGGGCGTTGGGATCCCCTTCTTCGGCCGGCTGTGCCCGGCCTGGGCGCTGGCGCCAGATGGCCAGCCCCTTTCCCTCCCTCCCCCGCCCCCTTCCCCTCTTCGCCTCCCCCTCGCCTCGGCCCTCCCCTCCTGCCTCGCTCCTTGCCCCCGCTTCGCAACCCCCTCCCCCCCCCCCCCCCCC
>NW_009242972.1:1904344-1912670 GCF_000388065.1 Fonticula alba | reverse complement strand
CCCCCCCCCCTCCCTCTCCATCCGCCTCTCCCACCATGTTCTTCGATCTGCTCAACGTCAAGGACGACCCCAATGCCGAGGTCGTCCCCTTGACGTACCGGCCGCGCGACGAGCTGCCCGCCACCGCCGAGACCCCGGTGACCACGGACCACGAGCAGTTCGACTTCCGGCACTCCGGTGTCCTGCGGCGGGACATCATGTCCTCGCGGCTGGAGTCCTTCCAGCAGGATGAGGACCAGTCTGGCGGATTCAACGAGCACCGTTCCCCCTGGCAGGGGGTGGTCCTGTTCCAGTACTTCCGGCCGACCATGTTCGCGGTCTTCGCGGTGGGCTGCGTCTATGCGGCCGTCCGGTCGGCGGACATCCGCAAGGCGGCGCGTCTCTTCAACTTCCGTGCGCACCTCTACAACCTCAAGTCCCTGACCGACACGGAGGAGCTCATCAAGCCCAACAACTGGTTCGAGAAGACCATGAATCGCGAGGAGGCCCTCAACATCATGAACATCGAGTGCGTGCATTTTGTCTTGGTGCCTGTGTGGCTGCGCTTGACGTTGCTTCCTGCCGGCCGCCTTTCATCTGACTCCTTCCCTCTCTCTCTCTCCTTGGGTCTATTTTCTTTCTCTCTCTCTCTCTCTCTCTCTGTTCTTGACTATGTTTTCTCCCTCTCTTTCTTTCTTTCTCTCTTTCTCTCTCTCTCTCTCTCTCTGTTCTTGACTATGTTTTCTCCCTCTCTTTCTCTCTTTCTCTCTTTCTCTCTCTCTCTCTCTCTCTGTTCTTGACTATGTTTTCTCCCTCTCTTTCTCTCTTTCTCTCTTCCTCTCTCCCCCTCTCCCTCTCTCCTTTTCTTCCTCTCTTCCTCTCTTCCTCTCTTCCTCTCTTCCTCTCTCCCCCTCTCCCCCTCTCCCCCTCCCTCCTTCCTTCCCCCTTCTCTCCCCTTCTTCTCGTTCTGTTTCTCCCCATCTTTCCCCCACCCTGTCCCATTCTTTGGGATGCTGTGCCGCGCTTTGATGCCCCGCCTCGACTCGGCATATCCTGCTATGCTCTGCTTCATGTCTGGCTTCATGTCTGCCCTGCCCGGTTCTCGCCATCTCGCAGGGGCCGTTACACCCTGAGCGACCTGAACGCCATCCACCGGAAGCTCATCACCCAGAACCATCCGGATCGCGGTGGCTCGGAGTTCCTGTGTAACAAGATCAATGAGGCGCGCGACCTGCTTGAGCGGACCATGCCCGAGCAGTGAGCATACCTCGGTGTCGCGCCCGGCCACCCTCTTGCCTCTCGCGCTCCCCTTCCTTCCCCCTTTCCCCTCCTTCTCTGGGTGGTTTGTCTGCCATGTTTATTCGTGCCTGCCCTCCCCTCTTCAGATCCCCTCCTCCCTTTCCTCTGTGATTGTCGCGCACTGCCCCGGGTCTTGGCCCACACGCCCGTTCGGACAGCTAGATGCACGCGAATGTTCGCTGCTCCTCGCCCTCCTTACCCACACTGTCTGTGCGCCCGTGTTCGCCACTCTCCCCCCCGCCCCCCCCCCCCCCCACCCCCAGCAATCCAATCCAATACATATGAATCCATATACGCCTTCGGCCTTTCTGTCCCCCCTCCTGGTCCATTTCAACGTGTCGGCACATGCACAGCCATGCATCGACACCAGTACACACGGACACATGGCCACACAGCCGCAAGAGAGGCCCCCCCCCCCCCCCCCCTAGAAGGCCGCACAGCCACACACACCCGCACGCACTTCCTGATCTATGTCTATGGGGGAGGGGGGATGCCACGCACCACCGGGCAACCGTGCCCCGGTCACCGGCCCGCGAAGTGCGAAATGAGCCCGCAGTAGTGCAGCAGCGAGGGCAGCAGGGTCAGCTGCTCGAGGATGCGCGCTTGGTGGCCGGGCATCGCCGAGATCGGAGGCCCCACGCCGGCCACCTGGTAGGCGGCGTCCGCACGCAGAGCCGCATCCAGGACGGCTACCGCGCGCCAGGACAGCCCGAGGACCGGCTCCCAGAGGGTGCTGCGCAGGGGATGCTCCGCCGGCAGAACCCGATTGGCCAGCTGGGCCGACAGGGCTGCCGGGCCGGCCCCGCCGGTGGCCGGCGTCAGCCACGGCCCGGTGGCCACCAGCCGACCCCCGGCCAAGTCCGCGTGCGGGGCCCGGAGCTGCAAGTTCGAGGAAAGCACGCGCCAGCTGGCCCCGCCAAGGGGGCCCCCCTGGCGGCCATCGCCTCCGGGCCCGGCGGCGGCCACCGTATCCAGGACACACTGGCTCGAGGGCCAATGGCGCTGGCGCTCGGGCTGGGCCGCCCGCGCCGGCGCCAGCAGCGGCCCCGGGTCGGCCTTGGGCGGCGTGTGGCGCAAAATGGTCGGCAGGCCCGCGCCAACCGGCGGGTCGGCCGTGCGCGAGGGCAACAGCCGGTCCCAAAGCCGGTGCGGCCCTGGGCCGGGGCCGGTGGCACTGGTGGTGGGGTGCGAATGGTCGGCCGGGCCCGGGGAGGCGCGACATGCCCCCTCGGGCCCGGAGGAGGACGTCCCATCCCCGGCCAGCAGGCCAACCGGCGTCGGGAAGGGGATCAGCACCGGCGGCAGCGGCGGCAGGTGCAGCCGGTCGCCATCGGCCGAGGGGGATGCGGAGCCCAGGTGCCCGGGCTCGGTGGCGGCGTCGGCCGGGCTGGCGGCCGGGCTGGCGGCCAGGCCGGCGGCCAGGCGTCCCGGATCCGGATGCGCCAGCCAGGGGGAATGGGGCGCGCCCGGCGAGCAGGCCCCAGGCCCGGGCGGAACGGCCACCGCCCCCGGGGCCCGGGCCGCGAACAGGTCATCCAGCCAGGCCCCATCGGTGGCCGGGCGCAGGCCGAAGGGTTGAAAGAGCCCCCCGGCCAGGGGGGCCACCTCGCCACGAACGAGGTCCCCGGGGGCCGGGAGCCGGCGCCCGGCCGGGCTACTTGTGGCCCCGGTCAGCTGGTCGTAATCCAGCAGCCAATAGAAGTCCGGCCGGATGGCCTCGGCCACCAGACGCCCGGCGGCCTGGGCGATGTGGGCCTCCGGGGCGCCGGTCCCGGAGGCCGGCAGCAGGACCGTCGGGACGCCGGCCCGGGAGAGCTGGCCACGGAAGGCCCGGACAGAGGGGCCCTGGTCGGCGTCGCCGGTGCCCGGCAGGATGGCCAGCCCCAGGAGGAAGCGCTGCTCGAGCCCGGCCGACCGGGGCACCGAGTCCAGCTCGGCAGCCAGGGCACCCGTGCGGGCGGCCGTCTGGAAGGCGAGCAGGTGCTCCAGCAGCTCGGCCGACAGGGCATCCGCCGAGATGAACCCCACGAACAGGTGGAGGAAGGGGGCTGCCGGGGTGCCGGCCCAGGTCACGCTGGCCGGGGCCCACCGCTGGAGCAGGTCCACCGGGCAGGTGGCCGGGCCGCCGGCCGCCAGGCCGGAGATCGGGCAGTGCGGATGCAGGGGCAGGTCCGCCGGTGACAGGCGCACCCGGCCTCGGGCCGGGCAGGCTTCCGGCCGGCCGCCGGTCGCAGCCGGCGCCGTGGTGCCCGGAGCCCCGGTGGCCGGGGCGCCATGGCGCACGATCACCAGGCCCATGCCCAGCAGCAGGACCAGGCCCAGGGCCAGGGCGAGGGTGGCGCTGCGGCGCCGGGCCCGGGGCCGAGGCCGGGCCCGCGCGCCGGACGCCCGCCTACCGGCCGGCTGTCCGGCCTCCGGGTCGTCCGTATGCGCATATGGGCCCGACACCAGGGGCCAGGCTGCCGGGTTGCTGGCCGCCATGGGACGCGGCACGGGGACGGCGGTGCGGTTCGGCGGCGGCGGCGGCAGCGACCACAAGGTACGAGAGTCGGGGGGGGGGAGAAAGGGGAGGAGGGCAGAGGGCCCGAGGGCGCGGGACACGGGGCGGTGCAAAATCGGCCCCCGGGAGGGCAGGAGCAAAGGGACGAGGGAGAGGGGAGGAGGGGGGGGGGGGGAGGCGTGTACCGGCGCGGCCTGGATCCGCCCGCCCCCCCGGTGCAGATCGCTTTCAATGATGGTCAGCTCCGGGCGCCGGCGCCGGCCGGGAGCCGGGGTGACTTGCGCCGGGGCCGGCGAGTTCGTTGGCACCAGGGCCCCTGGCGCACCGGCGCCCGTCCCCGTCCGCCGGCATGCCCTGACAGATCCGGGCTGAAGGGCTGCCTGGGTGGGTGTGCGGCCGGGCGACCTTGCCCGGCGGGGGGCGGTCAGCAGTGTCCTCCTTGCCGCCGTGCGCGCGTCCTCATGCCTTCCTCCCCCGATCGCGGGTCTGTCCCTCCTCTTTTTTTTCCTTTCTTTCTCTCTCTCCCCTCTCGCGGCTGGCTCGCTTGTGTGAGTGTCTCCCGTGTGCCGTTCCGCCGGCTCCATCCTCCTCCGCTCGCTCCATCCTCCTCCCTGCCCTTTCCTTCTCCTCCTCCTCTTCTCTCTCTCTCTCTCTCGCTGCTCCTCTCCAGCCACTACGAGCCTCGCCCGAGCAGCCATGCCTCGCGTCGACGAGATCCTGGCCCTGCTGGACCCGGTGGCCACAAGCGTCGTCGAGTATGCGGTTGGCGTGCGCGATGGCACGCACATGGTCCCGGCCGTCGAGGACTTCCCCCTGTCTGGCAGGCCGCGCCCGGGGGCCGGCACCGAGGGGGCCCGTGAAAACCTTCCTCCCGGCCCGGCCGGGGTGGCGGCCCTGCAGCAGGTCCTCGGCGCCCTGGAGGACGCCTTCGCCGGGCTGGACGCGGCGGTGGGCGCGCTGGTTGATGGCGGCGGCGGCGGCGGCGGCGGCGGCGGCGCCCGGCCCACGCCGGCCCCGATCGCCCGGCCCCCGGCTCCCGGGGCCGAGCCGGGTCCCCTCTTCCAGGACATCAGCACCGGCCAGCCGCATCCCCTGCCGCTGGACTTGACATCGGCCCCGGCGCAGGTGGTCATCGAGCAGGCGATGGCGGCGCCCGGAGGGCCGGTGGGCGGGCCGGCCCCGGGGCCCGACCGGCCGCCGGGGCCCGTCAGTGCCGGGGTGTCCCTGCGTCGGGGATTTCTCCTGGGCCTAGTGGGGCTGCTGGCCGGGACGGACGTGTTCGCCGGGCTGGCCCCGGCGGCCGGGCGCCTGATGCGTCTGCTCCTGGGCCAGGTGCCCGGGCTGGAGGCCGACCGGCTTGGCCTGGATGCCGTGTGCCACCTGCTGGACCGGGTGTCGCTGGCCGGGTGTGCCGGGGCCGGCCCCGGTGGGGGGGCCATGTTCGCGCAGCGCCTGGCGCGGGCTTGTGTCCGTGAGTTGCGCTCGGCCGAGTGCAGTCCGAAGATGGACCGGTTTGGGGCGCGCTGCGCGCTGGCCCTGCGAGCGCTGGCCGTCTGTCTGAGCCACCTGGCCGGCAGGACGCCGGAGGCCGATGCGCTGCGTGTCCTGGGCGAGGCGTCGCGCTGCCTGGCGCGCGTCTTCCAGCGCTCCTTCGACCGGGGCGCGCGCGACTGGGAGCAGGTGAATGCGGCGCGCACGCGGCATGAGCGCCAGCTGGCCGACCGGCCGGCGGCCTCGGCCACCGGGGCCCCGAGTGCCTATTGTGTGGCACAGGCCGGGGCCGGGGCCGGGGCCGGGGCCGGGCCGGGCCCCGCCGCGCCGGCGACACACTGCCCGAAGCGCGCCTTCCTGCTCTTCCAGCTGTTCCACGCGTCGGTGCCGGTGGCGGTGGCCTGCCTGTCGCTGGCGGTCGGCCTGGCCGAGGGGGACCCCCAGGGGCTCGGGGCGGCCGGGGCCCCGGTCACCGGGCTGGCCATCGGCACGGGGCTCCTGCATGCCGGGGCGCTGTCCCGGCCGGCCGCATGCCGGGCCTTCGCCGAGCTCCGCATCGACTGGGCCTTCAAGCCGACCCCCTTCGAGGGCCCGGCGCATCTGGCCAAGCGCCATGCCGGGGCCCTGCTGTCGCGGCTGGCCGCCGGGACGCTGCTCCTGCTGCCGGCCGGGGTGGCCCCTTGGGCCGCGGATGCGGCCTTGCCCCCGGGCCCCTTGAGCCCGGGCCCCGGCAGCGGCATCGAGCGTGGGCTGCCGGCGGCCGGGATCCTGCCCACCGGGCTGGCGGCCGACTGTCCGGCGGTGTCCGGCCCCGGTGGCGGCCGGCTGCCGCCCCCCCTGCCCGGGCTGGGGGCTCTGCTGCATGCGGCCGGCCGGACGGGGCTCCTGGCCGGCGGGGAGATCCTGACCGCGGTGGCCCTGCTGGAATGCCGGCGAGTGCGCTTCGACCGGCTGGACGCCGGGGTGGCCGGCATGCAGCATCCGGAAATGCCCCCGCCGCCGGCGTCCTCGGGTCCCCCCTCTCCCGGGGCCGAGGACTTCGACTTCGAGGCCCTCCTGCAGGCGGACAAGGCCGAGCACCTGTGCTACGACGTGTTTGACCCGTATGACCGGGGGGTTCCGTCGCTGGATTTCGAGCCGGACTTCGGCGGCCCGGAGGATGCTCTCCAGGTGGTGGACTTCTCCTTCGATCCGGAAAATGAGCCGGACCGTCCGGCCGAGGGTGACCCGGCGTGGCCGCGTGAGGGCCGATCGGTGGCCGATACCCTGGCCACGCTGGGCATGGCGCCGTCCGAGCTGCTGGAGCAGCACACCGCCTCGCGGGCGCGGGCCCCGCCGCAGGTCCACCCCCTGGGCGTGGGGCTGTGGGCCCTGCTGGGCAGCCTGCCCCTGGCCTGGCCGCTGGACGCGGGGCGCCCCTGCGAGCAGGCCTGTTGCCCGGCCACCGCGCCGGCCGTCCTGCCCTGCCTGCCGACGCCGCTGCACTCGAGCCAGCGCCTGCTCCTGCTGGTGCCGGCCGCCTTTGCCCTCTTGGACAGGTGTGTTTCCCCCCCCGCCCCCTCGCTCCTCCCCCTTTTCCTTGTCCTCCTGGCCCTTTGTCCGGCAGCCAGGGCCCACCCCCCGGAGGGGGGGGGGAGGCCTCCCTTGGCGCATGATGTGCATGTACATGCGCCCAGAAACACATGCGCATGCCCACCGGCCACTGACACACCCCGGCCCCGCCTGGCACCGAAGTCCGGTGGCCCAGGCCAATGTCTATGGGCGGACCTTGCTGGAGTTCGCATCGGCCGGGTGCCTGGCCGCATGCCGGTCCGGCCGGCCGACCCCCCGGCCCCCGGGTTTGCCGTTTGTCCAGCCGGCGCTGGCGCGGGCCTCCGCCACAGGCAGCCCCTTCACCATCACCCGCGAAAGTCGCCTGGTCAGCGAGTACCTCCGGCTGTCGGCCACGGCGTCGGAGGGGCCCGATGCCGGCGGCCCCCACCGGCTGGCCCACTTCCACCAGCAGCTGCTCGGGCCGCTGTGCGAGTCGATCATCTCCCTGGCCTCCTTCGGGTCGCCGAGCTACGCCTTCTCCGCGGCCGCCTGGGACCTGGGCCTGGTGCGCGTGCTGGGCCTGGCCGAGGGGCCGGCCCGGCGGCGTGCGCTGCTGGACCTGGCCGCGCGGTGCCCCTTCCCGACGTCAAAGGGTACGCCCGGAGCCCGGGGTCACTTCCCCCCCCCCCCTCTCTGTTCATGTTGCCCGGCACGAGTGTGTGGCACCTCCTTGTTCTTCCTCCCCTTTTCTGACCCCCCCCCCCCCCCATGCTGCCACCGGTTCCCGTGAAAGGCGCCCTGCTGCTGCTGTACAAGGACTTCGACCGGCTGAGCCTCTCTTCATCGCTGGCGGTGCGTGGCGCCGTGCTGCCCCCTCCCCCCCTCTTCTTCCCGGGCTCCCTCGCGCCCTTTTCCCCATCGGTTGCCGCCATTCCCCTGACGTATGTCGCCGTTGCTCCCCCGGCCAGACGGACCGCGCCTTCGGGGCGGGGTCCTTCGACGCCCTGGCCGGCGTGGTGGACTCCCTGGTGCGGGACAAAATCAACCCGCCGAAGCAGCCCCGCGCCGGCGGGCCGGACCCGGCCCAGCCCCTTTCCGTTCGAGCCCTGCTGGACAATCGGGACGTCCTGTCTGCCTTGCTGGCCATCCTGCAGTTTGGCCTCCGGTCCGGATTGTATGGCTCTGATTCCGAGGTGCGTCCAGCCGGCCCTTTTGGTTGTCGCCAGCGGCATGCTCGGCCCCGGCCGATGCGCTCCTTCCGCCCGCCCTTCGGGTGGCATCTCGCCGCCCTGCATTCGCCCGCTCACCCCTTCACCTGGGATTGCCTCGGGATGGGCGCGCGACCGAAGTCGGCCAATCGGCCGGCCGTCATCCGACACAAGGTCCTCGATCCGCTTCGGGACCTGGTCGACCGCGTCCGCCGGGACCACGATATGTACTCGCGCTTGGCTCGGTCCTCGGCAGCCCCAAGCAGCGGGGTCAATCTCGACCCGCAGGTGCGCGCTGCCTCCCCCCCCCCCCCCC
>NW_009242972.1:1902395-1903739 GCF_000388065.1 Fonticula alba | reverse complement strand
CCCCCCGTCTCTTTGTCCATCCCGCTCCGGCTCCCCGGCTCGGCTCGGCTCCTCCCCCTCGGGCTCCTCTCCCCCCGTCGCTCCGGTCCGCTTGAGCCTCGCGCGTGCCATGCCCCCGAGCCACCCGCCGCCCGGCGGAGCGCCCCCTGCGGCCGGGCCCGCGGCCTCACGTCGGCCGCTGAGCTTCCTCCGGCGCGAGGGAAGTGCCTCGGCGAATGGAAGCAATGGCGGCGCCACGGCAGATGGCGCCGGGGCACCGGCCTCCTCCTCCTCCTCCTCGTCGGCCTTCGCGTCGGCCTCCATGGCGGCGCTGCAGCCCTTCTCGCCGATTTCCGACGCGCTGACCTCCTCGGTGCGGAGGCTGCAGTTCGGCCGCCGGGGCCGAGCCGGGCCGCCGACTCCGACCGCCCCCACCCCGACCGCCGGGCGTCCGGCCTACAATGGCGACGACAGCTCGGATGACGAGGCCGGTGGCGGCGCAGGCAGCGGGGCGTATGGCCGCCATGGGGGCCGCGGGGATGACGGCGGCGCCGGCGCCTCCGGCGGCTCGTCATACCTCCCCTCCGGCCGGTCGCACTACACCCACTCGCAGAAGGTCATCCGGGACTTCTACCAGCCGCTGTATGCCGGCAACACGGAGTACGACGCGCTGCAGGTTTCCCTGGCCATCCTCTACCACTCGGAGACACACCGGCTCCGGAATGACCACTGCGACGTGGAGGTCATGCCGATCTTCCGGTCCGAGGCCATCCCCCACCACCTGGTCCATGCGTCGCAATCGACCAGCCTCCTGACCAACCTGCTGGACTCGACGTGCAAGGCCCTGGACGAGATCATCACGCGTGCGTCACGCGCCACCATTCCCTGCCCCCCGTCTCTCTCTCTCTCTCTCTCTCTCTCTCTCCCTCTCCCTCTCCCTCTCCCTCTCCCTCTTTCTCTGTCCAGTCCCTGCGCCGGGTTTTCACACGCAGTCGGCCGCTCACCACGTCCATTTGAAATGCCCACCCGCCCGCAGGCAACCATGTTAGCATTACCGACGTGCTGGTCACCTTCGGGCAGATCACCGATGGCGTGCGTCTGGCCGAGACCCAGCTGGAGATCATTTTGCGCAACCTGCGCGGGATCAAGCACGAGCAGGCGCAATTCCGCTTCCACCGCGAGGCGCTCGAGGCCCTGCTCTTCGACAAGCTGCGCCATGATACGGCCCTCTCGATCTCGGAGAAGATGTGCGTGGCCCTCGCCGGCCGTGGGCCCCCGTTTGTTGGCGCCTCCCACGAGTCCAGTTCCATGTGGCTTGGCCTGGTGTCTGCGCGGCTGACCGATCCCCCCCCCCCCCCCCCCCCC
>NW_009242972.1:1900569-1902265 GCF_000388065.1 Fonticula alba | reverse complement strand
CTGCTGTCCCGCTCCTGCCCCGCCGCTGCCCTTGACAGGCGCATCATCCAGCGCACCCCGGCGTACATCCAGCGCCTGATGGATGCCCGGCAAATTGTGGCCGCGGCCGACGTCCTGCACATTGCCCTTAACCAGACCAGCTCCGACGAATTCTCCGAGCTGACGGCCCTGCAGAAGCTCCATTCGTCGCTGGGTGTGCTGTCCTCGGTTCGTTCTCCGGCCCCCCGCCCCCCTCTTCAGCGCCAGGCCGCCCAGGCCTCGGCCCTTCCTCATGTGCTGACCGGCCCTCGGCCATGGTCCCTTCCCCGGGCGCCGGCCCGTGCGCCCCCCCCCCCCCCCCTCGACGATCTCTCCCTCCGGCCTCATTGCAGGACCTCTTCAACACCATCCTCGAGGAGTTGATGGGCATTCTCTTCTTGACGGACCGCACCACCAGCGAGGAGGCGATGCAGTTCTTCGCCGAGTGCGCCACGCGGGAGGCGGCCCTCCTGGATGCCGAGGTGGCCACCACCTCGGCCCTGGCCTCCTTCATGTCCACCTCGTCGGCGGCGCGGGCGATGGCCGGATCGGCGGCCGGCTCGCCGGCCGGATCGGCCCCCTCCTCGCCCGGGGTGGACGCCGAGTTCCGGACCAGCCTCCTCCTGCGCACCAATAGCATCATGGCCCCGGGCGGGGGTGCCGGCGGGCCGCGCGGCGGTCGCAATGTGGCGGCCCTCTACTCGGCGTCGCATGGGCTCACGGCCGGCGGCCGGGACACCGATCGCCGGCGGCCCATCGGCCGGGCCGAGTTTGACACCGGCCCGCCGATGCGCAATGCCGCGCACCTGACCGACGACGTGGAAAAGCGCCACTCGCGGCAATTTGCCAGCGTCCTGAAGATGCTGAACCAGCAGCGGGCCGATGGCGGGCCGGATGCCCCGCGCGGGGCGGTCCTCCCCTCGGCCGGCGCGGGACCGGCCCCGGCGCCGGCCGACGAAGAGGAGGACATCGATGCCATCCTTTTTGGGGAATGCGCCGTCATCGACCTGGCCCCGAGTGTGCATGACGCCTCGGTGGCTGCCATCGAGGCCTCCGCGCGGCAGCTCCTCAGTGAATACCAGGCCACGCCGGACACCTCGCAGGCGACCAACTCCGCGGCCTTCCGCCAGCTGGGCCGCGCCCATGACCCGGCCGGTGCGCGCCTCCCCATGCCGTCCCCCCGCGCCCCGCTTGCCCTGCTCCTCCCTCCCTGCCTACCTTGGCCGCTGGTCTCCCGGCTGGCCGCATCGGCGCTGGCTCACCCTTTCGCCCTGCATCCCGCCCCCCTCCTCCCGCCCCTGGACCCGGTCTAGCCACCGAGTTTGACTGGTGGATCAGTTGCCCTCTGCGTGCGCGCATCCGATCGCTCATCAAGTCCTCGGCCAAGCTCGGCCTATTGGACTATCTGGTGGAGAAGCTGAATCAGTCCCTGGAAAAGAATGTCTTCCAGATGATGGAGCACGCCATCCAGCTGGCCGACCAGAAGTGCGTGCGGCGGTTGGTCGTCTTTTGGTTGCCGTTCCTGCCTCGCGCCCTGGCCTGTGTCCCCCCTTGACGCGGCCCATCCTTCGGACACTGACCCGCGCCAATGCTCCCGCCTCCCGCGTATGTCCTTTTGTGCCCCGTTCTCCTGTGGCCGCCGATCTGCCGCGCTCTTCCCCCCCCCCCCCCCCCCCCC
>NW_009242972.1:1897017-1900414 GCF_000388065.1 Fonticula alba | reverse complement strand
CCGGGGTCTGATGGCACTGCCTCGCGCGATGCGGGCGGCCGTGCGGGGGACGCCGGCCCCGGGACCGGGGGCGCCGCTGGGCCCACCCCGGCGGTGGCCTTCCGCGATGCCACCTTCGTGCGGGAACTCCTGGCGGCCTTCTTCCAGCTGTCGGGCCTGTGCCACGAGCTGCACCTGTACATCTCGCACGAAATCCGCTGCGCGGCCGTGGAGTTCGGCCTGATTCCCGTGGGCTCGGCCCCGCCCAAGTCCCACATGGACATGTACCAGACCATCTCGTCGAATGCGCACGCGCGCTTCCCGCCCATTGAGCCCATTTGGATTGCCATCGATCGGGAGGTGCGCGCATTGCTTTTCAAACACACGCGCACACGCGCACACGCGCACATGCGGCCGTGCACACATTTGCATCTGAACACACGCACAGGGCATGCTGGGGGAGAGAGCAGGCCGGCTGGCCCTCCCTCAGGGCCGCTGCCATGCCTGCGCCCCGGCCTTTGTGTGGCCGCCCGCCAGCACGCGCATTTGACTCACCGGCTTCTTGCTCGCTGTGCAGCTCCGCGTTTTCATGGACGACTACCTGTCCATCCGGTCGATCGATACAAGCTCCACCCTGGCCGCGACGATGGCCTCGCTGTCGGAAATGTCCAAGACCATCACGCAGAACATCTCCGACTCGGGCGGCATCTTCGGCTTCAAGCGCCCGCAAACGGTCGCCAAGAAGCCCGGTGCCTCCGTGGACTCCATCAATGCCCAGGGCCGGGGGGTGCGTCTCCACCCCGGGAAGCAGCTGCAAGGGGTGTGCAACGAGCACGAGGGAGGGACTCTCTCTCATACACACACACACACACACACACGGAGCGATGGCCGGGGGGGGGGGGGGGGGGGGGGGGGGCATGTTGTTTGCACTGGCCCGGTGGGGGCGCCGCTTTGTCTAACCTCCTCTCCCCGTCCTTGGCCGAGGCCAGCTCCTGAAGTTGGCCAACTCGCGCGCATCGCTGGCCGTGACCGACCACCTGCGTGCCCACTCGACCAGGTTCGTGCCTGCTTCCGCTGTGCTTCCCCGCTGGCTGATGCGCAAATGCGCCAGACACTCACCCTCGCCTCTCTGCCGCCTGGATTCCCCCCCCCCCCCCGGGGCCCGGCTTTGGCCGCTCCCCCACCGGCGGCCCACTGGGCAGCTCTCATGGGCTTCTGCACACTCTCGGGCCCGACGCCGAATCCGGCACATCGGCCGGGCAGACCGGTGTCACTGGGCATCGCCTGCTGGCCATGCCGAATGCCTGCCTGACCATCGTGGTGACGGGCCCCATTCGGTCCTTCACGGATGTCTGCTTCCGCCGGTGCAAGGCCTCGCTGTCGATTGCCCCGCCGGAGTTTGTCCCCTCGAACTATGGGAAGTTGGCCATGGAGAAGTTTTACTTTGCCATCGGCGGCAGCATCAACACCTTGGCGGCCAAGCGACCGGCGCCGGGGCCGGCGGGCGGGAGCCCCGGCCTCGGGGGCGACTCCTCGGCCGGGCCCGGGGCCGGGCTCGGGTCCACCGGGTCGGGCTCCCCGGGCTCGGCCGCGGTCCTCGGCTTCAGCGACTACCTGCGGCGCTTCATGATGGATGCCTTCCTGCCGGCGCTCTTTTCCCGAGCGGAGACCATCTCGTTGGAGATTTTCCAAGAGGTCAACCGCCTGTTCGAGTACAATGCCGGGGCCGGGCCGGCGGAGGTTCACGCGGGGGCCCTGCCGGCCGGCAGCCTGGCGGCCCTGAGCGCGGAAAGCCCGGTGCCGGAGGTGTGTCCGCAGCCGAGCGGACCGCCGGTCCTCCGGTCGGCGGCTCGGCTGCTGGCCATCCTGGCCGAGCTGGCCTTCGTGTCGTCGCGGTCCGAGCGCCTGGGCCTGCCGGCCGAATGTCGGGACTCCATCGTCCAGCTGGCCGTGGCCCTGGTGAAGAAGTACTACACCCTCGGGCAGAATATCCTTTCGCGGGCCAGCAACAATCTGCTGGTGTCCGGCATCGAGCAGGCCTCGTATGACATCCTGCCGAGCGACCTGCAACCCTCGGCCGACCGGCTGGAGCATCTCTTCAAAAACATCTGCGTGGTGCGCAAGCGTGGTGGTCCCCCCCCCCCCCCCTCCCCGGCGCACGCGTTCGGCCGTCTTTTTTTTTCTTCCTGCTCCAGGGGGGTCTCTTGGAAGGCGCGTTCTGACTCTCGGCCTGCTGCTGGGCTCGCGGAATCGGGCGGGGGTTGTCCCATCCCCCGGCCGGCCACCCTGCCCCTGGTTGGTGCTCCTCGGCTGCAGAATGACTTCCTCACCGCGGACCAGCTGTGCCGGCGCGACTTCGACGAGGACCGCGCGCGCATGCGGTCCATTCGCAAGACCGAGCAGCCGGACTACCGAAACAAGCCGGCCCAGCATGCGGACTTCGGCCGGTCGCACATTGGCTCCGGACCGACGTACTACTCCCCGGGCGCGGTGTCCCCCTTCTCGGCATACGACGACGGGTCGACCGTCCTGTCGGAGGCGGCGCTCAAGTTCGAGCTGAGCCCCGCCCGCATGGAGACCCTGGCCATCATTTCCCACAGCATGGTATGTCCTGGTCCCCCCCCCCCCCTGGTCCCCTGGTGGGCCTTCCTGGCTCCCGCGCCCGGTGCCCGGCGTCTGACGTGCCTCCCCTCCCGGCAGAACTGGCTCTACTCGCGCATTTCTCTCCTGCGCTTTGGTGGCGGTGACGCGGCGGCCGCGACCGCCAGTCGCGGCAGCAAGGGCCCCGCGGCCACCATCGCCGCCGATGCCTTTGCTCTCAGCCACCAGCAGTCCCTCGGCACGCATGTGGTCGACGGCGCGGTCAAGCTCTTCATCAGCCTGGTACGGAGGCCTCGCAGGGGGCGCCGCCGATAGGCTGCTATGCCCCTCTGGGGGTTGCTCTTTTTCCTCTTGCTCTCCCTTCCGCGCTCCTTGCGCCCAGGGCTGCGCGCTAACATGGCCCCCCTCCCCCCTGCCCGGGGAAATCGCAGTCCACCAACTTCATCCCCGGCATCCCGCAGGGCGACGCCGTGGCCAACACCATCCAGCCGTCGCTGCCGCTGAACCGCTCGGATTTGGCCGGGCTCTATTTTGTGCCCCACACAAACAGCACCTACGAAACGTGCGTGTCCCGCCCGCCGTGCGCGCGCGCCCGCACGCGCACTTGTCACTGCCGGCGACCTCATTTGCATGGGAGCGCTTTCTTTCTCTCTCTCTCTCTCTCTCTCTCTCTCCGTTCTATCTTCCTCTCTTTTTCCCTCTCCTTCTCTTTTTCTTCCTCTCCCTCCCTCTCCTTCTCTCTCTCTCCTTGTCTCTCCTTCTCCCTCCTTCTCTCTCCTTGTCTCTCCCTTCTGTCTTCCTCTCTTTTTCCCTCTCC
>NW_009242972.1:1895550-1897007 GCF_000388065.1 Fonticula alba | reverse complement strand
CTCTCCTTGTCTCTCCTTCTCCCTCCTTCTCTCTCCTTGTCTCTCCCTTCTGTCTTCCTCTCTTTTTCCCTCTCCCTCCCTCTCCTTCTCTCTCCTTGTCTCTCCTTCCCTCTCTTTCGCCCCCACTCACCCATGCCACTCTCTCTCTCTCTCCGCTCTCCTTCTGCCTGCCCTCCGCCTGGCGTTCGTCGCACCACACAGCTCCTTCACAGCCCTCCTGAACAACCTGCACTCCCTGGCCAAGCGCTTCCTCTTTGTCGTCCGGTCCTCGATCCTGCGCATGGCCTGTGTATACGCCTCGCGAGGGATCCGCCGTGGCGACTACACCCCCCACCGGGGCGTGCGCCATGGTGTCGAGGCCGATGTCAACATCCGGACCATCTGCTCGGCCCTGCAGGGGACCTTCGCCCTGCTGCAGCCGACCCTGGCCCGGCCGGCGCTGCGCTTCGTCTTCTACGGCCTGCCGATGTGCATCGCCGAGTCCCTGATCGACAGCTCGCAGTACATTCACTACATCAACCGCCAGGGTGTTTTGCGGGTACGTTGGCCCTCCCTGGTTGTCCTGTGCATTTTTTGCCCCGCAACATGTGGCTTACCCGTGCCTGCCTGTCCCGCCCCCCCCCCTCCCTCCCTCCCTCCCTTCTCCTCTGTCCTCCTCCCTGGGCCTTGCTCTCGCCCTGTCACGGCCGGCGCCGGCCGCGGGTCAGCTCACACTCAATGTCTTCTACATCCAGCAGCACCTCGGGGCGATTTTCGCCGAGGTCCCGGTTCCGGCGGGCACCGGCCGGGTGGTGGCCGCGGCCGACCCCATGGCCGGCGGTGCGTCGCCCGCCTTCGGCGAGCATCCCTCCCTGGCCCGGGCGCTTGCCCTCTTCCAACTGCTCTACCTGGACGCCAACTCGGTCATCGCGCTGGTGGCGTCGGCGGCATCCCGGCGGCGGGGCGGCCTCGGCAGCGCGGCCGCCGGCCACGGGTCCCCATGCAGCAGCCTGGTCTCGACGCCGAATCTGCTGGGGTCGCGGTCGCCCGGCGTGCGCGACATGGCCAGCATGCTGATGGACCCGAGCGACGAAGGCTCGTCCAGCGGGGCCGCCAGCGGGGCCGGCCCGTCGATCGGCCTGCTCGGGGTCGACCCGGCCGGCACCGGGGCCGGGTCCATGTCCCTGCTGAGCGACGTGGGCCTCGGCCTCTTCGACTTCGACCTCTATCACTACCGCATCGTGGTGGACTTGATCTACCGGAACTTCCACCTCCTGCAGCCGGACCTGGCCACGTCGCTGCCGCGGCTGCTGGCCACCGAGTCGGCTGCCGGGGCGACGACCCCTCCGGTCGACACTGCCCTGCTCAGCGCTCGGCCCACGTACGACGAGCAGATGCAGACCCTGGAACGGGCCTTCTCCGGCATGCCGACCATCGCCTCGCCGTGAGACCTGTTTTCCCGCCTGCTCGGGTCTCCG
>NW_009242972.1:1892616-1895381 GCF_000388065.1 Fonticula alba | reverse complement strand
CCCCCTGCGGCGGCCCTTGCGGTCGCATGCAAATACACATGCACACGCGGATACCCCCTCCCCCTATCGGTGTTTTCTCCCGGGGCCCAGGGGACCAGCGACACAAGGCGCCTGGCCGGCAGGCGCGCGCGCACACGCACACGCACACTGAGGCAAGAAACGCGGTACATGAGGATCAGGGGGAATCGCGGTGCGTCGTCCTTTAGAGGCGGGTGTGTGCTGGCGGCGTGCGGAGGGCTCTCGCGTCATCGGAGGGGGCGCCGCCGAATGGGAGTCACACCTAGGTGAGTGTGTCTGTGTGTGTATATGTGCCCGCCGGTCTATGGCCCTCTCTTCCGCTGCCCTTTCGCACAACCGGCCGGCCACACACTATGTGTGTTCACATGCGCCACCCCCCCTGTCTCCCTCCGCCTGTGTTAGCACATACGCATACACACATACACACACGCGCGCGTGAGCGAGGGCATTTCGCGTGACATTATTATTCATGGGATTATGTGGCACAGTGGGGGGCGCGATGAGAGAAGACCATGCGCAGGGGGGACAGAAGGAGCACAGGTCAAGCAGATCGCTTCTGCGCATGCCGCCCCCCCGCCCCCTCCCGCCTCCCCCCGCGAGTGCGCCCGCGGCACATTCGCCTCTTGGGCCGCCTCCTCATGCGCGCGCGCGCGCAGCGGAAAACACGCACACAAGAGTCGGGAAGTCGCGATGTGGAGACTATATTCACTCTGTCTCGACATATATATATGTGTGATCGTGTGCGCGCCCGTGCACACAGCAGAGGCACAGCAGAGGGAAGAAGGGGAGAGGGGGCGGGGGCGGGGGAGGAGTGGGAGAATGGGGCGTCCGGCACACTTGCTCAGACATTGAAAGTCACACCGCCACGGCGCAGGCGGCTGATGTAGTGGGGTCCGAGGGCGGTGGAGGCGGTGAGCACACCGGCCGGCAGGGCCTTGGGCAGGACGGCCGGGTTGTCATTGTCGTCGCTGTCACCCTCCGACGAGTCCAGGCCCAGGGCCAGGACAATGGCGGCCTCGGCAACGGTGACGGCGGTCAGCTGGTAAGCGGAGGGACCCTTAATGCAGACGGAGGCCTTCAGGACGGGGAGAGGGGGGGAGAGGGCGAAGCGGCCGCCAGCACAGGGAGGGCACCGGGGTCAGTGGGGGAGTGGGGAAACATGGCCGAGAGAAGGAGAGAAAGCAGGGAGGCAGGGAGGCAGGGAGGCAGGGAGGCAGGGGGGGGGGGGCCTCGCCACAGCGCGGAAGGGGAGACGACACGCACGCTCTGGCCGGTGCCCATCTTCTTGGCGATGAACTGCGCGTTGAAGTGGCCGGTGCGGACCTCCTTCTCGGAGGGGCCCTCGCCCGGCGAGGGGAGGATGCGCAGCAGGAAGTTGCGAGTCATGGCGAACTGGAACATCAGGAAGAAGAAGAACTGGAAGGCAAACTGCAGCGCCGCCCGGGGGAGGCCCTTGTGCGAGGCATTCTCGTCATAGCGATACTGCTGGCCGCGCAGGGCGATCGACCGCCGGACCAGGCGGGTGTTGATGGAGGCCATCAGGAAGGGCAGGGTCCAGCGCTTGAAGTCCGCGTCGTAGGCAAGCATGTTCTGTGCAGGGACCAGCGGCGCGCCGGGCCGATGGAGAGGGCGACAAAAGGGTCAGAAACAGGCCGGCACCGACAGGTGGAGGATGAAGGGGCAGGGCAAGACACGGCGAGAGGGAGGGGGGGGGGAGGAAGGAGGCACGAGCGGAGGGAGCATGTGCGCACCTGGTCCTTGTGGTCAAGGGTCTGGTTGACACCGGCCGGGTTGAGCAGGTTCGGCCGGGTGTTCAGCTTCTCGATGTGGGAGACCATGGTGGCGATGGTACCGCCGCTGAGACCGCCACTGTGCTCAGGTGTGTGCGCGGCGGGCGGGGCCGGAGGGGACCAAATGGGCCAGCACACCGGCACATGCGCGCCGGGCCACGGCAAAGGCGCAGGCACGGGCGAGGGGGATGTACATACACGCGGTCAGCCGGGCCAGGGGCGAGGGGCGGGGGAGAGGAGGAAAAGCAGGGCCAGGCGGCCGAAAAAAGCAGCCGCGGAAGGGTGCACGCACGTCGCCTCGAGGAAGCTGCCCTTGACGATCTTCGGCGACTGGCCGGTGTACTTGAGGGCGAAGGCGCGCTCGGCCATCAGGGTGCCGATGTCACTGGGGACACTGTCGAAGCCGCAGTGGGGGACAAGCTTGATGCCGGCGGTCTCGGCGCGGGTGTGGTACTTGTCGATGATGCTCTTGGTCCAGGGGACCTCGCCGGTGATGTCGACGTAGTGCGTGCCGAGACGCACGCAGGCGTCCACCACCGGCGTGCCGTACTGGGAGAAGGGCCCGACCAGGGCCACCATCACGCGGGTCTTCTCCACCATGGAGTCGATGCAGGCCTGGTTGGTCAGGTCATGCACGAGGACCGGGGCGTTGGCCCAGGAGGGGCGCATCAGGGCCAGGCTGGAGCGCAGCTCCTCCAGGCGCTGGCGGTTGCGCCCGGCCAGGGCGATGCACAGGTTGCGCTCGGTCAGCCCATCGCCACCGGAGGGGAGGCCCTCCTCGTGCGCCGGGTGGTTCTCATAGCGCGACGCCAGGTACTGGGCCACCAGCTTGCCGGTGTAGCCGGTGGCGCCCCACAGGACGAGGTCGAACTTGCGGCTGCCCATGCGGGCGGTGGCCTCCTTGGCGGCGTTGGTGATGGCGCTGGACATGGTTCTGTATGGCAGAGGGGGGGGGGG
>NW_009242972.1:1885890-1892374 GCF_000388065.1 Fonticula alba | reverse complement strand
GGGGGGGGAGATCCGAGGAGAGGTAATAGCAGGGGGAGGGGATGGGATACTGGGCGAGTGTGGATGCTTGGCTGTGGCGTCGGCCCCTCGCGGCCAGCGGCCGGGGTCCCCTTTTCATGCGGCCCTGGCGAACATCCCACAGCCCAGGGCGGGGGGGGGGGAATGTCCCGGCTGCCCCGGGGCGGCGGGGCGTCTGTGCGCATGCTGTGTGCCGGCTCCGGGGACATGCGCGCCGGCCAGGGCGATCATCGCGGCGCGGGCGCTTGCCGAGGTGCTTGCCCGACATCCCCCTCCGGGGTCCCCGGCGCGCGTACACACACACACACACACACCCAAACCAGCCGGGCGGGAGGATGCGCCAGGATCCGGCCCTGCGTGGGAAGATTCCCGCGCCTTCTGGGGTTGCTCCCTCTGCCCTGCTACCCGCGCAACTGCCACAGGGGCGGGGGCGGGGCGCGCAGACGGCCGGGCGCTCCGCGACACCGGGCAGTCTTCTTCACGCCCGGACGCCCGCCACGCACAGAGGGAGCGAGGGGCGGCGGGATGGCAGCCATGTGAAAATGGGCCGCCATGGCTCGCACGAGTATCGTGCCCCGGCACGGCTCGGGCCTGCTTAGTGACTTGCTTGCCCCTGCCCCGCCCCGCCCCGCCCCGGGCGCGCACTGATCGGCGGACGGGCAACAATCGCACCGATGATCGACCGATTGCCCAGCTGTCCTCTCCACCGCCGGAGGCCTCCAGGGGCCAACACCGGTCCCGGCGCACGCACGCACGCATGTGTGCGCACGCACGCCTGGGCCCGGGCGGCCCCGTCGGACGGCCCAGGCTCCGCCGCCGGCCCCCGCGCCCTCCCCCGGGGGGGGAGGAGGGCCCGAGAGAAAGAGCGAAAGAGGGGGGTCGAACGCGCGAGACCTCACCCGAACGACGGAAAAAGAAAAAAAAAAAGAAAAAAGCACCCGCAGGCCGGGAGATAGAGCACCCCCTCTGACGAGAGGGCCTACTGTCCAGCTTGGCCCGGGGGGCCGGCGTGACCTGGCGCCCGGCCCCGGCGTGATCGGCCGTCGGTGTCCCATTTTACGCAGGCCCTCACGTGCGTTGGCATCTATCAGGCGCCCCGCCTTTTGCCGGCCCCAGATGCGCACAGGGGGGAGGGGGGGGGCGTCCAGGAGAACCCGCCGGCCCTGGCCACCGGGCGGCGGGCGTGTGTGTCGTGTAGATGCGCGCGCCTCGGCCTAGACACCCCCCCCCCCCCCCCCCCCCCCCCCCCCCCCCCCCGCACACACACACATGTAGGGTGCTTGCGCCCGGGCCGCCGCCCCCCCAGGGGCCATCGAAGAGATGCCGACTGCCGGTGGCTGAACCGCGTCGCGCGCTGGGGGCACCCCCTGCCCCTTCCTCTCCCCCACGATCCCTCCTCCCTGTGGCGCGTGTGCCGGCCTCCTCTCCCTGCGCCCCTCTCCTCCTTCTCCTTACGGATGCTTCGATCTTCAAGTGGCCTCCTCCGGCTCGGCCTGCTGCGCGGCGCGGCGCCGGCCGCCCGAGCCCGGGCGCCCCTCCCCTGGATGAGCGGCGCCCCGGCGCGGCCGCTGCGCCCGCTCGCCGGCGCCCTCTTCAGCTCGGATGCGGTGCGTTCGGCCTCCTGCCCCGCGCTGTGGCTGCGCTTGTGCTGCTGCCTGTCACTCACCTGCCCCCTGCTTCGCGCAGTACCACTACCACCCGGGCCCGATCGAGACCAAGTGGCAGGCCATCTGGAAGAAGGCTGATGCGGAAGTCGCCGCGGCCGGTGGCTCGGAGCCCCTCTTCAACGTGCGTCTTGGGTCCTGCTGGCGCGCATGTGTGTCTGTGTTTGTCAGTGTGTCAGTTTGTTTGTGTTTGTCTGTGTGTCTGTGTCTGTCTGTATGTCTGTGTTTGTCTGTGTTTGTCTGTGTTTGTCTGTGTGTCTGTGTCTGTGTGCCTGTGTGTTTGTGTACCTGTGTACACAGGCAGCGCGGATCTCTCGCGCTCGCGCCCCTCCCCTCATGGCCCTCTGGGCACAGGCACATTCCCGCGCGCCCCGGGGTCGACCCCCATGCTGACGCCTACGCCCGTCCGCCCGTCCGCCCGTCCGCCCGTCCGCCCCCGCCCCCCCCCCCCCCCACCCCACCCCACCCCCCACAGTCCATGGCCGGCAAAAAGTACGTCCTCTCGATGTTCCCCTATCCCTCGGGCCACCTGCACATGGGCCACGTCCGGGTGTACACCATTTCCGATGTGGTGGCGCGCTTTGCCCGGCAGCAGGGCCTCAATGTGCTGCATCCGATCGGCTTCGATGCCTTCGGCCTGCCGGCGGAGAATGCGGCCATCGAACGCGGCATCGCCCCGGCCGAGTGGACCCGCCGCAACACGGCGCACATGCGCGAGCAACTCCGCACCCTCGGCATCCAGTTCGACTGGGACCGCGAGCTGAGCACCTGCGACCCGGGGTATTACCGGTGGACGCAGTGGCTCTTTGCCGAGCTCTTCCGCAAGGGGCTGGCCTACCGGCAGGAGGCCGCCGTCAATTGGGACCCGGTCGACTGCACGGTGCTGGCCAATGAGCAGGTGGATGCCGAGGGTCGCTCCTGGCGCTCCGGGGCCCTGGTCGAGCGCCGGCAGCTGCGCCAGTGGTTTGTCCGGACCACCAGCTTCGCCGATGACCTGCTCCACGATTTGGAGTCGGTCGACTGGCCGGAGAATGTCAAGCAGATGCAGCGCAATTGGATCACCTACGGCCGGTATGCGGTCACCCTGCCGGCGGTCGATGTGGCCCCGGGGCTGGTGGCCGCCCTTGCGGCCGGCACCGGCACCGGCGCCGGCCGCGGCACCCCCAGCAAGACGCCCCCTCCGGCCATGGAGGTGTCGGTGGCCAGCCTGCTGGAGCTGGACGCCGCTGGGTTTGTGGTCGTCGGCCCGGGGCACCCGCTGGCCGAGGCGGCCCGGGCCCTGGACCCGGAGGGTGCCACCGGCCAGGCCGTCAGCCGGCTGGCCGAGGCGCTGGCCGCCGGGGGCCCGGTCGATGAAGACCCCGCCACCGCCAACATGGCGGGGGTCCTGCTGCCGGGAGTGACGGTGACCAGCCCGCTGGACAAGCACCGGCGCCTGCCGGTCTATGTGGCCGCCTATGCCGACATCCTTGGCCGGCGGCAGGACCACGCCCTGGCCGGGGCCGACGGCGTGGCCGACGGGGAGGCCGACCTGGAGAAGGTCCACCTGCCGCGGGCCTTCCTCGGGACGGCCGGCTGCTCGCTGGCGGTGGCCTTTGCCCGGGAGCATGGCCTGGACCTGCCGGCGGATCGGCCCCTGCGCGGGTCCGCTGCCCATGCCCGGCGGCAGGAGGTCTTCCGCGCGTTGGACCGCGACCGGCGCATCCGCCACCCCCTGCGTCTTCGGGACTGGCTGATCTCGCGCCAGCGCTTCTGGGGCTGCCCCATTCCGGTGGTCTACTGCCAGGACCGGTGCGCCGGGTCCGGCGAGGAGGGCGCGGTCCCGGTGCCGGATGCCCAGCTCCCGGTGTCCTTCCCGGAGTCATCTTCGCCGGAGAAGCTGGCCGGCCGGTCGCTCGGCCAGCTGCTCGAGGAGTGGCGCCATACCACCTGCCCCTGGTGCGCTGGGCTTGCCCTTGCGGCCTCTCGCTTTTCGCCGCCGTCGCCGCCGCCGCCGCCGCCGCCGCTCTGCTCCCTTTTGCCCCTCACTCACCTGCCCCCTCTCCTCCTTCCCGTGTGCGACCATGCCCCGGGCCTCGGTGGCCTGCCCCGCGCAAAGCTGCAACGGCCCGGCCCTGCGCGAGACCGACACCATGGACACCTTTGTCGACTCCTCGTGGTACTTCATGCGCTACTGCGACCCGCACAATGACAAGCAGTACGTCAAGCCCGGCCGACCATGCATCCTCTCGCCCCTGCTCACACCGAGACCCCTTGTGGCTGACGCGGCGCTCTGGGCAGAATCTTCGACCCGAAGCAGGTGAACCAATGGATGCCGGTGGACATCTACGTCGGCGGTGTGGAGCACGCCATCCTGCACTTGCTCTATGCGCGATTCATCACGAAGTTCCTGCACTCCGAGGGCCACATCGAGTCCACGGTGGAGCCCTTCCAGAAGCTGCTTGTCCAGGTGCGTGCCGCTTCGGGCAGGCATGCCTCCCCCCCCCCCCCTGTGCCCCTCCGGCCTCGGCCTCCTCTGCCTCGCGTGTCCCGCGTGCACGCTCTCGCGCGCTCGGCCAGCCTGCCGGCGCCACACGCCCCGCTCGGCCCCGCCCCGCCCCGCCCCGCCCCCATGATGCCCCTATTGCGCAGATCTCCTCACACGCCCGCACACGCGCATGGCCGCACCCTCACACAGGGCCTCGTCAATGGGGCCACCTACAAGTCCCCGGTGACCGGGGCCTACCTCAAGCCGCATGAGGTGGATATGACGGTCGACCCGCCGGTGGACATCGCCTCCGGCCAGCCGGCTGCCATGACCTTCGAGAAGATGTCCAAGTCCAAGTACAATGGCGTGGACCCGGAGGTGGCGGTCAGTGCCTTCGGTGCCGATACCGTGCGCGTGTTCATCCTCTTCAAGGCCCCCTACGAGCAGGTGCTCGAGTGGGACGACAAGGCGGTCGCCGGCCCGGCCCGGTGGCTGCGCCGCGTGTGGGCCCTGGCATCCGAGCATGCCGAGGGCGTGCACGCGGCCGGGGGCCCGCCCGCGCCGCCGGCCGCCAGCCCGGCCGATCGGTCGAGCGCCCTGCTGCAGCTCCGCGCCCTGACCCATTCCACGGTCGAGCGCATCACTCGCACCCTCTCCGAGACGTACACCTTCAACCTGGCCATCTCCGACCTGATGAAGCTGACCAATGCCCTGGCCGAGGTGGCCGAGGAGGATCGTCGCTCGCCGGGTGCGTGTCGCCCCTGCCCCGCCTCCCGCCCCCTCCTCCCTCCCTTTTTCGCCTGCCACAGAGCCGCATCCCTGTCTCCCCGCCCCTGGCGCATTTGCTGACCGCCGGCTGGATTCCCCGTCCGGACTATTTGCCCTCTCGCTGTCCTTCCCTTTCCCCTTTCACTCCTCCCGCGATTGGCTTCCTGCGTGCGCCCGGCCGCAGAGTACCACGAGGGCGTGGTCCACCTGCTCCAGATGCTGGCCCCCTTCGCGCCCCACATTTCCAGTGAGCTCTGGGAGACCATCCACCCCGGGTACGTCTTCTGGCTCTTTTCATTTTTTCTCTCCCCAGCGCAGCCAGCCCTGACCACTTGGCCGCGCGCCCTCTTGGCCGCTCCGCTGCCGCCCAACGCGCACCACCTCCCCTCCCTCCTCTCCCTTACCTAACCTCATGCCTTGCGCACACACACACACACACACACACACACACACACACACACACACACACGCACAAACACCTCCCCCTGCCCAGTGAATCCATCACCGAGGCCGGCTGGCCCAAGGTCGATCAGAAGGCCATCCGCGATGCCGTCGAGCTGGTCGACATCACCCTACCGGTGATGATCAATGGCAAGAACCGCGGCCGGGTCGTCTACACCCCCGGTCAGCTGGATGGCAAGGCGCTGCAGCAGCATGTCGAAGCCCTGGCCCGAGCTGTCCCCACCATCAACGGCCACCTCGCCGACCAGACCATCGACAAGGTCATCTTCGTTCCTGGGCGCCTGCTGAACTTCGTGCTCGAGAAGAAGTGAGTGCGTTGGCAGTGGGGCGATCGGCGCGCCTGTTGCGGCCCCCCCCCCCCCCTTGCCCCCCGCTTGTCCGGGGCGAGACGCGGGGGATGGCCAGGCCGAAGCTACAACTGGGGCATGGATGCCCTTTCGACCCTTCCCCCCTCCTGCGACAATAGACACATCCATGCCTGTATTCCGTGTGACCCCCTCTCCCCCCCCCCCTGCCCGGATCGCTTGTGCTGCTCGCCCCTTCCTCCTCGCCCCCCCCCCTCCGGCCTTTCGAAGCACGTGCCCCCCTGCGCACACACATCCGACCCCACACCCGATGGCCTCGCCCCCGCTCCAGCCGTCGGCCGCGGTGCGTCTGCCGCCCGACCTGATGCGCGATCTGGAGGCTGAGGATCCCGAGCTCCGGAGTGTGGCCCAAACGCACGCGGCTGTGCACCAGGAGGTGCTCAACCTGATTCTGGCCTCCGGCAAGCTCGAGGGCGAGATTGAGTCGCTGTATGTGCTGGCATTGTTGCCTCCTGCCTCGCGCGTCGGCCGGGCCAGCGGACGGTCACTGACTTTGCTTTTCTCGCGCGTCCCCCGCACCGGGCCCGTGTGCCTTTCGTTTGTTTCCTCCCCTCCAGCAATGCCCAGCTGCTTGACGCCAAGGCCGACGCCCCGGCGTATTCCGAGGCCTTGACCCGACTGCTCCTTTCACTGGATCGCGCGGATGCCGAGGACCTACGTATCTCCGATGTGGCGCCCGTCCAAGCTGGGTATGTTCAGGAGAACCAACCTCGGATCCCAGGGAGTGGGGGGGGGGGGGG
>NW_009242972.1:1879324-1879919 GCF_000388065.1 Fonticula alba | reverse complement strand
GGGGCAAGGTAGGAGCAAGCAGAGGAGGGAGGGGGAGGGCGGGGAAGCTGCTGAGGCACTGCGTTGCGGGGGCCGCCACCGGGGGCGGGCGGCAGCCGTCGCCGTGCGGGTGGCCCTTCAGGAAGCAGAAGGGCGGGCCCTTGCCTGCCCCCTCGGCCTGGCCATGCCTGGAGACCATGCACAACATGGTGCAGGCGGGCGAGGAGGAAAACCGGGCGCGGGGCTGGGTGACCCCGACCCGCCGGAGAGGCCCTTTCTCTAGGGGAAGCCCCGCCGGAAGCTCGGAAAAACACTGGCGCGGGGGCCCCCTGCCGAGAGCCTGCACGGGGTACGCGCGTGTGCACCGGTCCGCCGTCCCCCCCCCCCCTTCGGCGGGCGGGGCACGGGCGAGCGTGCACCCGCGACCCGGGCGCACTAGCAGCGGGGGGGCCACTGAAACGGGGCTGGCCTGGAGAAAACAAAGCACCGATCCCGAAGGGTGCACCCTGCTCCGGGGCCGGGGGGAGAGGGGCGGGGGGGGGGGGGGGAAAACACCGCCGGGGGGGGGGGGGGGGGGGGGGGGGGCGGCGGGTGGCGGGGGGAAAACAAACGCCAC
>NW_009242972.1:1876041-1879314 GCF_000388065.1 Fonticula alba | reverse complement strand
GGGGGGAAAACAAACGCCACCCCGGGCGCGAGAGGCAGCCCCCGGCCCCGCCCCCTCCCGGCAAGAAGAAGGGCGCGCTGGATGATGGGGCACCGAAGGGCGCGCTAGCCAAATTTGAGGAGATTTCCTGCCCCGCCGAGGCGGCCGCGGCCAAGTGACAACGTTTTCCCTGGCCTTCCGGCGCGCGCGCCCCAGGCCGATATATGGCCGTCCGGCGGAGACGGAGCACGGATCCCCCACCCGCCACGGCGGCCGGCCGGCCGGCCGGCCTGCCAACTGGCGCCGCTCAATTGGGGCCGGACACGTTGGACGACGGCCGCCCCCCGGCTGGCACATGCTGCCTGGCCGGCCCCAATCGCAGCGGGGTCCCCGTTGTTCTCTCGCCTCCCCCCCGGGGGGGGGGGGACAGGGCGAGGGGGGTTCTGCAGGCGGCGGGCCTCGGGCACGCGTCGTGGCGATCTCCCCGCACACGCACACAAATATTAGGCCGATATATTGGCTTTCTTCCGGGGCGCGTGTGTGCGCTCGTCTTTTTCAGGGGGGCCGCCCAGCCCCGGGCGCCGCGCGAACACGGAGACCCCGAAGGCGGCGGGGACCCCTGGACTCGCACGGCCACACACATCTGCACATCTGCACGTTTGCACGCGTACACACTTGCACACTTGCACACTTGCACACCTGCACACTTGCAGACTTACACGCACGCGCGCGCGCACACACACACACACACACACACACACACACACGTATCTACATGCTCCGCCAGCCATCCCTCCCCGCCGGCCACCCCTCGGGCCTACGCGCGCGCGCATTCCTCGCCAAGGGGCGCACCTGGCGATGTGCATCCAGAACCGAAACACACCGCCATCCCCAGTATAACCAGCACGCGGATGCTTGATGTGTAGTTGTCCGTGTGTACACGTGATCCTCAATAGAGCTTCAGGCTGGAGGTCACCAGGTCGATGGCGGAGCTGGGAGCCGGCCCGATGGCCAGCACGGTCATCGACCCGGCGGCGATCTGCGTGCGACCGGCATCGCGGATGAACGCCGTGGGGAGGTCCAGCGACCGGGCATGGTCCCGGAGGGCGAGGCTGAACAGGCGAGGGGCCAGAGGGGGGGAGGGGGGGGGGGGAGGACCGGTGAGCGTCCATGCGTGGCGGCCCCGCCGAGGATGCCCACGACCGTGATGGCGGCCGGTTGCAGGAGGGGCGGGCGGGCGGGAAGGGGGAGGGTTAGAGCATGCGCGCCAGGGCGCACATCGCCCCAGACGGGGAGAAGGCAGGGAACGAGCAAAGGGGAGGGGGGGGGGGAAAGAGGGCAGGAGCGCGACGCACAGGTGCTCCTCCGAGTCGCCCTTGAGCGTGACCTTGGCCTGGCCGGAGTAGCGCATCCACCGGCGCAGGAGCGGCCGCCAGGCCGGGTTGTCACGCGCGCGAGAGTACGCGCTCAGAGTGGCGTGCGAGCACTGGGCCGCGATCTTGCCCTTCTGCATGCCGAGGTCCATGCGAATGACCAGGACCATCTTGTGCGGGACGTAGTTCTCCTCGTCGTCCGAGTTGTCCGACTCATCCGAGTCGCTGCTCTCGGCCTCGTAGTTCTCGTCGGTGTCGAAGTCCTCCTCGTCGGTGTCATAGCCGTCGCTCTCGACGGCCGGTCCTCCTGGCGCGACGAGGCACACGGCGGGCGCGGCGCCCGGCGAGGACAGGGGTGCGCTGAGTGTCAGTCTCCGGTGACAAAGCGGAAGTGGGAGCCAGCAGGGCGGGGAGCCACGCGCGGCGCTTGCAGGACATCAGGGCGGGGGAGGGGTGGGCGGTGCCTACCGGGCGGCGGCGGCGGCGGCGACAGGGCGACCGACCCCTCGGTGTCGGCCACCGGCTCTTCGGTCACAAAGGACTCGGAGTAGGCGCGAATGCCGCCGGAGTCGGTCGGCGAGGAGAGCCCATCATTGAAGCCCTCCATGATGATCATCTTGGTGGTGATCGACTGGAGGGGGCGCCGGGCGGGAAGCGGCCGGCTGGGACTGGCAACCGAGCGGGGCTTCCGCTCGGGCCGCTTCGGCCGGGCCAGCCGCGCGCGGCCGGCCGGCGCCGCCCCCGCCGAGCAATCAGAGAGCAGGGAAGGACAGCGGGGCGTACCACTGGTGGCGGAGGCGGCGATGGTGGCGGCGGCGGCGGCGGCGGCGGCGGCGGCGGCGTCGGTGGCGGCCGGCGGGGTGCCGCCATTGCCGCAACAGGCGGTCGAGCCGCAAGCGGCGCACGGCAGGCGGCCGGTCTCCCCGGGCACCGGCTGCGGCGAGGCCTTGCTGGCCGAGTTGACGGAGGAGGAGGAGGAGGAGGACCGCAGGAGCAGAGCCACCAGCAGCCCACCGAGGGCCACTCCGGCCAGGGTGAAGGCCCCGGCATGGGTGGAGTTCTCGCACGCCTGCGACAGGAAGGACCCGAGGCAGTTGGCTCCGGAATCCGGAAGGTTGTTGGCCGGCGAGGACATGGCGGGGCTACTGGGCAACGTCGAGGCAGGGGGCGCGGGCGGGCAAAGAGCAGGCAAAGGGGGGGGGGGGGAGAGGCATATGTCGGGCCTCGCCGGGCCTCCCCCCCGAGGGCGATCCGTGTGGGTGGCAAAAAAAAAAGACTGAGACCCCTCGCCCCGCGTGCAGCGGCACGCGTCCGGGGGGCGGGGGGCCGCAGGACAGGGCACACCCAAGGACGGCGGGCATGCTCCTGGCGGGAAGGGCCAAGGGGCGCGATGCCCGCGCCGAGGGGGTGTGATTCGTTACCGTGATGCGCGAATGGCGTTCCCCGGTGGCCGCCCAAAGCTCCACTTGGCCTGAAATATCTCCAAAAAGCGCTCCCGTGCAGAGGCCCCGGGCTGGCGGCGGCCCGAACCGCCGCCGTCGCCGCCGCCGCCGCCGCCGCCGTGTCGTCGCCACCGCTGCCATCACCCCGGGCCTCCGACCAGAACGGGTCCCGCGCCCGGGCGGGCGGCGTCGGGACCTGGGGCCGGGAGGACGAGCCGGCAAAAAAAAAATATTATTTAATTCACACACACGGCCCCAGGCGCGGAGGACCCGCGAGAACTCGCGAGCGGGAGCGCGCGCACGGAGCGCGGTCAAGTGAAGTCCTACCCCGGACCGGGGCCGGGCGGGCCGCTTTCAGCCGCGTTGCTCGACGGTCGCGCGACATGCTCCCCCCCCCCAGGGTGCGGCGGGGGACGTGTCTGGGGGACGGGCGTGGAACGCGCCGCGCATGCCGCGCGCGCGCGCGCGCGCGCCCGGCC
>NW_009242972.1:1871644-1875387 GCF_000388065.1 Fonticula alba | reverse complement strand
GCCCCCGGCCGGCCCCCCCCCCCCCCCGGCAGGGAGGCCGACCGGCGGGGGCGCACGAAGCCGGCCAATCCCTGCCGGTGCGCTGCCAGCCCGGCCGGCCTCGTCCCCCCCTCCCCGGCCGGCACCTGCATTCCTGCCCCGGGCGGATCCGGCCCGGGTGCGAGGGGCACCGCGTTGGGGTGTTCGCCGGCGACGCGAGACCGGGGCCCGGGGGGGGGGCGAGGGGGGCGAGGGGCACCACCGCGATTGGGCGCCCACGGGAGCCGAGCAGATGCGGGCCCGCCTCGCGGCGCGAGCCCGGCCTCGGGGCCCCGGTCGTCGGCGGCACTTGGCGTGGGCGTGCGGGTTTTATTATTTTTTTTCCCCATTATTCCCGCCCTTTCCCGCCGCGCCGCCCGGGCCGGGTGTCCGGCCACGGAGAGGGGGGGGGAATCCTGCGTCCGCCCCCGCCCCCCCCCAGCCCCAACCACGGCGTCGGTTGGGCTTGGAGATCCCCTCCGGCACGATCCCCCCCCCCCCCTCCCGCCCGTGTGCGGCCCTCACGCGGGGCACCCCGGGGCGGTCACACATGCACCCGTATCCGTGCCCAAAGCCCGAGAGGGCCGGGCGAGCCCGCGCGCCGGGGGCCCAGGCCGCCACTCTCTCTCTCTCTCTCTCTCTCTCTCTCTCTCTCTCTCTCTCTCTGGGGCGGGGTCACACAGGGGCGCCTGCGGGGTCGGCCAGGTGTTGTGGGCTAGGTGAAACGGGCCCATCGGCTGGCCGAGATCGCGCAGCGCACGCGCCCCCAGGGTGCCTGACTGCCATCTCCCGTGCGGGGGAGGAGGGATGGCGCGCATGCGCGAGGTAGCTGGACCACGCCGCCCTTGGCGGGCGGGCGGGAGGCCTGGCCGGGGGCTCGGCGATCGGCCGCGTCCGGGCCCGCGCGATCTCGAATTCAAATACATGCCCGGCCGGGGCGAGCACCAGTTGGACAACTCCTTGCTACGACTTTCCTACCATCCTCCCACGCCCACGACCGCGCGCCGTCCCCTGTTACCGCTCCCCGCCTCTCTCGACCCCCCCCCAGAGCCTGGCCTTCTCCTGTCGGGTTTTCTGTTGTCCGAGCGACGCGTCGTCCTCCCTCCCCCGGCGCCCAGAGCCACCTCGCCCCTTCTCTCGCACTGCGCATGCGCGTGTGAGTTGCCCCACTGTCCCCCCCGGTCTTTTCATCCCCGCAGTGCCGAAGCCCCCTCCTGCCGAAAAGAAACCACACACATCTCCCTCTGCCGCCCGCCCGCCCCCCCCCACCAGCCCAGCGGAAGGTGCGTATCTCCCTCTCTCCCCCTCGGGGGCCGCCCCTGCTGGCGGCTGCCCTGCGAGCCGCATCCAGCCACGCCGGGAAGCGCGTGGAACCAATGCCCCGCTTCGATCTGCCTCCCCCCCCCCCCGCTCACACCCCGCTGTCTCGGTCTCTCTCCGCCCTCCCCTCCGGGCTTCCTCGTCACACCACCACCCACTCGTCTCAGTCCTCCTCGGCTACCTGAGATCCTCCCCCCCCCCCCCCCCCCCCTTGGAAGACAGCCTTTCATCCGGATTCCCCTGTCCCCACTCTCCAGCGTGATGAGCAACTCCCCGACCAGCGCCATACCCTGCTGCAGCCCGGCCCTCCTGTCGGCACAGCTCTCCCCCTCGCTGTCGGCCTCGCTGTTGATCCTCTCCTCGTCATCGCCCTCCCCCGGCGGGTCGCCGCAAATGTCCCCGAAGCCCTTTGCCACCTCCGGGCCCGGGGCACTGGTGCCGGGGTCCATTCACAGCGGCAGTGGCGGTGGCGGTGGCGGCGGCGGCAGCAGCAACACGACGCTCTTCCGATCTTCCCCGAAGCCCTTTGCCACCTCCGGGCCCGGGGCACTGGTGCCGGGGTCCATTCACAGCGGCAGTGGCGGTGGCGGTGGCGGCGGCGGCAGCAGCAACAGCAGCCCCGGCGGCAAGCTGTCTCCACAGACGGTGCTCATGCCTGGCGCCCTGAGCCCCCTGAGCCTGGCAGCCACATCCTTCGTGCGGATGGTACCTCTGCCGACCGAGGCACCGGCTGCACCGGCTGCGGATGCCGACAGCCCGGCCGATGTCCGGTCGTCGGGCTTCACCAGTGTCCTCGCGCGCCCGGACGGCGCGCCCTCAGTCGCCGAATCCGCCCGGCCCTCGAATCGCAGCCCCGTCGACCCATTGGTTCCCATCACCACGACCACCACGACCAGCAGCACGGTCGGCAGCACGGTCGGCAGCGCTGCTAGCAGCACCGACAACGGCGTCAGCCCCAGCGCCGCCCTTGGCAGCCGCAGCAGCAGCAGCAGCAGCAGCAACAGCAGCAGCAGCAACATCAGCAACAGCAACAGCAACAGCAACAGCAACAGCAACAGCAACAACAACAGCAGCAACGCCGATAATAACCCCCACGAGGGCGCCGACACACAGGAGATGGACCCGACCGAAGATGGGCACCGCAGCGCCGCCGTCTGGGTGCTGCCCAGCAGCGGCGAGCACCGGCCGGCGACGGACACCCGCGCCGGGGGCGATCTACATGCGGCGGTGGCCGGCGCGGTGGCCGCGGCCGCGGCCCAGACCGCCAGCCTGCAACCGGCCCTGAGCGGCGGCGCCCCGGCAGGTGTGATGGTGGTGCCGGGCCTCCCGCTGGCCGAGCTCTCCGCCACCGGGGGGGGGTCCATTGCCCGGGACCCCGGCCAGCGGCCGCTGCACGGGGACGAGCCGGCCACCGGCGGTGCCGCTGGCCAGCCGGATCCCGCCGGCGACGCCGCCATCATCGGCAGCCAGCAGCCCCTTCACCAGGGCGCCTTCCAAAAGCGCATCTCGGCGTGGGCGCCCTCAATTTCATGGCTATCACGTGCGTCCCGTGACCGAAGTGTCGCCCACTGTCGTCGTGTCCCTCTCCCTTGTGTCCTTTTTTTTTTTTTTTTTTTTCGCATTTCCCCCGTCGCGCCCCCCCGCACTGGCGCCGGCCCCCGTGTGTGTGTGTGTGTGTGTGTGTGTGTGTGTGTGTGTGTACATGTGTGTGTGCGTGTGTGTCTGAGTGTGTCTGGGTGTCCCGCCCCCGCCCCGCCCCCGCCCCCGCCCCCCTCTGCCACCATGCGCCCATGCGCACGTACATCCACAAGGACAGCCGAGGGGGGCCGGACGGGGCTGCTCCCAGCCGCCCTCGTCTCTCGGTGTGTCGTGTGGTGCGCAGCTCCAGCTGCAGGCGCGCCCCTGGTGGTCTGGGGCGTGCGTGCTCCCGGGCTGCTATCAGGCCCGGGGGGCGGGGGGGCGGGGGCCCCCGGCGGTAGTCGACTGGCAGAGAGTTAATATTGCCGGCTCCGAGGCGGCTGCCGCCGCTTGCTCTGGACTCCGCGTCCCGGAGGTTGGGGCCGCCCCGGGGCCAGGGGGCCGGCCGCAGGCAGGGGGGGAAGCCCAGGCCAGTGTCCCGATGTCCGCCGCCTACGCTGCCCGTCCTCCACATGGATCCCGGACGAGGAGGCACACTTCCTCTCGCACCCCCGCCCCCTCACTCTGGCGCTGGTCCCCAACCCCGGGGGGTTTCCTCCCGGCTTCGCGGCAGGCACCCAAGGGGGCGGGGGGGAGGGCGTGTCGCCCTGGGCGCGGGTTTTTCCGCGGCCGGATCCCCGACCCCCCCCTGGCCTCCGCTGGCCGATAGATCACCAATCCCCCCTCCCTCTCGCCGTCTCCCCCTCCTTCCCCCTCCCACCGGCCCC